>NC_137952.1:29297381-29800232 GCF_963924665.1 Micromys minutus
AGAGGTTTTTTTTCTCACCTGTAAAATGATCTGATTTCATTTTGTCTAGTCTTGTCCTCTCTGGTCTGCCCATTGACTGCAGCTAAATTTACTTCAAAAGTGCAAATTGGATCATGATCTTGCTTAAAAAGTCTTTTTGAAATTCCATGGAAAATGCCCATCATTGTTGGTAAGACTCTTGTGCTATAGACCTTAATTGTGTTTTAAAGAGATAGATCTTAATATTTACCCTTAATTTATTATTTTCTAGTTCATTGGGACTGATAGCAGATCCTAGAATATTGAGTGATTTTTACTTCTAAGTTTTGGTGCATCTTTAAATATCTTTCCTCTTTACCTCCCCTACTTCCACATGAGTGAGAGTTACTCTTGTTTTTATTTATTTATTATATATAAGAACGCTATAGCTGTCTTCAGACACACCAGAAGAGGGCATCAGATCTCATTACAGATGGTTGAGAGTCACCATGTGGTTGCTGGTATTTGAACTCAGGACCTCTGGAAGAGTAGTCAGTGCTCTAACCACTGAGCCATCTCTCCAGCCTGAGAGTTACTCTTTCTATAGGAGTCATGTCAGACATTATTGTCCTCTCCAGAAGCCTCCTGTTTTCTCCTGAGGCTAGATTTGTGTGCTGTTTCTACTGTTTTTCTATATGCTTATAAAATTCATGCTATTATTTGTCTCACCGTGCTATAATTGCCTGTTTCCTTCGATGTCTTTTTGAATAATGAGGTCCTTGAACACATAGTGTTCATTGTCCCATCTGTATTTTTCTGTGTGCTGTCCAGAGCACACTCAGCTTTCTTATGGTCCTTTTTGTTTTGCATTATAAAATGGAGATGCAAAAAAAAAAAAAAAAAAAAAAGTAGATGTAATTAATATAAAACTAACCCTTCTAAAGTGTATAGTTTATTTTTTAAAATAAATTTATAGTATCATAGCTGTTGTCACTATCTAATTCTAAATCATTTTCATTGCTGTGCACAGTAAGAAGTCACTCTTATGGCTAGGGATGTTGTCAGATGCAGAGCCTGGACTTGTGAAAGACTCTTTAGAGACTCCTTGTTACCTTCCCTCCCCAGACGGCTGTTTTCTTTCTGTCCTTATGGACTGGCCTTTTCTATGCACTTCATAAGGGTGGGATCAGAATTGTTTTGCCTTTTTCTGAGTGTCTTTCACTTGCCTATGTAGTGTTCTCAGAGTGTACCTGTGTTAGGCTATGTACTAGTAGTGTTTCATTCCTTTTCATAACTGTGCATCAGCCTTATTTAAACCTCCTTCTTCAAAGACCCCACGACTTCAGTGAGACTGCTAGACTCCTGCTCTTGAAACAGTCCTGCTTTCATCTGCTCTTTGTTTATGGATGAACTTAATAATTAAGCTGTAGGGACTCGGGCTTGATTTGAAAGGACCTTCCTTGCCTTTCCTGCCCTAGCTCCTTTTCCTACTATTCTTTCTTCTGCTGTCTTGACTCTATACACTTTCTTGAGTATTTTCTCTTTCTGGGCTTTTTTCTACTTGCTTCAGATTTTATCCAACCTTAAAGCCCTGTTTCAGACAGAATCCTTATCAAAAGAATTATACTCTTAAGGTACTACTTGCCTACTAATTCCTTGACACCCCCTTATGTTTTCTTTGTTGTTTCATATTCTTGCCAGTATGTTGGCACAAGATGGTAGGAGAAAGGAAATGAGTCTTGACTATAAAAGATAATGTAAGATCTGGTAGGATGGCTGTAAATCTAATGGACCTGAGTTTGATCTCCTGGATTCATGTGGTGGAAGAAAAAATTCTTTTCCTTCAATTGTCCTCTGGCTTCTGTGTACATTATGTACACACACACACACACACATACACACACACACACACACACACACACTAATATTATAAAACAAAATATAGTAGAAGAGAAGTCTTTGTGGTGATGGAACACTTTTTTGTGTCTTGACTATTATTGTGGATTCAGACCAACATATGATTAAATGACATAGAACTGTACATACTTGTTATGTTATTGCCCTAATTTTGAAGTTGTACTAATAGTTATACACACTGGGAGAAATTATGTGAACGTTATATGAGATATCTATCTATGTCTATACTTCAAATCAGAAATTTAAAAATATTATTTAGAAATTATTATTGGTATTTATCATTTGCCTCTTATGGTTGCTTTGAATCTTTGTGAATCTGGCCTACTTTTAGGCAACAGTACCCATTTGCAGTGATATTTACTTAAGTTTTACACCTAGGCAAAGATTGTCTACAGCAAGAACCTTTTCATGAAAAATAAAAGTATAAAGGGGAAAAGTGAAAGATTTTAAAACATAACAATTTCTATATAGTTCAAGTACGTGCCTTTCCTTTTACTCTGAGTGGTAAGCCTTGGCTTCAGTCAGGTTTTATACACATATGTTTTTAGCAATCATGTGTACTGGCTTCTAAAGGACAGTGGCTATGGCTTTGTATCTTGGGCACACACCTGAACACAGAGAGACTGTGTTGCCCTGGCAAAGTCTGATAAGAAGAAATCACTTTTGATTTGATAGTAAATATTTTAAAGAGTTAATCTTACTCTAATACTGAGTTAGTGAGAGATCTTCAGTATGATTTGAGGTAGAGAAGTCAATAAATGATGTTCAATTCAAACTCTAAAACACTGAAAATTGTTATACTGTGTATCAGGTAAATAAATATTCCTGTGCAATTTAATAATAAACATTATAGAGTCAGAATTTACCTCTTAATTCTTTTTGAAGTAGAGGTGAGGTATAGAGTTTTGTTTACATTTATGGTCAAGTTCAAAGTGAGTGTGAATAAATATGAATGAAAGGACATTCTTGGTGGGTGAAATGGTGCACACATGTGAGCACTAGAGGTGGAGGCATGGAAATCCTAGACTGTACGGAGAAGAGCAGGGCGGTGGCACACACCTTTAGTTCCAGGCAAATACTTCTGAGTTTAAGGTTAGCCTGCTCTACATACCATTCCAGACTGGCTAAAGCTATATAAAAAGTCCTTGTCTCAAAAAGAAAAACCCAAACCAAACAGCAACAACAAAAATAATGCAGGGAGTTCAAGAATAGTTTGAGCTACATAAGACATTGTGTTAAGAAAAGAAAAAACCTATATATTATTAAAATGAAAACAATTTCTTTTTTAGGTTAAGCTACAAAACAACATATCATATCAGATGGCAGACATACATCATTTAAAGGGTAAGACATTTTTCTTTTAGATTTATTTATTATGTATGCAGTGTTCTGTCTGCATATCGGCTTGCAGGCTAGAAAAGGACACCAGATCTCATTATAGATGTTTATGAGCCACCATGTGGTTGCTGGGAATTGAACTCAGGACCTCTGGAAGAACAGTTGGTGCTCTTAACCTCTGAGCTATCTCTCTTGCCTCCAAGAAACTTTTAATTATAGAGTAAAGTTAAAGACTACTTCATGTCTCAAATCTTCAAGAATTAAGTAGTAGATCACTGAGCCAGGTGATGGTGGCACACGCCTTTAATCCCACCACTCAGGAAGCAGGAACAAGTAGGTCTCTGGACTCTTCGTACATATGCATGCATGTGTACAAGCACATAAACACATATAAAAAATTCTCAAAGAAAATTGAACTGTAGCTTATGTGGTCATTACATTTCTAGGAAAAAAGAGATGGGGCTCTTATTCTGCATTGTGTCTAATCTACTAACATTATCCATTCAGATTTGAGGATGCTTTGGTGAGATAGAGAAATAAGTAATGAATACATTTAATGCTCTAACTTTAAAAGTATATTAATTAGTTCTCTATTTCTGTGATAAAACACCTTGACCAAAAGCAACCTGGGAGGAGAGAGTTTATTACGTGTTGTGGATTATAGTCTTTTATCATGGGACAGAGATCAAGAGGCCATCAGTTTGCTTGCTTTCCATATCTTGCTCAGCCTGCTCTTACATCATTTAGGACCAACTGCCATGTTGTTTTAGATGAAGTAATAGGAAATCGTTACAGCTTTTATAGAAAAGAACAGGCAAAGAGAGCAAGCTCCTCTTTTAGATTATATCACTTCCTCTGTCAGCTTGCCTTTTGGAATTGGGGCATGTGATGGTTTAATCTTCATTGTCAATTTGACTGGATTTAAAATCACCTGGGGGAAACAACTCTGCCCCACATCTGTAAGGGTGTTTCCAGAGAAATGTAATTGAGTAGCTAAAACTTACACTGAATGTGAGTGGCGCTATTCTGTAGGACTTTTAGTTAAGGTCTCCCTGTGTAGCCAAGGCTACCTTTAGACTATTGTAAGTGACTCTTACAATAGCAGCCAGTAGCAGCTTCATTGAACATTATCTTTGAGCTCATATTAAGAAGCTGCAGTGTAGCTGGGCGGTGGTGGCCCACACCTTTAGTTTGTAGAGCCAGAACAGCCAGGGCTAAAAAGAGACCCTACCTCAAAAAGCAAAACAAGAAAGAGAAAAGAATGTACAATGTAACCAGGGTAGAGCAGGTAGATCTCTATGAGTTCTGGGCCAGCAGAGTTACACAGAGAGAACCTGTTTCCAAAAAAAGAGAGGGGGGAGGGAGGGAGGGAGGGAGGGGCAGGGCAGGGAAAGGAAGAGGAAGAAGGGGAAGGGAAAGATTGCAAGATGCATCTAAGAACTTATGTTCAAATCCTACCTAAACAATCAAGTGTTCTGTTAATATGGGCCCGCCCAGGAAGTTAGTAAAGGAGAAGTAAATACAGACTTCAAAACTGAAGCCAAGAAATAATGTTAAAAAAAAAAATACAGCAAAGTTGGAAAATACATGATATTTGAAATTTCTGATGCTCCAATGGTGAAGCAGTATGGATATTTTAGGAATTGAGAATGTTAAACAGCAGCTAAAGCTGTGGTAGAGCCAAATGGGAGGTGTTTTGATAGATTCGCAGTAAAGACATGATTCTACAGTCTCTGTGAATATTGGGTCCTAGAGAAGTCTGAGTTTGAGAACTGGACTCATCTCAGTGAGCCTTTCATGAGCCATAGTCTGAACAATGAAATGGCTTCAATGAACCCTGGAGCTTGTTGACCAGCCAGCTTAGCCTGCTCAGTGAGTTCAGATCTCAGTGAAATACCTTGTCTCAAAACCTCCAGAGGAAAGGCTGGAGAGATGGCGTACTTAGTGCTCTTGTAAAGGACCCAGGTTTGGGTCTGGGACACACATGGTGGCTTATAGCCATGTGTAACTCCAGATGCAGGAGACCTAACACCTCTTCTGGCCTCCAAGGGCTCCTACACACGTGGGGCACAGATAAACACTCAGGCACACAAAAATAACAAAAACAACCAGGGTGGAGGACTCCTAAGGAGCTACACCCTCCCTCGGTTGACCTCTGACCACACACGTTATATGACTTCCTGAGAATCTGAGTAGAAAAATTGAAAATGTACATAATTAAAAGACCATTCTATAGATTCTCAATAGAAAGTATTGCAGTAAGTAAATTTGATTCTTTGGCTCCTTCCCTTGTCTGGCTAGAGCAACTGGCTGAGCTTCGTCAGGAGTTTCTTCGGCAAGAAGATCAGCTTCAAGACTACAGGAAAAATAACACGTACCTTGTAAAGCGGTTAGAGTACGAGAGGTAAGATGGCACACGCAGCAGCCTCTGTGAGTCTCAAGTGTTTGTCCAGCTTCTGTATGCAATGCAATTCTTCCTATCTGTCCTCTGCTCTCTCTCTTATTTTCTTTATCTTATTTATCTTTCAAAGGTTCTTCCATCTTCTATTTTAATATGTTAAACACTGTGAAAATATGTCTTACATGATCTAGATTGTCAAACAGAAGAGTCTTATGACAGCAGGTTTTGTTGACTGGGATACAGTAAGCAACAAAACAAGACTTTCTTTCTGAGGGACTTCCAGAAGATGAAAACAACTCTGGAGCATGTCCTCAGCATTGCCAAGGAGTATGTGTCCCTTCTCACACCTCTACATAGGTAGAAGGTGGGGAACTTCTTAGAGCCATATAGTTTTAATCAGGTTTATAGTAAAGGGCTATTTTTTAGGTTTGTACACCAGAAGTTAGGCTCAACAGTTTTTCTGTTTCCTAATTATCTATGTGTAATTATTTATTGTATGAATATTTTTAACCTGCCAGTATTCAGTGTTTTTTTTTTCTAGCATATCAATTTGTCAAAATTTAGATTCTACAAACTCATGTGACCACTTTAGAAATTTTCCTTTTCTCAGTATTACTTGGACCAGCAAGATGGCTCAGTGGGTAAAAGGCACTTTCTGTGCAAGTCTGACTACCTGAGTGTGGCCCCTAGAACCTGCCATGGAAAAGAGAGACCTAACTCCTGAAAGTTATCCTCTAACATCTACAAGTATGCCACAGTATACTGTGCCACTCACAGTCTACAAGCAGATACATGAATGCACACATTATATATACAAATGTGTCATAGTAATAATAATGCTAAAGTAAAATAAATAATTGTGAATGGTTTCATTTTTTATTTTTATGTAATTTTTTTGAGATTTTTTCCCCCTTAATATTTTACAAGACTATATTCACAAACATACATTTACTGAAAATGTTTTTATCAGTTAACTACTTGTATAAAGAAAGATTGCTTTCTAAATATTATGTTAATTTTTAATGGGGATGTTACCTCGTAGCCCTACCGACATTATTTATAGTTTGAATTTAATTTGGTCTTGAGATGTAAGAATAAGATAGTACAATGATATCAAGATAGGAAGTTTAATTTGTGATAATAATATGAACATTAGCATGTATCTGTGTATCCATTAAGTTTAATTTGTGATAATTATGTGGACATTATCGTGTATCTGTGTATCCATTAAGTTTAATTTGTGATAATTATGTGGACATTATCGTGTATCTGTGTATTCATTAAGTTTAATTGCAATAATAATGTGACATTAGCATGTGTGTATGTATTCATTAAATACTTGTTTATAGGTTTTTTTTTTAAGATTTATTTATTCATTGTATATAAGTACACTATAGCTTTCCTCAGACACACCAGAAGAGGGCATCAGATCCCATTACAGATGGTTGTGAGCCATCATATATGGCTGCTGGGAATTGAACTCAGAACCTCTGGAAGAGTAGTCAGTGCTCTTAACTGCTGAGCCATCTCTCCAGCCCCCTTGTTTATTGTTTCAAAAATGTCTGTTTGTATTCTTTGACTACTTGTCCAGCAGAAAAAATCACTTTTTATCTGCTTTGACCTTTTCCCCCCGACACTATATTGTTTCTTCCTTTTCCTTTATTCCATGATATAGAGTTGTATTGTGGTATTTAAAGTACTATTGAAGACATGAATAGTTGTCATTCTTTATTGGCTCCTAATTCTAGCATTTCTTATCTATTTGGTGAGAACCAAGAGTTTTCTTTTATACAGCATTTTTCTCTCTGTGATTGAAATTGGCCTTGACAGTTGTTTCTTTATAGGTGTAATTCGTAAAACACTTGAGGAAGGCTTGCTTGCATCTGCCTGCTTTCTGCTTTCTTCAGTTAACTTTAGCAGTATTTCTTTTCCCCTGGCAGAGATTCGAGTATTTATGATTTTGACTGCATTCCAGAGTTTCTCTACTGAATGATGTTGTATCTTTCTAAATGTATGTGTGGCTTTTGGACAGACTTGGAGCACTCAGTCCAATGTAGTCTAAAGAATGACTTTCTAATTTAGTTTTCAGTGTGGACAGCAGATCAAGGAGTTAAGAGCACAACATGAAGAAAATATTAAAAAATTAGCAGATCAGTTTTTGCAGGAACAAAAGGTAAATTAAAAATTAAGTATTTAATGTATGATGTAGTTATAATTCATGTAATTTATAAGTAGATGTGTTTTGTTATAATACATTAAGATTTCTAGTCGACCTGATTTAAAAGAGGATGTGTATTTGCTGAGTAAAATGGATATCAACTTACTTGTTTTTTTTTTTTTGAAATGTCTATCTACAGTAATTAAACTTTGTTTTGAACAACTTTATTTTAAAAAAGATAAAAGAACAAATTTTAAGCATTTTGCATAAATGTATATGAATACATTTTTGTCAGTGCTTGGCTTTTTTTTTTTTTTTTTTCTCAAAGGTTTGATAGTGTGCATTAAGGTCTTACTAGTTACAATGAGCAAAAAGTACATGTAAAACAGGATGTAACCCAGAATTAGTCAACACTTTCTTGGTGTGTAAGGATTGAGCATAATGTTTTTTTTTTTTTTTTTTTTTCTTGAACTTCACGCAGTCTGTGAGTTGTTTCTGGGGTGTTCAGAGCTTTCTGGGGTTAGTATCCCATTATCAGTGACTGCATATGACATCTGTTCTTTTGTGACTGGGTTATCTCACTCGGGATGATATTCTCTAGATGCAACCATTTTCTTAAGAATTTCGTTAAGTCATTGTTTCTGATAGCTGAGTAGTACTACATTGTGTAAATGTACCACAATTTTTGTATCCATTCATCTACTGAAGGACATCTGGGTTCTTTCCAGCTTCTGGCTATTATAAATAGAGCTGCAATGAACATTGTGGTGCATGCATCTTTGTTGTATATTGGAGTGTCTCTGGGGTATATGCCCAGAAGTGGAATAGCTGGATCTTCAGATAGTACTATGTCCAATTTTCTGAGAAATCGCCAGACTGATTTCCAGAGTGGTTGTTATCAGTTTACAACCCTACCAACAGTGGAGAAGTGTTCCTCTTTCTCCACAACCTCGCCAGCATCTGCTGTCATCTGAGTTTTGGATCTTGGCCAATCTGACTGGTGTGAGGTAGAATCTCAGGGTTGTTTTTTACTTGTTTTTTCTTATGGATAGGAATCAAATCTAGGGCTTAAGCGCACATGGAAGGCAAATTATTATCATGGTTGCTATTGCTGTTAATGTTATATTCTAAGGTGAATGGCTTTTTACTGAAAAGACTTCCTTTCTCCCTCCTTCCTCCTTTTCTGAATCCCTTTCTCTTAGTCTGTAGCTCAAATTGACCTTGAATTCACAATCCCCCTGCCTGAGCATTTCAAGCGCTGGTGTTACACGTGGATAACATCTATACCCAACATCATTTTATTTTTTTATTCTTTTAAGAAAACAGAACAGAATTGTCAAGCTTTTTTTCATCAGTCTCTAGTAGTCTGATGCCCTATCTTAAAACAGAAATAACATGACAAGATACTATATAGCTAATTTTGACCTATACTTTCTTAAAGTACTGTGGATCAGATCTTTGGCTTCATATATGCTAAGTATATGTTCTGTTGAGCTACATGCCCAACTCTGCTTGATACATTTTGAGTCAGCAAATGATTTATTCATGTTTAGTTGAGCTATCATAAAGGTCATTGTAAAAATAGAGGTTTTTTTTTTTTTTTTAAATCACTAACCATTATGGACGTAAGTTTTTTTTTTTTAATATCTTTTTATACTCAATTGGTTAAATGTGATTTGTACAAAATTTTGCAGTTAAAAGTAAAGAGTGACTCAGTAATAAAAAGTATTTCTTTTGTTCTTTGGTGACATCTAAGGACTAGAAGTTAAGGCTGTGAGGTTTTTGTTCTTAGATTTTCCTCAGCTTTGCAGCAGGTTATTGAGGGTATGTGTCTCAGGTTTTCAGTCTACAGAGAGAAACAGTTGCTGTTTATCTGCCTCTGCTGTGAAGAGTGTGAGAATACTAGGGAACGGCTTGAGTGATGAGCCATTGTGGAGGCACTGAGTGGAGTTAGCATGAGACACCGGAAGCTAGAGGACAGTGGCGTGGGAAGGAAGGAGAGACTTGCTGTGGTGTTGTTGATTCACTGAAAGACTTTATTATTTTTCATTGTTTTGACAAAAATAACTGACAAAAGCAACTTATGGCTGAAAACTTAAAAGAATATAATATTATGACATGGAGATATTATTAAAAATTCACTGTCTAGTATCCATAAATAAAATTGTGTATTGTTTTTGTAATACAAGGACAGAAAGACTGACTGTACAGCCAGAGGAGAATAAGGACACTTGAAGACCAAAACTCCTTATAATATATACTGAGTTAAATCTTGGAACAGAAAAAGGATATAATAGAAAAACTGGTACTAAAAATCTGCATGAAGTCTGAAAATTTATTTAACAATTATTATTTTTTTCCTTTTCTTTTTGAGACAGGATCTTGTGTAGCTCAGACTGGACTTAAACTTCCTATGTAGTCAAGGGGGGCCTTAAACTTTGGGTTTTCTGCCTTTGTCTCCTGTGTGCTATTATTAGATGTATTCCACCCTGTCCAGCATATGTACTTCTGGGAGCCAGCCCGAGCCTTTATAGATGGTAGGAAAGCAATCCTCCATCTGAGCCAGACTTCCAGTACAGTAATACTGTCATCTTTGTTTTACAAGTATGCCATAGTAATATTGGTTTTAACATGAGAAACTGGGTATAGAACAGTTAATTTTCTACAAATCTAAAATTATTTCATGCTGGCCTGTGGTGGTGCAAGCTTTTAATCCCAGCACTCAGGAGGAACAGGCAGAGGCAGGCAGATAGATCTCTGAGTTCAACACCAGTCTGATTTACAGAGTGAGTTCCAAGATAGCCAGGGCTACACAGAGAGGCTGTGTCTGGAAAACCAAATTAGATAGACAGAGTTTTTTTTATATATATAATAAAAAACTTTCCTTAAAAACAAGTCCCCTCACGAAATTACAAAACATCATTTTAAGAAAGTTGCTTTATGTTTAAGACTCTACATGATGTCTTGTTTCTATTTTCCCAGCACTTGGGAGGCAGAGTAAGGAAAACCACCATACATTTGAGGCTAGCCTGCTCTATTTTATCTACGAAGTTCTAGGCAGCATTAAAACTATGACTTCGTTTCTTAAAAGAAGAAAGAAGAGGGTAGAGGAGCAGACTATTAGAAGTTATCCTTTCTCACAAAGGTGATAACATTAAAAGGAAAACATCTTTGTTAACTTTTCAAAATGTATTTTTGTAGCCCTTAGATGGTTCAGTAGGTAAGGGAACTTGTTAAAAAGCATGACAACCTAAGTTTGATCCCCATCCCCCACATGGTAGAAGGAAAGAAACTTGTGGATAACTTCCACAAGTTATCCTCTGAACTCCACATGTCTGGCACTGTATGCACATGCCTGAGGACACACACACACACACACACACACACACACACACACACACTAATTGTTTTATCAGTGACTTAATGATTCAGAACTAAAAATTACTTGTTACCAAATCTTTATCCCACAACAGGAGACCCATAAGATTCAATCAAATGATGAAAAAGAATTGAGCAGAAATGATCATGCAGCACCTAAAAATATTCCAAATGGGCCTGAGAATGATGCAAGTAAGAAGGAGGACCCCTCAAGCAATCATCTTCCACATGGGAAAGGTAAGTTTTGTGTTGATATGAGAGTGACCATTTCTTCGTTTTGAAATATAGTTAGTCATTAAAGACCTGTTTGATATTAGTTATGAGATGATTTAATGTCTGTATTGTTTAAAATTTTAGTTCTATGATAAAAGAGAAAAACTAAATCAAGGCCGGGGAGTGGGTTCAGATGGCAAAGGCACTAGCTGTGCACCTATGACAACCAGAGTTCAGTTCCTCACCTCTACATTAAAGAGTTTCACGTATTGGCACATATCTGCAACCCTAGAACTCCAGTGAGGTAGGAGATGAAAACAGATTTTTCCGGAACGATCAGGCCAGCTAGCCTGGTCTGTGAAGCACACACAACCACGACCCTGCCTCAGCAGTGGAAGGAAAGAGCTGACTCCCTTGACTGCCGTGTTATGCACACATGCACACATGTACACACTGAAGAAACTGTGTTTTAAATAAAGCTGTCTCAGACAAGGTTTTCACTTACAATCTGTGACATTAGAAACTGATTTTTACTCTCCTTCAAATCCTTTAATTTATATAACGCATAAACATAATTGTACCTTATTTTGTTACTTGGGCAGAGCAAGTCAAACGAGTTGGTGATGCAGGGATGCCTGGAGTAGAAGAGAATGATGTAGCAAAAGTAGATGATCTTCCTGCTGGTAAGTGAGAATTAAGCTAAAGCTGATCACACTTTTTATGTGACCACATTCTCTGATGTTATTTTGAGAGGGACTGTAACCATGTAGCTCAGGCTGGTCTTTGACATTTCCTGCCTCAGCTTCCTGAGTGACAGAAGTTACAGGCATATATCACCGTACTCCCTTCTCTATTAGTTTTGTTTTTTTGTGGAATCTAGAAAACCTACAGATAAGTGTGTGTTCGGTGCTGCTCATTAATTGCCGGAATTTAAAAGAAACCTTTTATTACACTACCTGTTTTATATGTGGGGGGGGGGCTGGTGAAGTGATTAAGTGCATGCCTTGACATACGTGTGAAGGTCAGAGGACAGGTTGTGGGAGATGACTCAAACTCAGGTTGTTAGCCTTGCTGGCAGTTGCCTTAACACATTGGGCCATCTCTCTGGCCAATTGCCAGGATTTCCTTTTTTATTTTTTTAAAGATTATTTGTTTGTTTGTTTGTTTGTTTTAAAGAATTTATTTATTTTATGTATATGAGTACACTGTTTCTATCTTCAGACACACCAGAAGAGGGCATCAGATCCCATTACAGGTGGTTGTCAGCCACCATGTAGTTGCTGGGAATTGAACTCAGGACCTTTGAAAGAGCTGTCAGTGCTCTTTACCACTGAGCCATCTCTCCAGCCTCCCCTATTTTAATTAAATACACTTGCATGCCAGAAGGATCTATCTGAATGTATTCCTGCATACCCGAAGAGTGCATCAGACCTCATTACAGATGGCTGTGAGCCACCATGTGGTTGTGGGATTTGAACTCAGGACCTCTGGAAAATCAGTCAGTGCTCTTAACTGCTTAGCCATTTCTCCAGGCCCCTATGGTTTCTTTTCTAATGGAGTTTTTAATGAAGTTTTTGCTAAATATACAATCAGTTGAGAGAGAGAAAGCGTACTACCTTGCTCTCTTTTTTTATATTATTTCTAACTTTCTCTGGGAATCTTATAAAGGTTTGTTTAATCCAGCCCTGTTTTACCTGTCTGTCTAAACCAGTAGTTCTCCATCTTCCTGGTGATGAGACTTAACAGTTCATGTTGTGGTGACCCTTCCCAGCTATAAAAATATTTTTAGTACTTCATAAGTTTAATTAGCTGCTGTTATGAATCATAATATAAATATGTATGTTTTCTGATGTTCTTAGGTGACCCCTTTAAAAGGGTCATTCAACCCCCAAGGGGTCACAACCCACAGACTGAGAAATACTGATCTAAGCCAAATTTATTTTTAAAGTCACCTTGTTCTTAAGTAGAGGCATTATAAATCTTAACATGACTGATTATTATTTAGTAATGAAGTTACTCTTATCTTCTGCACTTGATCTTAGCCAAAAGGCCAAGAAGCGCTCTCCCTCTGTCTTATGACTTATGCTAAGGACAGCACTGACCAGCAGATTTATAGACAGAACTAAGCTGCCTCTATCCATTAGCAAGTCACAGTTACACTGTTGATTCTACTGAAGTGCTATACGTTAAAGACTTTGTGTGCAGAAGTGTGTGTTGGGCATTGCTGATGGCAGTGGAAACAAGGTATGATGGTAACTGTCTTAGTCGGGGTCTCTATTCCTGCACAACCATCAAGACCAAGAAGCAAGTTGTGGGGAAAGGGTTTATTCAGCTTACACTTCCACATTGCTGTTTATCACCAGAGAAAGTCAGGAGTGGAATTCAAGCAGGACAGGAAGCAGGAGCTGATGCAGAGGCCATGGAGGGATGTTACTTACTGGCTTGCTCAGCTTGCTTTCTTACAGAACCCAGGTCTACCAGCCCAGGATGGCACCACCCACAATGGGCTGGGCCCTCCCCCCTTGATCATGAGTTGAGAAAATGCCTTACAGCTGGATCTCATGGAGGCATTTCCTCAACTGAGGCTTCTTTCTCTGGGATAACTCCAGCTTGCATCAAGTTGACACAAAACCAGCCAGGACAATTGACCCCTTGTCAATGACATACAAACACATCACTATTAAGCCTCAACCCTTACTTTCTTATTCATCCCCAAGATCTAAATAACCTTAAGAGTCCCACAGTCTTCACAAATTCTTACATATTAAAATTACAATACTTTAAAAATATCCAGTATTTTTTAAAAATCAAAGTCTTTTTACAATTCAGAGTCTCTTAACTGTGGGCTCCACTTCTTCCTTTAAGAGGGAAAAATATCAGGGCACAGTCACAATCAGAAGCAAAATTAAACTATGCGCATCCAATGTCTGGGATCTACTCACGAACTTCTGGGCTCCTCCAAGGGCTTGGTTCACTTCTCCAGCTCTGCCCTTTGCAGCACACACCTTGTCTTCTAGGCTCCAGATGGCTATACTCCACTGCTGCTGCTGTTCTTGGTGGTCATCTCATGGTACTGACATCTTCAAAACACTGCTTCCTAGGGCATTAATTGCAGCTCAGGCTGCACCTTCACCAAAGGCCTTCCATGGCCTCTCACAGTGCAGAGCCTCAGCTGTTCTTCATGACCCCTCTATGCTTTCAAAACCAGTACCACCTGAGTAGGTCTTACATATTACCAAATCTAGCCACAGCACGACGTACAACCTTGGCTATCTCTGGAACATAGCCTCTTGTGATCTCAGAAAACACTTCCCAGAAGATTCCACCTCAATGATGCTGGTCTCTTCTTAATCACCACTAATTTCTTAGCTCCAGCTGACCAGCATCAATAGTCCCAGTAGTGCAAGGATTTTGCTTTAGTAGTTCTGGTATCTTTCTAATCACAGCTGATTCTTCAACCCCAGCTAACTAAAACCACAGAATCTTCGCAATCAAAACAGCAACAACCCTGATAAGAGTCTTTAATCTTTCCTCTGAAATCTCACAAGCCAGGTCTCCATTTTCTGCACCATTCTTAACATTATTTTTCAAGCTCCTACATAATATCCCCCAGAGCTCTTAATATTCCATTGTCTCTTCTAGCTCAAAGTTCCAAAGTCCTTCCACAGTCCTCCCCCAAGACATGGCCAGGTTGTCACAGGAATACTCCACTATGCTGGTACCAATTAGTCTTGGTCAGGGTTTCTATTCCTGCACAAAACATCATGACCAAGAAGCAAGTTGGGGAGGAAAGGGTTTATTCAGCTTACACTTCCACATTGCTGTTCATCACCAAAGGAAGTCAGGACTAGAACTCAAGCAGATCAGGAAGCAGGAGCTGATGCAGAGGCCATGGAGGGATGTTGCTTACTGGCTTGCTTTCTTATAGAACCCAGGTCTTCCAGCCCAGGGATGGCACCACCCACAATGGCTGCGCCCTCCCCCTTTGATCACTAGTTGAGAAAATGCCTTACAGCTGGATCTCATGGAGGCATTTCCTCAGGGAGGCTTCTTTCTCTGTGATGACTCCAGCTTGTGTCAAGTTGACACAAACCAGCCAGTATAGTAACAAAGTCGTGCAGAGACAACTATGTACTTGTGTTATGTTTATCTCAGAGTAAATGCCAGACTTCTTATAAGTTTAGACACTTTGTAATAAATGACATAAAATCATTTAAGTAAATATAGAAATGATTCAAGTAATATGTGCTAGTTAGAATAGACTAGGAAGTAATCTTTACTAGAGATCTTCAAATTACAGTATCCTAAAATGACAAAGGTTTCTCTATTTTCATCTTAAAGCTTAATGTAGGGTGGAATGCTCTTTTTGAACGTCTGAAGAGTGCTTCTGTTATGATTCCACATGTTGATATTGGCCTTCTATGTTGTAGAAGAAGGAAAAGAGAGATTATATGTGATTGGAATGCATTTGATAGCTCAAATAAGAAGTGACTTATTCAAGCCAGGCGTGGTGGCCCATGTCTTTAATCCCAGCACTCAGAAGGCAGAGGCAGGCAGATCTCTGAAGCTTCAGGCCAGCCTACTCTACAAAGCAAGTTCCAGGACATCCAGAGCTACAGAGAAACCCTGTCTCAAAAACAAAGTGGCATACTCAGTTTCATCTATATCTTCAATGTCAGAATTAAAGGCCCTTGTCTCATAACCACAAGTAAAGCTGGTTCTGTATGCAGCAGAAATGTAAAATAGGATCATATGCCATCAAATGTACCAACCAATCTTTAGGAAATAAAATGCGCTCATATTTATAGGTAAGAACTTCTTTTTTTTTTCTTCCTGTCTCGTTTTTTCTTAGTTTTCCTGTGAGCTGTCTGCTTTCCCGCATGTTCTTCTTCTTCTGTGCAGGGATATAGTGGATCGAGTGCTGATGTGAAAAATGTAATTCTACCTTCATTTCTTAAGAAAAGAAATTTCTAACTCTTAAGTACCTTCTTGTAAAACTTGGTAAAACTCTTTGTACAAATAAGAAATAAAAATTCTAGGAGCTGGAGAAATGGTTCAGTGGTTAAGAGTATTTACTACTCTTGTAAACGACCCAGGTTCAGATCCTAGTATCTATGTGGCAGGTCACAACCATCTGCAACTCCAGTTCCAGGGAACTGACCCGTCTTCTGAACTCAGGCTCCAACATACACAAGGTGTACACTCAGGCCTGTGTATGTGCGTGCAAGAAATTGAAAGTAAAAATTTCAGAATCAAACATGGTAGGTCATACCTATAATCTCAGCATGAGGACAGTAGTTATAACCATGTGCTTAATATGGGTTGAATACTGAATTTCAAGCCCATTTGAACTACTAAATAAAACTCATGTGTAGCTAGTCTTTGCTACTTTGTGGATTCTTCTTTTTTTTTTTTTTTACCCTTTATTCCCTCAGTTTTACCCCCTGTCACTAGATAGGAGAGAAAGAATAAGGACAGAGAGATCCCTGAATCTATTTTTTTCCTTTGTTTCTTCTTTGAGAACGACTACTAACAAACTGTAACCAACCCTCCTGAATGACCACCAGCCATCAACCCCACCTACCAGGGCTCTAGCATTTATATACCCTCTGCAGAATTGGTGGCAAAGGTGGAGAAGTTAAGCACCTTCCTGGGGGCTTGAGAAGCCACCACTTTTCTGTAGGCTCTTGGGACATAGTTTGCTTTGGTCTGTACCATGTTCACAGAGATAGAGACGATTTTCACCAACTCCCAACTTCACATGTCTCGACTGGACAAGAACCCTAGAAATCACAGTATTTTTAATGAGAATAATATGGATCTATTTTTTTCTTACAGCTTTAAAGAAGCCCCCTGTGTTAGCTTCTCAACATGAAAGTCATCAAACAATCTCCCATCTTCTAACTGGACAGCCTCTCTCACCAAACATGGTTCCAGGTATAAAGTCTCACTTAGCATTCCATTTGAGAACCAACTTATTGTTCAAGTGTTTCTATAGAGGAAGGAGAACATGCCATTTAGTAGCATAGTGAAGTAGCATTTGTTCTGGAAATTAATATATTTTTAAAATGATTGGCACATCACATACATACATGCACACACACAAAAGCTATGGAGATTGCTGGCTGAGGAACTTTCTGGTCTCAAAACTATTAGCCATTTAGAGTCTAGCGAGCTCAGGATGCAGCTCAGTAATGGAACAGTTCCCTAGCTTATATAAAACCATAGTTTCTACTCTCAATTCTGGAAAAAAAAAATAAAGCCAAGATATTGATGAGATAAAAGGCACACTGATGAGAAAGCATTAGAAAATAACAGTGATGAATCACTGAGCACAGGAAGACGACATAGGTATTGAAAGTGTCAAAACCCTGGCAGATCTTAGAGATCTCTAGCAGCTGTTGGAGTTTGGAAGGAGAAGAAGGAGTGTTGTTTCTCCTGTGTAGAAACCTACAGACAGAAGAAGTTGGGTAAGCTTGTCGTCAGTGGCTGAGATACGTAACTACAGATGAAGTGGTATTTGGTAAAATAGAGTAAAGCTTAAGAACAAACCAGCTCTGTGACCTCCCAATGTCAGGTGGCCATTTGCTTTTCTAACAATTTCATATGACCTGTCAAAGAATTACATTATTGGGTTGAAGATTTATTTCAGTAGGGAGCTTGTTTAGCAAATATAAGGCCCTGAATTTGGAACTTGTTTCCAAAGAAGGGCGGGGAGTTACATTCTTAGCCAGGTGGTGATGGTGGCAATGGTGGTGACAGTGGCAGCACAGGCCTTTAATCTTAGCACTCAGGAAGCAGAGGCAAGTGGATCTCTTGAGTTCAAGGCCAACATGAGTTTCAGGATAACCAGGGCTACTCATAGAAACCCTGTCTAAAAAAAAAAAAAAAAAAAAAATAATAATAATAATAATAATAAAACATTCTTTTAATTTGGTTTTATATTGCAGGTTCACATCTAAACCAGAATGAAAATCCCAGTACTTCAAAACAGAACCCTTCAAATCCTCTTCAGCACATAATTCCAGGCCCAAACCTGGAGCGGGAACCCAGAATTCAAACAGACACACTAAAGCAGGCCACCAGGGACAGAGCCAATGATTTTCACAAGTTGAAGCAAAGTAAGGATCGTTGATGAATACTATGCTAATAGGAGTTCTTTAAATATATTTCTGTGCTAGACTGAATTGTGATTTCATTTCTGTGTTTTACCAGATGTGTAAAGAGAAAATAGAGTTCTGTTAAAATCTAAAAGAAAAATTATTTTTAAATGGATAGAAAATAGTCTAAAGAAACTATAAAAGGCTTATCATGGTCATCATTGTTAATAATGAGTTTTTAAAAAAAAAAAACGAACTCACTTTCAGATGAGTTAGTTTCTTAAAAAAGCTTAGTTCTTGGGTATTGAAACTTTTTTGGAGAAATAGAAAAGATACAGTTCCTAGTCTAATGACGGAAACTTTGATTTAGGAGGGCAGAAAGTAGTTTTGAAAAGTGGACACTGGGGAGAGCAGGCACCTGGAGAGGCTGTTGTAGTGGGAGGGAGGCTCAGTGGCTTCCACCTCCATCCCTTCCAGTTTTCTCATGTGGGTGTGAACACACTCATAGCACCGGGGAAAGAAGTTTGTCTCTTAGTTACTTCAGAGACACAGATTTTGGTAAGTTAACATCTCTGAACCTATGTAACTCTAGTTAGTGGATTCTTGGGATCTGTAAGGAAAGCCTGAGGTAGCAGAGAGAATTTGCTGTTGGTGCTGTCCCTTATTAGGTCAGCTCCTTAAACTGCTCTCCATTTCATTTTCTCTTCTTGGCTCCCTCTCTCCTTCAATTGTAAGAGTTCAAAAGCTCCAGGTATGGCAGCAGCTGTCCCAGAAACATGGTATTGTTTGCACAGGTTACTTAGAGGTTGAGAATTGGATAGCATGTTTCATTTATTCAAATACTTTTGTTGTTATCTAACAGTTACTTATATGAATGTATATATGAATATATAATTTGGACATTGTCTTTCTTTCCATGATATTTTAAAGCAAATTTGTGCAGCTTGATTAAAACGCTACATAAATAATGGTTTTATTTGTAAGAATGTAGGTAACTTTCAAATATGTTGAGAAAAAATTTTTCCCTAAAGTCCCATTGTAGAAATGGCTTGTATGCTAGTTACTTGTTTTATTACTGTTACAAAACACTTGAAGAAAACAGTTTGAGGAGGGTGTGTTTATTTTGGATCACAGTTTAGCCCGTCTAGTAGGGAAGGTATGTCAGCAGGAGCTTGAGGCAGCTGCTCACAGTGCCTCCTCAGGTAAGACACAGTGCTGCGTGTGCTCAGCTCACTTTCCTTTTATTCAGGCTGGGCTCAGCCCGCTCACATTTACAGTGGATCTTGCGACTTAAAGTTTCCTAATCTGGACCATCTTTCACCAACATGCCAGAGGCCAGTGTCTTCAGTGAGTCCAGGTCTTACCAAGTTGACAGTAACCACCACAGACTGCAAAGCTTTTCTCTCAACAAGGACAGAGGACAACAGTAAACTAGAGGTTTAAATGAATTGGTCCTGTTGACTCACACTTATACTCCTTGGCACTTTGGGTGCTGAGACAGGAGGATCACAAATTTGAAGCCAACCAGAGTTAGTGAGTTCAAGACTAGCCTGGACTGTGTAGTGAAACCTTGTCTCACAAAAAAAGGGGGGTGGGAGGGGGTCCTAAGGGTGCATCTCAATTGATAGAGTGTTTGCCTGTAAAGCCCTGGACTTTATTCCTAGCCCCACATAAACTAGAAGTGATAGTACACACCTGTGATCTCAGCCTTTAGGAGGTCGTTGCAGGAGGATGAGGTCAAAGGCATCCTTAGCACATGTTGAGTTTGGGATACATGCAATTCTTTAAAAGGAAAAAAACAGCTGGCATCAATGGGAGGAGAGGTCTAGTGAAGGCTTGTTTCCCAGTGTAGGGGAATGCCAAGGTGCTGAGGTGGGAGAGGGTGGTTGGGAGAGGGAGCACCTTCATGGAGGCAATGGGAGGGGGAGGGAGGAGGAGATTGGGGGAAGGGGATAACATCTGAAATGTAAATACAGAGAATATCCGATTTAAAAAAAAAAAAAGCAGAAAAGAAAAAGAGAAGAATACTAATGTAGGACTGGTAAGATGGCTCAGTGGTAAAGGCGCTTGCTGACAGTTATGTTCCCAGTTTAGTTCCCAGGACCAACACAGTGGAAAAAAAAAAAAAGAAGAAAGAAAGAGACAACTGGCTTTTGCAGTCTTTCCTTTGACCTCCACATGCATATGCAACATCACACATGCTCTCAAGCCCACAAACAATCTTAAATGTTAAGGAAGAAGTTTATACTAATAATAAAGCTCTTAATTTGTTACCTAGATTCTCTTATAGCATTGATTCTATGGAATTTTTTTTTTTGCTAATATCGATTTATATTTTAGTATACATAGATTAATTTGTAGGTAAAGAATGTCTGTAAATAATGCTGGGATATTGCTCTCTATAAGTTATTTTTGGAAGGACCTCTAACTGAGCCTTAAATTATTTTCCATGTATTGTTAATGAATATGAAAACTGAAATCAGTGCATGTTTTTTTCTTTTAAAGAAAAAAGTGTATGTGCTTTGCCTACATGTAAGTATGTGTACCATGTATATGCAGTACCCTTGGAGGCCAGGAGACAGTGTTGGGCCTCCTAGAACTGGAGTTACAGGCCGTTGTGAGTCACTGTTTGGGTACTAGGAGCTGAATCTTGTTCTCTGCAAGAGTAGCAAGTGCTCTATACCACTGAATATCTCTCCAGCCTCCAAAATACTGTTTTTAAATTCATTTCAATTGACATTATTTGTTATATGCCCTTTGTAGGGGGATGGGAGCAGGGTCTTGCTATAGAGCCCAGGATGACCTAGAACTTGTAGTCTTTGCCCATCTCAGCTTCTTAAGTGATGGTGTTACAGGCATGTACGATTACACCAGCTCTATTACATACCTTTTGATTTGATTTTTAGTTTTATTTTGTGTGGATGGGTGTTTTGTCTGCATGTATATCTTTGTACCACCTATGTGCCTGGTACTTGTGGAAGCCAGAAGAGGGTGTCAGATCCATGGAACAGGCATTATAGGCAACTGTGAACCACCATGTTGATACTAGGAATTGAACCCAGGTCCTCTGGAAAAGAGGCTTTCTTAATGTTGAGCCATATCTCCAGTAATTTTGTATTTGTCATTAAAATGCACACATACACACGCACACAAAGTACATACATTCTTTGTATGTTTGCATCTGTGTGTGTGAATGTGGTCTCCTGTGCCACAGTGCTTAAGTAGCCAGAGGACAACGTCATGTGTGCCTTACTTTCACTCTGGTTCTTTCCTTTTACCTTGTTTAGGACAGCTGTTCATTTGTTGTTCTCCACAGCATTCGCCAGGCTAGCTGGCTCGAGCTTCTTGGAACTTTCCTGTCCCTGCCTCCCATCTACCCATAGGGATACAGTTGCTAGGGTTATGTGTCTGGCGTTTACAGGAATTCTGGGTCTTGAGCTTGGGCCTTCATATTAGAGCATACATTTACCCACTGAGCCATCTGCCCAACCCACAGACACATTTTTACGATCTATATTTTGTTGTGCTTTTTACTCTTACTTAGATTATTTCATTTTTTAATTTTAATTGTCATGAGTCTTCCAGATTATTTATTCCTCCTACTTTAATTCCAGTGTAGTTCAAAGAATGAAGTTACTTGACAGCTTTGCAGCTCGTACATCTAGCGCAGTTCTCAGTGTCACTGCGGTGGTTAATGTTAGCATTAATTTTATCTCTTATAGGATATTTAGATGAGAATTCCTTTGGGGTGTATTAGTGGGGTTTGTAGGTGAATCTCAGTGCTAGCACACTGTTATTGTGTACAAGACCCTGGGCTCAGTCTCTAGCCCTTTTAATAGCCTGGGTTTTAAAAAGTTGTATTTTATTAGTTTTGAAGCAGGATCTTACTATATTGCCCACGTAGACCTTAACAGGAGTTTAGTTCACTGGGCTCGAGAGATTCTCCTCTTTAGCCTGCTGAGAGCCTAGCTACCAATGTTGATTTATATGAGGAATTTTATTTTAATGATTTCCTGGTATGTAATCTGTATATTGATTTTTTAATCACTTACCTTAAATGTTTATAGATTGTTTCTATATTCTTTTTATCAGATCTTTTAGAAAAATTTGGTTATTAGCCTTTAATAAATGACTTTTAAAATGTGTATCCTACTCTAGTGCCTTTCCTGGTGGAGAGCTTTGTTTATTTTTGTATTTCCTCTAAGATTTTTAATTTATGTGTATTTTGAGAGTGAAGCATGTGCAGGTCTCCACAAAGACAAGAAGAGAACTTTGGGTTCCCCGGAACTAGAGTTAACAGTTGTGAGCCACCATGAGGGTGCTGGGAATTGAATTCTTATCCTCTGGAAGGG
This sequence comes from Micromys minutus, assembly GCF_963924665.1. Lineage (NCBI taxonomy): Eukaryota > Metazoa > Chordata > Mammalia > Rodentia > Muridae > Micromys > Micromys minutus. Next base: position 29,320,197 of record NC_137952.1, read on the forward strand.
CAGCTAGAAAGAACCCTGAACCCATTAAATTTCTATTTCTCTGATCTCTCCTTAGAGCCCTGGTAACCACCAACCTGCTCTTACAGATATTTCAGTAAGTAGATCATAAAATATGTGGCCTTAAACCAAATGTGGTGGTGGTGCACTCCTATGAGCTCAGCATCCAAGGGGTAAAGGCCGGAAGAGTCAAGGTTCAAGCTGCTCTGTAGTGCCAGGCTTCTTAGCATGCTTCAGCTCTTAGAGTGGTGTAGAGTGTGTTGCTGTTTTATTCCTTTATAAGCCAGATATTAGTCAGTTTATGGATACATTTGTTTATTTAACTATTGATGGGGCACTTGACTTATTTCTATTTTTTGAGTATTCTAAGGAGTACTGCCATGAAGATTCATGCACAGATCTCTTGTTAACACCTGTTTAAGCTTTTTGGATATGTACCTAGATGTGGAATTGCTGAGTCACATAATAAGTCTATGTTTAGCTTTTGGAGGAACTGCCAGGCTGTTTTCCATAACAGCTGCACCATTTTATTAATACATTCCTTCCTGAGATATGGAAGAGTTCCAAGGCAGGGGATATGACTCAGTTGGTAGAATACTTGCCTAGCATGCAGGAATCCCTGTCCTGTCTTTGATTGCCAACACCACATAAAAACAGACATATTTGTAATCTCAGTTTTCATAGTGAGTCTAGGCCAGCCTGGACTACATTGAGACCCTGTCTTTTTGGTTTTTTTAAAGAAAAAGGGTGCAGTTTCTCCACTCTGACAACAACACTTACTCTTTTTCCATCCACTGGATTTTTCTGTTTGTGCTGCCAGCCTACTGGATGTGATGAGGCATTTCATTTCCCATCTTCCTTGTTTTTCATTGCTGGAGATCAGCCCCAGGCCTTGCACTGGCATCCAAGGCTTCAGTCGTTTTGGTTTTGATTTGTATCTCTAAAGACTAAGCTCCTTTTGGTGTTCTATTTGTATATACTCTGGGAGAAATGTCCATTAAAAAAGTTCTTTGCCTAGTTTTAAAATTGGATTTTGTTGTTATGTTAAGTTGTAAGAGTTTCTTATATATTGGAAATACTATATCTATTATTTTTCTATGTGTATTGGATGCTAGACCCACTGTCTAAAGCCCCCCCTCCCGTGTGTGTGTGTGTGTGTGTGTGTGTGTGTGTGTGTGTGTGTGTGTGTGTGTGTGTGTTTTGAGATAAGGTTTCTTTATATAGTCCTCACTGTCCTGCTGGAACTTACTCTGTAGACCAGGCTGGCCTTGAACTCAGAGATGGGCATTTGTCTGCCTCCTGAGTGCTGGGATTAAAGGCATGGGCTACCACCACACATAATTTTTCTCAATGCTATGGACTGCTTTCTTACTGTCCCTCTAATTTCAAGCCCTAGCACTTGAAAGGGAGATGGGGAAAAGACTCCCATTGAATAATCTTAACATTCTTACCAAGAATGGATTGACCACCAATGTATAGGTTTAATTCTAGATTATGAATTATGTTCTGTGGTATACATGTCTGTCCTTAATGTCAAGATCAGACTATTGTGATTATCATAAGTAGTTTAGAGACTATGAATTATGAATCATTCGGCTGTATTTTTGTTCCTCAAGCTATTTCAGATAGTCACAATCCATCACTGTTCTGTGAGGTTGTTTTGTTTTCAAAGAATTTGTTCTGCTCTAATTCTAAGGCAGTTGGTAATCTCAGTGTGTGTGTGTGTGTGTGTGTGTGTGTGTGTGTTGGAGTATATGTATATACACATTTGTGCACATGTGTGTAGAGATCAGAGATGATGTCTTTTGTAATTACTCTCCCTTCCATTCTGAGACCAGGTCTCTCACTGAAGCTGGAGCTCACTGGTATGGTATAACTGAATGACCAGTTAACGAGACCCAGGCCCCACTTCCCAGTCTTGTATATGAATGTGTCTCCTTGCCCAGTTTTCTGTTTCTTTTTTATTGTTTATTTTATTTATTCAAATGTTATTTCCTCCACAAGGCCCCCATCCCCCTCCTGCCTCAGCAGCATAGCAATCCCCTATCCTAGGTCATCAAGCCTCCACAGGACCAAGGGTTCTATCTCCCCTTTGTTGAGTATTTAGGCTAAAGTCATCCCTGTTGGGTCCTGGGAACCTCTTGGGTCCCTGGTATCTGGGACTTTCTAGTGGCTATCCCCAGATTCCCCCTTCCTCACTGCTACACACCTACTTTCAAATTCCTGATCCTCTGTACTTCTTCCCCGTCTCCTCTCTTATCTGAACCCCCCTTTTTCTCTCCCTCCTCCCGCTCCCTCCTAGATCCCCCTTTCTTCCTTCTTCCCAGAGATTATACCCTTCCCTCTACTGAGTAGTACATCAACACTTTGGTGTGGTCTTCTTTCTTCTTGGGTTTCATTTGGTCTGTGAATTGTATCATGGATATTCCGAGCTTTTTTGGTAATAGCCACTTACCTGTGTGTACATACATGTGTGTTCCTTTGTGACTGTGTTACCTCACTCAGGATGATGTTTTCTAGTTCCATTCATTTGCCTGAAAATTTCATGAAATCATTGTTTTTGACAGCTGAGTATTCCATTGTGTAAATGTACCATGTTTTCTGTATCCATTCCTCTGTTAAGGGACATCTGGGTTGTTTCCAGCTTCTGGCTGTTATAAATAAGGCTGCTGTGTGCATAGTGGAGCATTTGGGTTCTAGGGATCACTCTGGGTTCTTGTGCTTATGCAACAAGCACTTTCCCTGGTGAACCGCATTCCTCGCCCCAGCAGTTCGGCTGGGGATTGCACTGGCTCTGTGGACCCCATCTGAGAGCGTGGCCCTCGTCACAGTAATCATGCCTTTCCATTTATTTACACCATTTTACATTTCTCTCAGCAGTGTTTTTATACAAATTTTGTGCTACCTCTGTTTAATTTATCTCTATCTTATTCTGCTTGTGTTATTAATTTTCACATTCTTCAGTGCTAGCACTTAGAGCCAGTGCTGGTTTTATGTGTCTGTTTTGTTTTTTGCTGCTTTGCTGAATTTGATGCAAGAGGTTTATATGTTTTTGTTTGGATAAGTTTGCCTCTTTATTTTGTTGTTGTTACTGTTTGTTTGGGAGGTTTGTTTTGTTTTTTCTGTTTTGTCTTCTAGTTTTTTTATTTTTTTAAAGATAAATTTATTTCATGTGTATATATGTGCGTGAAGGTATGTATATGTACCATATAAATGTAACTGCCCATGGTCTCCAGAAGAGGGTGTTAGAGCCCCTGAAACTGGAGTTATAGGCCTGGTAAGTTGCCTGGTTAGATGCTGGCGGCAGAACCTAGATCCTCTCCAAGAGTATCAAGTGCTCATAACCACTAAGACGTTTCACCTCCTCATTGTTGATGTTTGAGATATTCTTGCTTTGTAGCTTTGATTAACTTGAACACAAATCAGTCCCTAAGCCTCCTGAGTATTGGAATTACAAGCACGAGCCACAATATGCAACATTTGAAAATATCTTTACATTTATGTATTCAGTGTGTATATGTGTGCACAACTGTGCTGCAGTTTGCATGTGAGGTCATAAGACGGCACTACAGAGTTCTCTCCTTCTCGGATTGAACTGTCAGATGTGGTGGTCCGCTCCTCTACTCACTGAGCCATCTTCTTATTGGCCTAGAATGGTTTTTTTGTTTGTGTTTGTTTTATTTTGAGACACAAAACCTCTTCCCCAAGCTGGATTAGAACTCCTGAACTAGCTGAAAGGCCCTTGAACTTCTGATTCCCCTCCCCCTCCTTCCTCCTCCTCAGTGCTGGGTTGTATTGCAGCTGTGCATTATCATACTTGGATGATTTAACTTTTTTCTCCCCTTTTAAGTTTATAATGATTCACTTTTTCTCTAATTCTATGTCTGTTTATTTCCCCTTTCTTAATAAATTTCATTTAGCCTTGGAAATTGTTAGTAGCAGTTACCTTATTGTGGTGAACAAAGCTCCAAAAGCAGCTGGAGTATGTGTGTGGTATACTTGCTAGGGGACGACACTCTTTAAAAACTGACTTCTGCCAGGCAGTGGTGCTTGCATGCCTTTGGGCCCAACACTAGGGAGGTAGAAGCAGGTGGACCTCTGAGTTTGAGGCCAGCCTGATCTACAGAGTGGGTTATAGGACAGCCTTGGCTACACAAAGAAGCCCTGTCTGAAAAAAAAAAAAAAGGAAAAATCAAAACAAACAAACACACACCTGACCTCTCCCTTTCCCAACAGTTATCAATCGCTAGTAGTTCTGTAGTTGGGGATGGGGTGGGGAGGGGGACTCAGTGCCTGCTTATATTCTCCATGTCTTCCTTCCCATCTTCCATGATGATCCCAGAGCTTTGAGAGGACGAGGAGGTCTGATACAGATGTCCCATTTAGGGTTAGACATTCTGCAGTTCTGTGAGTGTCTGTGTTCATCATAATCTTCTATGATATAAGGCTCCACTGAAGAGGGCTGAGAGACAGATTCATCCACCTATATAATGATAAACCACTGGGAGTTGGTTCAGTACATGTCTGTTTAGGATAATAATGGTTTTTCCTGAAGGGCCTATGACCTGTGCAGCCACAGGTTCTTGATCCTAGTAATAGTGCCGTGTATGGGTTTCATTTTGTGGAGCAGGCCTTACATCCAATCAGAAAATGGCTACTTCCATGATGTTGATTATACTGCTTCTCCCCTGAGCCTGTCTTGCCAGACCATTCCTTATGGTAGCTCACAGGACTCACGCTGGATAAGACTTATGGTGGCACCTTCCTGCTCTGTGAAAGCTAGCCAGTAGGAATAAAGCTTCCACATCGCTGGTCAGACTGCTATAAGGATTGTGGGTCTTGAGTTACACATTTACATGCAAGTAAAAGTTTGAGATTGCTGTCCAGGTGCTGAGGAGGACAGAGTCCAGGACATGCGCAGAGTAGGTGTGTGCTCTACCACCCAGCTCATAAGCCCAAGAACGTTATCTGGAAGTGAAAATACTCTTTAGTACGTGTTTATTCTGTTTTCAGCAAGGTCCTACCATATTTTGGAATGCCGCTGTGTGGTCACCAATTTTGTACAGCCCTAAGTCATGTGTGCATTATCTTGTCCTGTCCATGTCAGTCCCTCTTCTCATGCTACTTTAAGCCGTGGAGCATACTTTGATTACTGTATACAGCTGGTCACTTTGTTCCTTAAGTATCTGTCTACTTTCTGTCTTCTCTGCTACAGTAGTAACTTCAACAACCTCAGAGTGTCTCACTTTCTGTTTTCCCAGCCTAGCAACCATTTGTTAAGCACTGAGAAAGTTGTTCTACCAATATTTTAATTTTATTTCTTTATATAAACAATGAAATTATTTATTCAAATTAAGATTTACTTATTTTTTTAAAGAGTATTATGTACAGAGTTCTTCCTGCATATATGCCTGTACAACAGAAGAGGGCACCAAGATCCCATTACAGATGGTTGTGAACCACCATGTGGTTGCTGGGAATTGAGCTCAGGACCTCTGGAAGAATGGTCAGTGCTCTTAACCACTGGGCCATCTCTCCAGCCTGAAATTATTTATTAACACATAATCATATTTATTGTATAATTAATGTCTTCATTTTATATGTATTGTTGCAAGATTCTCAGTTCTGAACTTTTTGTATTCTCTTATACTTAAAAATTATAAGGCACTAATCCTGAAACTCCTGAGTTGGCTCTCTGTGAGTTCCCGGCCAGTCTGATTTACAGATGTACTTTAGACCAGTCAGAATTACAAAGTGAGACCCTGTCTCAAGAAAATAAATGAATCTGTGTGTGTGTGAGTGTGTGTGTGTGTGTGTGTGTGTGTGTGTGTGTGTTCTGATCAGGAGGGTGGAGGAACTCACTGATGGACTAGCCTAACTAAAATGAAGAACTGCTGATTCAATTAGGGGACATTTTTATCTTAGAGGGGGGAGGAGGTTGGTGATTGCCAGAGATGAGCTCTGAGGTTAAGAGTGCCTACACTTTTCAGAAGACCTGAGTTTGTTTCCTAGCACCCATGTTGGGAAACTCAAAACCATCTATACCTCCAGGTCCAAAGAATCCAACATCTTCTGACCTCTGCAGGCATTATGCACACATCACACACAATAAAAAAACAAACAATTCTTTTTTAGAAAGGGGGTGGGGGAGACATGTCTCAGCAATTAAGAGTACATATTCCCTTTGAAGAGAATCTCAATTTGGTTTACAGTTCTTACCTCAGGTAGCTTACAACTGCTTATAACTCTGACTCCAGAGGATTCCCTCTCTGATCCGATGTGCTCTGTGGGTACCAAGACACACCTACACAAACATACACATGTACACTCATGTGCGCGCATGCACACACGCACACGAGGGGAAAAAAAAAACCAAGAAGATTGTTATAATTCCCAAATAGAACTGAGTCATTTACTGAGGACCTGAATTCCATCCCTAAAAGGCACCTGGTGGGGGGAGAGAGGGCCAAGCTGTACTTTGACAGACACATACACACTGAAGCAGGTGTGTGAACACACACAATAAATAAATATAATAAATATTGGGAATTGCTGGGTGGTGGTAGCACACTTCTTTAATCTCAGCACTTGAGAAGTAGAGACAAGTTGGTCTCGTAAGTTTGAGGCTAGCCTGGTCTACACAGTGAGTTCAAGAACAGCCAGGACTGTGTAAAGAAACCTGTTTAGAAAAAAACACAACCTCCTCCCCCAAATATTGGTAATCGTTTCCAATTTAAAAAGATTATGTAGATGCATAACTCCATGTTAGGTGGATATGACCTCAGGTCATAAAGCTTTCTATCTCTGCAAAAGATTTGACAAAATTTTATGAACATACAGCACAATAAAACAAATTTAATAACAAAATTGCCAGATTTAATGAAAGTCTGACATTCCTATAAATTGTAATCTCCAAATAAACAACTAGGTTTAGCTTTCAACTTCAATCCCAAATATTAGTTCACCTATCTGGAATGTAGTTAGAAGAAAAAAAAAGTAACAAAATTATAGTTTGGTGTGGCAGTGCACACCTTTAATCCCAGCACTCAGAGAGACAGAGGCAGGCAGATCTCTGAGTTTGAGGACAGCCATGCACAGGGAAACCTGTCTAGTGCAGTGCTGAGAACAGAAGCCATCTCACTGGGAGTCGTTCTTTCACCTTTACTTTGGATTCGCAGATTGAACTCAGGTCAGAAGGCATTTGCAGCAAGCACTTTTACCAGCTGACTATCTCTCCTGCTCTTAATGTTAATTCTGGTTAAATTTAATGTTAAAGTAGTTCGGGGCATTTTTATTGCTTTGCTTGCTTGTCATGGTTCTAGAAATTGAGCACATAGCCTTATATATTTGAGACAAGTGATCTACCACTAACCTTATTTCCAGCTCACAGTAGTTGTGAGTGCTTGTGAATTAGATCTCTGTGCATCTAGTGTGTTTACATTCAGTTTGGAATGTATATGCCAGAGAGGTAGACTCATTATCTGCTGAGCCACCTCACTGGCCCCATTTTTGTTTTAATGTGCAGGTGTTGAGCAGCTTTTTATGTTAGGTGTTAAGGTTATTACCCTTCTTGATTTTTCATTGTTATGAGTGTATATAATGGTTTAACACTGATGACATCTTTAAGCTTCTGTTAACATTTAGAAACATGAGCTAGGGAACAGGAAGGATAAGCTAGGGCTGTTCAAGGCAAGCACCAGCAGGGATTCTGATTTGTACTGTCTGCTAATGCCTCCCTGGCAGCCCATGACTGTGGCAAGTCAGTATTACTAAAGGAATTTGAAGCAGCCTTCAGATGGTGTTAGTTTATCTGCATAGAACTCATTGATTGCTTTAAAATAATTCTCATATTATTCATGAGTGATATTTCATATAGCAGTAAATGACTACAGATTTAAGTGTATGTTGTATATAGTGATATAATGATTTGTCCTCTGCTCTAAAGTGTCACTTTCAACCAGTACTTACATTAAAGAAATTATAGGTCAATGGAACTTTTTTTTTTTAAGAAAGCTGTCAAGTCACCAGCATTGGGGAGGCCAGCCTGAGCTACACAGCAGTAAGACTTTGTCTCAACAAAAAGACAGACAGCAGTAACTTTTTTTTTTTTTTTTAACTTTCTCTGTAGCCCTTACTGTCCTGGAGCTCACTCTGTAGACCAGGCTGGCCTCGAACGCAAAGATCCACCTGTTTCTGCCTCCAACTGCTGGGATGAAAGTGTGCTACCACAGCTGGCAGAAAACATTAGAGACACTAAACATAAAATAGAAACTTTGGAATACATTTTATTTGGGGTACAAGCAGGGATGGAGTTGCTGCTCAGCCCACTACTCTCCTGTAGTGTGATCAATAAACCACCTTTTCAAAGGTATTTTGAGTCTTCATTCTTAATTACTTTTGACTTAGGTAACCTTCATAAAATGTATTCTTTTGTGACAAGTACCCTGAAAGTTGCTGGGTTTCGAGTGCCTACTTTTCATCTGTCTCCAGTGTAGGTCCCTTCTTTTCTGCTCTTTACTCTTGAATTAATCCTCTGCCTACTTCACAGGCCGGTTCTTTGATGAGAATGAATCCCCTGTTGGTCCCCAGCATGGCTCTAAACTGGCGGATTATAATGGGGATGATGGTAACGTAGGTGAGTATGAGGCAGACAAGCAGGCTGAGCTGGCTTACAATGAGGAAGAAGATGGTGATGGTGGAGAGGAAGACGTCCAAGGTGAGCGTGGCCTGGCTTCCAAGCTGTGACCGTGGAACTCACCTCTTAGGGTTTTGGTTGAATTTGTGTAGAATTTTCTCCACTTGCAATTGTAGTAGTATCTTAATCTTCACTCAAGAGGTTCTGTGTAATTTTTCAGTTTTGGGAACTATTTTATGATAGTACATGTTATCTATGAATAATTTGAAGGTTTTTTTCCATTTTTAGATTATCTTATATATATTATTGATGTGATAATGTGAAATGCTGAGTTCTCAAAATTTTTAGAATTAAATTGTTTGAAATGAGCCTAGGCATTACTTAAGGCAAAATCTTTCGGGAAACATCCTTTTCTAATCTCTGTGGGAAACATTTACTATTCCAAGTATGTGTAGATATTGGCTTGAAAGCATTTTTGTTAAAGCAAAGCCACAACTGAAATGTGGTCTCCATAATGAACAGACATTTACTCTGGTGGAACATGAGAGGCTGAATGCTCCAGGAACTGAGCATTTGTATTTCATGATGGGTTTATAAGACTTGTCTTCATGTTCAATACACAGATTCAACACAGTTTTTTCCTTGTTAACTGTTGCTTCTGAGCTTTTAGCTTGGTAGAAGTTCAGAACCGGAACTGCACACCTCAGACCACACTGCTGTGCTCTGGTGGGACTTTGGGTTTCTTTGCCTGCTTGTGTTCAGTAGTATTTAGGGAACCTATAAAAGTTACCTATGATCTTAGGGAAAATGTTAAGATTTTTGTAGTACAGTGCATGAATTTTCTGCTATAACCAGTTTGATTTCTTATTTCCTTTTATAGTTATTAAAATTTTACTTAGGTTCAGAACAAGAGTTGTGTTTTTTAACTGCCTTTGAGTAAGTACTATACAGTCAGGATAAAGGAAGGACAAGAGTCGCACTTCCTGGGCATCACTTTGTGGACCATCCTATTTAGGGATAAATATAGTTATTGCTGAAGTGATTAATAAATAATAGGAGTTCTTTAAGGACATCATCTTTTCTCGTTGCTTTTGTGAATTAATTGAATTATATTTGTCTGCCATTATCTGTAACACTTTTTGGCCTTTTGATTTGTGTTATTCCATCACCAGTTGGATTGTACGCTCTTGGAGAACAGGAATCTTCATGTATTGACTGCATCTAATTTGTGTTCTTGTTTGTGTCCACGCTCCCATAGTATTTGTACTCGAGACCCAAACAATGCTAGTAACCATTAATTCGATGCTTTTCCATTGGCTTCTATTCTTACAACTGAGCGTGTGAATGCTCTTTAACTCTGGTCACAGCTTGCTTGCTTGCACTTTGAAGAGTCTCCCCTCCCTGCACTAAGGATTTCTATCATTAGATAAATTTGAGGTTTTTATTAGTCTACTTCAAGTATTAATAATTCTTACATTTTTGCCTGTCTTAAGCCTGATGATTTTTAATTACAGAATTTCACTTAATATTTGTATGGTTTTATGCACAGTGAGTGGTTTATCATCAGTGACTTCTCTTTTTTTCTTGTATCCTTCTCACAGCCATTTCCCATTACCACTTTGCTTTTCCTTTCACAAAACAAATAATAAATTGTTTCTAAAGAATATAAGAGCCTTAGGATATTCTCAGTAAAGTGGGGGTTTAGTTGTTATCCCCCCCCCAGGATATTTTGTAGCCTAGTCTACCTTCACACTCAGTACAAGAAGGCAACCTTGAACTCTTAATCCTTCTGCCCTCACCCCCCAAGTGCTGGAATTATGAACATATTTCATCACATCCAGTTTAATGTGGTGCTGAGGAAGAAACCCAGAGCCTCACATGTGATGGGTGAGCACACACCAATAACTGAGCTATGTCCTGGTCTAAATTTTACTTCAGTATTTTCAAATAAATCTTACTTGGGTTGAGAGTTGTTCTTTAATGTTTATCTTATTTTGGTATCAATTAGTAATTGTGTCAGGAACAGAAATAAACAGGGACAACAGCCCCAATAAAGGGAATAGATTGGATATAGTGACTGTATTCAAAAGACCTAAAATAATTTCAGACATATTTGGGGAGGTAGACTTAGCCCTAACGTAACAAGTTAGGTTCCAGGTGTCATTGCAGGATCAGGATTCACAGAGCTGAAATCATCTGTCACTGTGCCCACATAATTCTAATGCTCTCACAGCCGAGCAGGTGTTAGAGCTGAGGAGAAGGGGCGGGGATGGGGGAAAAAGCCACGTATTAGAGTTAGAGTGAAAGGAAACCTTGTGCAGTTTTTCATCTAGAAATTTCAGTAGAATTATTGTGTATAACTTAATACTATAGGAAAATACTATTTTGATTTCAAAATGCCTGAGGCAGACCTATTCTCAAACTCATGAAAGAAACAAAGATTCTTTTTATTATTGGAACCTTACGACCGATAATAAAAACAGACAACCCTGAAGTGAGGCTAAGCATGACGGCCTCCACTCGCCATCCCAGCTCTCAAGAAGCTGAGGCAGATGACAAGGGAGCTTTGGGCTATTCTGACTGCAGAGACACCTTTTGTTTTCCTTCACAGTTTTTCCTAGTATTTTATGTGTCTTTTGGATACATCTGTGTCTGGTGCCAGAAGATAGAGTAGTGCTATATCTCTTGGAACTGGAGCTACCATATAGGTACAAGGAATTGAACCTGGGTCCTCTAGACGAGAGCCAGTGCTGTCACTGCTAAGCCATCTCTCTAGCAGCAAAACCTTGAGAGAAAGAAAAGGGGAAGGAAGGACCTCACGCATTAATAAAGCTGTGAGCACAGGTTCTGCTCTGCTGATTGTGGAAGCATTTTTTTTTTGAGGGGTGGGATATACAGAGTTAGAGACACTAGCTAAAGGCTAAGATTCTGTTAGTTTAATATACTCTGTCAGGATTGTCACGTGGTAGCTTTGGCCATTAGGGAGCCAAAGCATTCCAGCCTTACTCTGTTCTCTCTGCATGCAAGTGATTTTGGACTCAGCCCTGTTACCGTCAGTGTTTGCTTATAGAATTAAATAAGGCCTCTTTTTCCTGTGTTTATAATACTTAGTTTTATTTCAAACTCTAAGTATTCTAATGTAAATAATTTATTTGCATTAATATAAAAATTGAAAAGAATAAATCTGGAAACATGAAAATATGATAGACAACATATCTTTTAGTTCATTCTTTATTGTTAAGAAGGTAAAAACTTGGGGCTGGAGAGATGGCTCAGCTGTTTTGGAGGATCTAGGTTTGATGCCCAATATTTACATAGTAGTTCATAACTATCTGTAACTATAGTTCCTGGGAGTCTAACACCCTCTCTGGCCCTCAGCCCATGTAGATGGTGCACTGACAAAACACTCATATAATTTTCTTCTTCCTTTCTTTCTTCCTTGCCTGCCTGCCTGCCTTCCTTCCTTCTGTTTCCCCCTGCCCTGTGTGTGTGTGCGCATCAGATCCCCGGAACTAGAGTTACAGATAACTGGGTAGATGCTGGGAACTGAACTTCCTCTGGAAGAGCAGCTAGTGCTCTTACCTGGTGAGCCATCTCTCCAGTCCCAAATTAAAAATCTTTTTAAAAAGATAGTAGAAACTTCTAGGTTTCCTTTACTCTTTAAAATCAAAGAAGTTCCCAATTTATTTGCTAAATATTGATAAACATTAGCTACTGTCTGAAAACAGAAGCTCAGCCTGTGTTCCAGTGCTGAAAAGCTTGGATTTGAATCATCTCTCCTTCAGTTGCTGACACTGTGAGCTTGTAAATACTAAGGTTTGTGCCATAATTCCCACAACTATAAGGCAGAAATATATGTACTTACCTAACAAGTTATGTGGACTCCATGGTTTGGTATTGGTCCCCAAATATGGTATGGTTAAAACAGACCATGTCTTTCTATAAAGTACTGTTTAGGTGTTTGCTCAATAATTTTTTTAAGTAAAAGAAACTTTAGAATTTTCTCTCTGAATTGCCTCCTTTGAAGGATAGTGTCCTCTGCCCTGTGGGGGATTAGTGACTTTGGAATACCTTGCTGTCAAAGGAGCTCTTTAGTTGCTAATTCTTTCTTACATTAACAGCAAGCTTAGCACTGATGTCACAATTTATACTTATCTCCTCTGGCTGTATTTTTTTGGCTGTTTCCTCATGGTTAGCTGTTTACAGGTTCTGCTGCTTTTTGTAGAAATTAAACACTCAGTTTCTGTATTTACCATCAGAGTGTCAGTTATATTTTGGCAGGTAATTGTATAGGTTTCTATTAAGTATAAAAAAAATCATTGATAGAAAGGTGAAATCTCTGTGGAATAACTATACTGAAAACAGACTATAGTTTAAAAAATGCTCACTGCAATATTTCAAAGTCCTATAGAATTGTTGAAAACAGTATATCAGCACTGTATTAATTGTGCTAAAGTAAGACTAGGGCCGCTTGCTTGGGGTGGAGTGCTTGTCCATCAAGTGCAGCTCCTGAGATCGGTCTTTAGCTTCATGCACACACGAGTACACGTGTGTGCACAGTAAAGAACACAGATAAAGGTTGCTAAACCTCCCTTATATTTATAGAGGACTCTGCAACCAGAAACCATCATTTCACTTGAGGTAGGACAGTTGTTCTTGTACTGAGAAGGTGCAGTTCAGGTCCAAAGGATGGAACTAGCTCGTGTCTAAGTATTTGATTCAGGAACAGATTCCAGTGTTTCCTAATCCTAGAACCTTTGTTTTCATCTCATTCTGTCTTTGTATTTGTTCATGCAAAAATTCACAAAAATAATAACATTTTTCCTGCAGTAAATTTTGTGTTAAATTTCTCAAAATGTTCCATTGCTCCATAGTGATTGTCTTCACTTACTACTAATGTGCTAAAAGATGTGTTCATGGGCATAAATTCAAATTCATAACTCAGGTTCTCCAGACTGTCTTCTACAAAAGTGCCCCAAAGGTGGTTTTTCATTTGTTTTGTTTGTTTTTTGTTTTTGTTTTAAAGTGTAGATTTTGATGAGGTGTTTTCTCATTTGGTTTTTTTTTTTTTTTAAATGAGAAAGTGATTGCCGTGGTTGCAAAACTCAAACGTGAATATAGTGTAACTTAAGGTTTTACAAATGTTATAATGGGTCCAGGTGCATTTTACTTTAGAGATATCGGATCATCACACAAGGCCTAGTGGCACAAACCTCTAATCTCCGCTATTTTGTAGGCTGAATACAGGGGATTACAAGTTCAAGACCACCCTAGGGAACTTTTAGTGAGATGCTATCTCTTTTCTTTTTTCTTAAATAGATTATTTATTTTATGTATATGAACGCACTATGAGTGTCTTCAGACACACCAGAAGAGGGCATCAGATCTCATTACAGATGGTTGTGAGCCACCATGTGGTTGCTGGGAATTGAACTCAGGACCTCTGGAAGAGTAACCAGTGCTCTAACCACTGAGCCATTTCTCCAGAGAGATGCTCTCTCAAAATAAAAAGTAAACGCAGTCTAACGATGTGGCTCAGTGAGTAGGTGGTCAGAGCCCTGGGTTTATCCATAGCACCACAAAAACAGATGAAGCAAATGAACTAACAAGTATAAACTGGCTGACGGTGGAGCCCAGTGGGGCAACACTTAACATGTATGTAGATAATCAGAGTTCAGTCCCTAGAACCCCTGGGAGAAAAAAAAAAAGTCATCCTTGATGACTTTTCAAGGATGGAATGATTTTTAACGGGGAAGTGTTGAAAGGAAAAAGGAAGTTGTCTTGTTTGGTCATTTTTGAAAGACCAAAGTAGCACGTGGAAGGGTGAAACAGGATCGTGAGTGAAACTGTCTCAAAAACACACTGTTTCAGGGCAGCTTGGATCTTGGTGTAGGAGTAGGAGTCAATATGGTCTACATCCATACAGTGTATGAAATTCCTCAAGAATTAATAAATAATTTTAACTCAATATGATTAATATTCAAAGATGGTTGCTGATTTATAATAGTGCAGTGTATGATTTTCAACTTCCCAGTAGTGCACACAAAAGCATGGAGCCACCTTGCTTTTGCTTTCAGTATGGTATTCAGTACATTGAGGTCAGTCCTAAGAAATAAGGAACGAGATGAAGCATTGCACAAAGCCAGCTTCTCTAGTTAAACTTCCTTTCATTCTTTTTTAAACATTTTTACTTAGTTTTTTTTCATGTGTAGTGATGTTTTGCCTGCATGTGTATCTGTGTCAAGGTGCTCTATCCTCTGGAACTAGAGTTACAGTTGTGAGCTGCCATGTAGGTGCTGGGAATTAAACCTAGTCCTCCGAGTTCTCCAGAAGAGTACCTAGTGCTCTCAACCTCTGAGCCATCTCTCCAGCAATGCACTCCCTTCATTCTTATTCTAATATAATATTAATTAATTTGAGCTGTTGTACAACAAAATTTAGAGGGGGGTGATTACTGAAGGATAAACCAGAACCTACAAAATGGCAGCTGACAAATGAGACTGGAGCCAGCGACATCAGACTGCAAGGCATTCTCTAGATCATTACCACAGCTGCTCAGCGGGCTTTCTAGCAGCTTTCATTTCTTTTTTGGTGAAAGATCTAACTTTTGGTTAGTGTGCTCTGTTTAGAAAGTTATGGGCAAGCTATTTGTAGAGAACTTCTTGAAAATGTTATATATTGGAACTGGGAAGAACTTATATTCTTTCTTATTTTCTGATTTTTTTTTTTTCATGACTAGTGTAGATTACCTTTATAGTTTGAAAAAGATGGTGGTGGTTTTTGAGAGTGACCTGTAGCTTTGGCTGTTTGGAAACCCCATTAAACCAGCTAAGATGCTGGTTTTTGAGATAATGTACAGCACTAGCTCTTCAGGGCTGTGTGAGTCCTCACATTTTGCTAGCCCCGTCTGTTTCCTAATGACCTGTCAGAGAGGGGTCTTGTTATGTTTTTAGGTTGGAGATGGTTGTTGTTTTGTTTCTTTGAGATATGGTTTTATGTAGCCCAGGTTGACCTCAAGTTTTCTATGTGGTCCAGGCTGGTCTTGAACTCATAATCCTTTTGTCTCAGGCTCTCTAGAGTGAGCCACTAATGTTAAAATTAAATCTTGCAAAGTAATGATAGACACTTCAGCCATGCAGCTAAGAAACAGAGAAGTGCTTAGGATAACAGATAAGAGATACTGAGAGAAACTTGCTGTAACCTGAGAAACTGGAGACACTTTGAAGCTGGCTCTTTGCAGCAACTTCAGAACTCCGTTCTTGATACATATTATTTTGCTTGCAGATGATGAAGAACGAGAGCTTCAGATGGATCCTGCAGACTATGGCAAACAGCGCTTCAGCGATGTCCTTTAAGTCTAAGGGATTCCCGGAACCCAAAGTGCTGTGCAGCGGATCATCTCTCCTGGTCAAAGTTGACTTTTGTTGTATCAGTTGTAAAGATACATTGAGATAGGTTTAAGGAAACTTTAATGAAGGAATGTACCGATGTACATATGTGAACTTTTTCATATTGTATTATCAAAGCAGATACTTTTTTTGGTTACAACACAGCTGGGCCAAAAACAGTTAATCTTTGCATTTTAAAGCAAACTAATGTAAATTTCACATTTTATTGAGCCTAATTTTTTTCACCAAGAGACAAACAGGAACAAATGGTTGTACAGGTTATATGCTGCACATAGTATAACCACAGTGAGACGTTACTCAGCTAAGAAGTCCTCACTAACACATTTTGTTACCCCATAGGTGTCCACTCCTGCCCCTCATTAACACTCTTTAGGAAGTTATGCTAGAATAGTTGCACACCAGTGGGGAGGCTGGATGTCACACTTGGGCAAATGTACAGAATGATCTCCTCCTTCTATCTTACATGGGCGCTGGTGTGATTGGGCTGAGGCCTGGTGAAAACCTGGGTCATCATAACCATATTTATCAGTTGTTCCTTACTTGGTTCTTGAAGTTGTGGAATGCATGGTTGACAGTGTATTTTTATTTTTCAAGTAATACCAGAACTGTTTAACTCTAGTCAGCACTGACTAAAATTCTTTATATTTTCAGAGTAAGTGTCAGATCCTGAAAGACACTAAATACACTTTGAAATGAGTCTGCAATCAGTACAGCAAAGCTTCTCTCGTAGTTTTAATGATCGTATTTGATTAAACTTTTCCAGAACTACTAAGTAAGGGATTTTAACAGGTTTTTATTAATGAGCAGATGAATAGAAGTACCGTGAACTCCACAGCTATTTTACTAAAATAGCTGAAAACTTTTAAATAAAAATGAGAATTTGTAATTAATATTAGTTATGAACCCACCAAGCTCATTTGCTAGACTTACAGAATTATTTTCAGTGCATTGTGTCTTTTGACATTATTCCTTAGGATACATAAGCTAGCTAATCTTGTTTACTGATTTCAAGCACTTTTAATTTTTTGTGTTCCCTAAAAATTAAAGGTGTTGATCATAAGGGGAAATGTAAGACTGTTAATCCCAAAGCCATTATTTCCATTTTTAAAAGACGGGCTGCTATTAACTGCAAACGAACATGAAATTCTGGAGAGTGACTGTAGCTCAGATGTGTGGGGCCTGGTTTGGTTTCCACACTGGAAAGTAGCAAACAAGTAGGTAGACATGAAGAGTCCCCACAGTAAGGCTCTGATGGAAACACGAACAGAAGTGCTGCTCACCGCTGAGGTCTGACGTTCTCACAGTTCAGCCCAAAGCTACTTAATGGCCAGGAAAAGATGGAATAATTCACTAAAATTTGTTTTTCTACCATATCAGATTATAAACCACTGGGCATGCATCACATCTACAATCCTAGTGTTGAGGAAACAGAAACAGGTGTGTCCCTTCGGCTCACTGAACAGCCATCCTGGCCTAATTAGCAAGTGCCAGGTCCCAATAAGGGACAGTTGTTCCCGAGGAACACTCCCCCCCCCACACACACCCCCACACACCCATACACAAACAGGTTGACCCTCTGATCTCCATATATAGTCATGAACATGTGCACCTATATGTGCAATGAACACACACACACCAAGAAACTAAGCAGTTCATGCTTTTGTTGTCAGTAAAGTTAGGCCTACAGTAAAAAGTATGATTCACATTAAAATGCAGTCAAAGGGGAGGGACACACAGCCATGGGCATTAGTAAGGGGAGTGGAACCTACAAATGCCTAATGATTCTTCATACTTGATACTGTAGAACTGTACAGACAAAACCATAAAGATGCCTGCTGGTTCCATTGTCATAAAAGGCACTTGATCTTATGGTACCTGTCTTTATACAGTAAAAACTTCAATTAGCAGTCTAGACATTTTATAAACTGAAGAATCTTGGACCAATTGATAATTTCTGACTGTATTAACATTTTAGTGCTATAAATACTATGTGGATCTCTTTAAATTGTAGCATTCTACAAACTGTATTAGACATGCTATTTTGTTCTGTTTACAGTGTTTTACTTCTGCCTTAAGATTTAGGGATTTTTTTATTTTTGTTTTAATATATTTTTTCCTGAATTAAGTGTTAATTTGATGGGAACTCTGCTTTTAAAAAAATCATCACTTTCTGGGTTCTAATAAAAGTTAAACTGTTCCACAGTTTTGATTTTATGTAGAATTACGTGAATATAAACATTTACATCTTGACATTGAAATTTGAACAGATGTTATGGTTTATTTTAGGTTAAACTGGCCTAGAAGACTAGGGTTGTTTACTATAGAGCAGCTTATTTTGCAAAGGTTGAATGTCTTAGCATTAGTTGTAGGGTACTGAGAAATGTGAATAAGATAGACAAGGGCTGTTCTAGAGCTTACATTCAAATGGAACCAGCCTGCATGAAACAGATGAAATAGAGTTAAAATGGAGAAATGAGGAAATGGGGGGTGACCTAAACCTGGGGAGGAGGGTTAAATATCACTAAGTACACTTCAGACAGACAGGCACTGGGCCTGATTCCGGTGACATACCTCCTCTAACAGAGCCACACCTTCTAATAATTATACTCTACAGTGACCAAGCCTTTAAATCTATGAGCCTATGGGAGCCAGTCTCATTCAAACCATCACATAGATGTATCTGTATGTACACACTCAAAGCTAGAGAGGTAGAGACAAGAGGCAAAGATTGTTAAAAGGACTTACACTACTTGGGGCAATAATGCTTCCTGAAAGAACCATTGACTACCTAACAAAAACTCCAACATTCTGCCTGAGAAACCATCTCTCAAGTTGTTGGGTAATGGACTTCGAGAGACACAAAACAGTAAAAGCTGTTGCTGTTGTCCTAGTTGTCTCTCATCGCTGAACACATGATATACTTCAGACAGAACTTGGAGTAATGCAGCTGGAACTTATCTGGAAGTTTCTCTGAGAAGTTGATCTCAGAACCTGTGCTATGCAAGCTGTCAAGGAAGAGCAACATTGGGCAGCCCTACCCAGCTGTAAAGCCTGTGAACCACAACAATCACTGGACCAGCAACATATCTACACTGGTAGAATAATAACACATGGATTTACCAACAGCTTTCTAATATACTGACGACTTGCTCAACAGGAGAGAAATCATGCCTCATACTGTAAACCTCACTAGTTACCTGAGACTGGAGTGGTCACATACCTAAGAGACAAACCTACTACTAACACTCCCTAAAGCACTGTAATTTCTAATTGCACTCCACACACTTATCTCTACACCCACAGATGACGTTAGCTATCATCCATCATCAAAAGAAGCTATCCGAACACAGAGAAGAAAGCACAGCCACAGTGGAGACATCCACAGCACAACTGCATTTGAAGCTCAGGAAATATCTCTGAAGAGGGAACAGAAAGACTGAAAAAGTCAGAAAACCGGAAGTCTGCCCAGAGGTTGTATCTGTGTCGGAGTCACGCCCATAAAATCTCAACCACATGGCTGCCTGCACAAGACCTGAACAACAACCTAGCCATAAAACTTCCCACTTCAGTTTGTCCTGCTGCACAATGTTCTGGGACCAGAGGCTAGAAGGATTGTCATCAAAGTGACCAGTGAGACTTCAGCAACTGATGATAGCAGATGCAGAGACCCACCACCAAACATTAGGTGGCGCTCAGGTTGTCCAATGGAGAACCATGAGGAAGGATCAGAGGAACCAGAGGGGTCAGGGATACATCACTAGAACCCTACCTACAGAATCAACTGACTGGGACTAGGAGGGACTCAGAGATCAGGGAGCCTGTATGGGTCTGACCTAGGTCCTCTGCATATATGTTATGGCCGGGTAGCTTGGTGTTCATACGGGAATCCTACCAGTGTGTGTGTGTGGGGGGGTGCTACCCTGACTTTTGCATATTTGTGGGACCTTCTTCCTACTGGGTTGCCTTGTCCAGCCTTGATGTGATGGTATATGCCTAATCTAATTATAATTGTAGCTGGTTATGCCGTGTTTGGTTGACATCCCTGGGAGGCCTGCTGTTTTCTCAGGGCAGGCAAAGTAGTAGAGGTAGGAGGTAAATCTGGGGAAGAGGGGGGACAGAGGGAGGGGATCCTGTGTTCAGGTAATATATGAGAATTTTTTGAAGACCTGAAGAATAATAATTGATATCTCAGTGTAGATGGGAGCCGACTCCTGGGATGCCGCCATAGAAAAAGAACTATAAGCAGTTAGCCACTGCTATGAATGGGAGGAATGGTGTTCTTCAGGGATGGTCACCCTGGTAACCACCCAGCACTCAGTGGTCCACTCTCAGAACATGAGCAGGGGACATTGAACTGACTATAGGTGGCTTTTATATGTTTATTAATTTGTATTTATATGTCACAGTAATGGTTAAGGATAAGGCCCTGTGGATTTGGGAGTGGAGATTATATGCTACGGCTGAAGGGAGGAATGATGTAATTATACTTTAATTAAAATTTGTAAAATAAAGATATTTAAAAAGTTACCAAAAGTCAGGCCAGAACTCAGGAGGTAGAGGCAGGTGGATCTGGTCTACAGAGTGAGTTCCAGGACAGCCAGGGCTATGTAGAGAGACCCTGCCTCAAAACAACACAAAGAGAAGTCCATCTAGAAAAGAGGCCAGCAAGATAGCTTAGCAGGGAAAGGTGCTTGGTGCTCAGTAGTGCCAGCCTAACATCAGAGTTTCAGCTCTAGAAACCATGTAAAAGTGGAAGGAGAAGTAGCCACAAATTTTTTCCCTCTGGCATGAAACAATCACAAAAGTTTAAAATTTTATTTTAAAAATTTCAACTGGTCTGAAGAGATGGCTGTCAAGTAACTTTTTGCACACACGAGGACCTGAGTTCAGATTCCCAATACCCACGTATAAATGCCAGGTGCCGTAATACTGTCTGCAATCCCAGCCTCGGGAAGTAAAGACAGACCCTAGAGCTCGCTGGCCAGCCAGCCTAGCAAAATCTATGAATGAATGGTAAGTGAGAGACCCTGTGCAGAAATAAGATGGAGAAAGATTAAAGAAGACACTGGATATTGACCTCTGACCTCTTCATGCACACAAATATGCATACACCCAAATGTGTATACACAAATCAGGTCATGTTCTAAAATTTCAAGGTTCTAAAGCTTTTATCTGGAACAGTACAGTCCTATGACTGGTGTTATGCTTAGGGACTAGACTGTCCCATACCAATCACTAAGGAAATGCCCCCCCAGGCTAGTCTGGTTACAGCCTGGTCTAATGCAGGAATTTTCTCAATTGAGCCTCCTGCCTCTCAGGTGACTATAGATTATGTCAAGCTGACATGAAACTAGCCAGCATAGCTGGAATGTAATGAGCAGGGGAAGAAAAATGGCCAATAAAGTGTGGGACACCTGATATTTTTTCAGTAAAATGCAATTATAACTAAAAATAATTTGCAAAGTATATCTTATCTTTCTTTAAATTATGTGGCACAGGGAACATACATAGGTAAAATGCTTGCCTAACACTTATTCAGGATTAGAACAATCCAGGAAGCCATAGTTTCCCTGCACCATTTAAACTGGGTGTGGCACATGTTTGAAATGCCAGCACTTGGGAGGTAGAAGCTAGAGAATCTGGAGTTCAACTTCACTACATAGTGAATTCAAGGCCAGCTTGGTATACATAGGACCTTGTCTCCAAAGAGGAAAAAAGTATTTCTCCAAAAGAAGATGTGTGTATCCACCTGCTCATGAGCATGTTCGTGTAACAAAATATGCTATATGAGAACAGAATACATACCATAGTCCCGGCTTTGGGAGGCTGAGGTAAGGGAAACTCAAATTCAAGGTCAATTGCGTTATATAGTTTCAGGCCATCCAGACACAGGGAAGGTGAGGGGAAGGTCTTACTTCCAGGATGGCTGACACTGGAAACTGTTCCTCAGCTGGCCCTGTGGCTCCAAGGAGGTGGCCGTTGGAGAATTCCCAACAATTTGAGTCTAGCCGTGGAAAATGTAATGCTAAAACGTAGTTAAGAAATGTATTCACTAGGCAGTGGTGCTACAAGCCTTTAGACCTGGCACTTGGGAGGCAGATCTGAGTTCAAGGACAGCCTGGCTTACATGGTGAGTTCCAGGACAAAGTGGCATTTAGAGAGACCCTGTCTCAAAATAAAACAAAATGGAGAAAGGGAAGAAGGTGGAAAGGAAGGAAGGATGGCCACTTGTCCTTTGGAGCTAACACCATGTCCTTTTGGGAGTATCTATTCTAGACCTTCCCAGCTCTGATACAACCAGACATCAAAGCCTTGCTAATACTGTCAGAGGAAACACTGGGGAGATTAAATTTCATCAAGTTAAGACTTGAAAAACTCTTGGAATTCTGTAGATAAAAGTAAGGAGGATAGCTCATTTTGGTAGTTTATGTCTAGTATGCATGGGGCCTTGCCTTCCCTAACCCCTCTCTACACTGCATAAACCAGACATGACTTGTAAGCCTAACACTTGGGAATGGAGGCAGGAAGATGAGGAATTCAGGGTTATTCTAGGCAACATAGAGAGTTCAAAGCCAGCTAAGAATACAAACCAAACACAAAAGAATTAAAACTGAGTGTTAGGAAGATCGGCTCCATCAGCAAAGTGCCTGCTGCACCAGTTTGGAGCCACAGCATCCACAAAAGAGCCAAGTTCAGGAGCTAGAGATGACTCAGTGGTTAAGAGCACTTGTCTGTGCTCTGCAGACATCAGGCATGTGCATGGTGCGCAGACACAAATGCAGGCTAACTGGAAAGCTGTGGAAAAAAGAACCAGCACTTTTCAGAAATCAGAACAGGATCCAGAGTCTCAATATCCCTACTTACAGTGTTCAATTCAAAATAAAACAAAACTAGCTAAGGGGCCTGGTGGAGATGGCTCAGTATTAAGTATTCTGTTCTTCCAGCAGACCTGAGGTAGTTCCCAGCAGCCACAATGGCCAGGTCCCAGCTGCCTGTGACTCCACCTCTAAGGAATCTGTTACCATTTCTGCACTTAGTCACCTGCACTCACGTGCACATACCAGTGATTTAATACATGGACGAACATAATGTAAAAGCTGTAAAAATAAATGTTTAAGAAGTGACTAGCTATATAAACAAAATATAATTTATCAATCCCCTCTTCTTAAATAGAGGGCTGTGGGGGGGGGGGTGTGAATGCTTATATTTCAGTATTCAGGGAGCAGAGGAATTTGATTGAGTCCAGTCTGGCCTACATAGTTAATTCCAAGGGCTACACAGTAAGATCTTGTCTACACACATACACACCACACACAGCAGTTAAGAGCACTGCCTTTCCAGAGGATCAGCACCCACAGATATTGTATATGATAGGATCTGATGTCCTCTTCTGGTGTACAACATGCATGCAGTCAAAGCACTCAGCTACATAAAAACCATAATAAAAATCGGTGAGCTTAGCACAGTGAGTGACACATACCTTTAACCGAAGCGTTTGGAAAGTGGGAGCAGCAGAAGCAGGAGAGAAAGGCCAGCCTTGGCTGCCACTCGGTGCCTCAAGAAACCCTATCTTGAAAAAGCAAAGTGAGCCAGGCATTGTGGGTATGCCTTTATTTTACCTCTGGGATGTAGAGGTAGGAGGCTCTCTGTAAGTCTGGTCTGTATAGCAAGACATTTTGCTAGATACAAGCAAAATAGTAATTTGGAGACAAACTTCTATAGCCCAGGATGATACTGAAGTCACTAGTATCTGAATCCTGATCCTGCTGCCCCCATCCCCAAGTGCTGGGTTTATATGTGTACCACACCACACCACAGTTTACACAGTGCTGGACATTCAACCCTATGCCCTAGGCTTTAGTCATGTTTAATAGTTAGGATTCTCTAGAGAGAGAGGATGAGGGAAATATATATGTAATTTAATATACACACAATACATTAACAAAATATTAAATAAGTTTACATTTTTAAAATGTGGCAACAGTTGGCTCCCACCTGAGAGGTCGAGAAGTGCTTGGTTGTTGGGGCTGGTGGCCTCTGCAGTAGGGGTTGCCGCACTGGGGCTCTCTCAGGATAGAGAGACTGATAGCTGATTGGTCAAGGCTGAGGATCTCAGCAACTCCAACCCGGCATGGAAAACCTGAACGGTTCCTGGAGAGCTGTTGGTCCTTAGTCAGTTAGGAAGTCTAGTAATGCTGGTTCTGACACTAGCAAAGCAATCGGCAACAGCAACAGGTCAAACCAACTCAGCAACTAGTGGGAAGGTCTAGTGAGCAGAAGAAGGAGTCACACCCTTAAAAATGGGTGGGAGTGGATCTTCTCATATCAATTAAGGCCATAAAGGACAATTCTTGAGTGTTAATTTGTGGTGAGTTCATGTTAAATCCGACTTATCACAGGATGCTGCTACTGAGCTGCATTCTAACCTTTAAACTACCTCAGATCTTCAAGTGACCTCTAGGTGGTTTACAGTCCTTGATGCACATGAATGCTGAATAGTTTCATTTGGCATTGTATTGTTTAGGGAACAATAACAAAAGTGGGTAACAGTGTAGACAGACTTTGCCCTTTTTTAAATAGTGGTTATGGAACAGGAAGATATATTGAAGTCCAACTGGATTCCACATGGGGTGGAAGAAAAGTTGCCCTTGCCTTTAACCAATATCTAGAACACTGCATACTAAATGGATGAGAGAAATTTTAGTTAATATAACAAATGATTCAACTAAAAGATAAATAATATTTCTCATATAGGTTAAGTAATCTGAAGTGCTTGGGACCAAAAGTAGAGTTCAGTTTTTTGTTTTTTTGGGTTTTTTTGTTTTGTTTTGTTTTGTTTTGTTTTGTTTTTTTGTCATTTTTACATCATAGAGTATTTCCACATATCCCAGTGAGTTGTTGTGGAGGTGGAACTAAATCTAAATTAAGAATTTGTTTTCTGTGCACCTTATGTACATAGCTAAAGTTTTAAGGTCATCTGAGTCAAAACTGTGTAATTCTCAGCTTTTGGTGTTAGTCTGGAGAATAAACGGTTTTAGATTTTTGGAGCAATTTTTTTTATATTTATTTTATTTGTATGAGTACACCAGAAGAGGGCATTGGATCCCATTAGTCTTAGTCAGGGTTTCTATTCCTGCACAAAACATCATGACAAGAAGCAAATTGGGGAGGAAAGGGTTTATTCAGCTTACACTTCCACATTGCTGTTCATCACCAAAGGAAGTCAGGACTGGAACTCAAGCAGGTCAGGAAGCAGAAGCTGATGCAGAGGCCATGGAGGGATGTCACTTACTGACTTGCTCCCCCTGACTTGCTCAGCCTGCTTTCTTATAGAACCCAGGTCTAACAGCCCAGGGATGGCACCACCCACAATGGGCTGGTCCCTCCCCCCTTGATCACTAATTGAGAAAATGCCTTAACAGCTGGATCTCATGGAGGCATTTCCTCAACTGAGGCTCCTTTTTCTGTGATAACTTCAGCTTGTGTTAAGTTGACTCAAAACCAGCCAGTACACCATTACAGATGGCTGTGAGCCACCATGTGGTTGCTGGGAATTGAACTCAGGACTTCTGAAAGAGCAGTCAGTGTTCTTAACCACTGAGCCATTTCTCCAGCCCCAATTTGTATTTTTTAAAATTGGGTACTGAGTTGCTTTTCTGTTGCTGTGATAAAACACTGAGAGCAAAGGCAAATTACATTCTGAATTAAAATAGTTTCCAATTCCATAATGGTGGGAACAGCATTGCAGCATGACTGAGAAGCTGGCTGATCACATTTCAACCTGATCACATTTTGACCATACATAGGAAGCCGAGAGAGAGAACAGGAAGGAAATGGGGTAGGGCTATAAACCCTCAAAGCACACTCCCAGTGACTGCACCCCCCCAAATACTACCACCAACTGGGGACCAAGTGTTGAAACACATGAGCCTATTGGGGACATTCTCATTCAAGCCACAATAGGGACAGTCCATTTGTACCATAGAATAAAGATCTGAGATAATTACATTATTTTGTGAATATCAGGTCATTTTCTGCTCCCCCAGAAGCCTTTTAACTGAGGAATGATGGCTCATGTTTATAACCTCAGCCCTTGTAAAAGTATAAGCAGATGGGTCAGAAGTTCAAGTTCACTGTCAGCTACATATGGAGTTTGAAACCAGACTGAACTACAAAGGCATTGTCTTGAATGTCTCCCAGCTTCCTCTCAAAAAGTTAAGCTGGGCAGTAGTGGTACACCACTTTAATCCCGACACTTGGGGGGGCAAAGACAGGAAGATCTCTGTGAGTTGGAGACCAGCCTTGTCCACAAAGTTAGTTCCAGGACTACACAGAGAAACCATGTCTTAAAAAACAAACAAACAAACAAACAAACAAACAAGAAAGACAAAGGCAAAAGAGACCCCTAAACCAGTGCTTCATGTTGTTTAGTTATGGTTTGGCTCAGCACACACTTTTAATCCAAGAGCTGCCTGTTTACTGTAAACAAGACTAAATAAGTAAAGTCAACCATAGGTTAAGAGGCAGAGCACGAAACCAACTGACAGAGCATAAACAGGGAAAAACCGAGTAAGG
Organism: Micromys minutus; assembly: GCF_963924665.1. Taxonomy (NCBI): domain Eukaryota; kingdom Metazoa; phylum Chordata; class Mammalia; order Rodentia; family Muridae; genus Micromys; species Micromys minutus. The sequence goes on from NC_137952.1 coordinate 29,346,813, forward strand.
GGAAGTCAGGAGGACTGATATACACACAGGAAGTAAGAAAGAGGAACATTCAATTGGGAAGGTTTTTTAGACAGTGTGGAGAAGGCCCACATGCCTTTTCCTTTTGGGACATGAGTTGAGGAAAAAGGCCAGCTGAGTATTTTCTCTGCTTTTCTGAGCTAGCAGGCTTTTACCCAGCATGTAGCTCCTGAGTCTTCATTTGGTAAAATCGAATGATTGGGATTTTGTTTTAAAAACATTTTGGGGGGCTAGAGAGATGGCTCAGCAGTTAAGAGCACTGACTGTTCTACCAAAGGTCCTGAGTTCAAATTCCAGCAACCACATGGTGGCTCAGAACCATCTGTATCAGGATCTGATGCCCTCTTCTTGTGTGTCTGAGGACAGCAACAATGTACTCACATAAAATAAATAAATCTTTAAAAACAAAACAAACATTTTGGCACTCCAACTTGTAGCCTCCAACTTGTGGCACAATCCCACAGGTCAGAGAAATCCCTCCAGATCCAGACAAATTGAGAACCGTCAGATTTGAAAAAAAACTTAATGTGAAAAATGTTGAAAACTAATGTACAAGAAAAATTAGCCATGACAATACAAAGGCTTGAGAAGAGGCAGAAATTCAGAGGACAGGAAATAATTGTGAGCCTATGGAATTGAGGGCCAAGATGGGTAGGGAGCCCAGCTCACTGGCAAGGAGGCTGGCATGGAATGAGACTGCCTAAATGCCCAGTCCATGTGTGAATTCATAAACATCTAATTGTAACTTGATAAATGGAAAGGGCCATAAGGTTTGCTGAAAGACACTGGATTGTTGGGGGAAAATGCTCAATTAGATTAACCTATACTAAAGATATTTTAACATCAGAATGGAACTCGGGGCATGTGTTAAATTGCCTATGAGAGATTACATATGGATGCCATCAAACCTGATAAAGATCTGAGCATGACTCAAGGAAGAGACACAGAAGAGTGACACGGAAAGCTGACCCTCCCAGCGCCCCACACATGGAGACAGCTCAACAAACCAGCAAAAGGACAGACCATTTCTCTGCCTGGCAGAATGAAAACGGTGATGCTGAGATACACATTTGCTGAAGGACGGATGATCAGGACTGTAATTATGAAGAAGCATCACATCTACGGATCTTCAGGAGGACATTTGGACTGTTCAGTTTGTGGGACTGATAACTTTCTGCTGTAGAAAGTTGAACTGTGTACAATTTCTGCCTAGACAAAAAGGAGGAAATGTTACAGCATATTTAATTACACTGTGAAACTTGAGTTGTGTTATTTACTGGAAAAAAAATCTTTCTAGTTGTGGTGTGGCTTACCCTTAGCACACATCTTTAATCCCTCCGGTTTGAATACAGACACACCCTTAGCACATACCTTTAATCCCTCTGGGTGGAATACAGACACGCCCTTAGCACACACCTTTAATTCCAAAGAGTGATGGTAAAGTTAGTTTGTAGAAGAAAATACCCTAGTATGAAATTAATTGAATGGGAGACCAAGTGATGGATTTGACAGGATCTGCCCAACTCTCAAGAGCAAAGAGAGGTAACATAGGAGGAAACAGCACATAGGGAGGGAGAGGGTGCTGGACAAAACATATTGTCAAAGTTAGTATGAGGTCAGGCAGAGCAATTCAGAGGGTGAGAAAGAATCCAGATTGAACCAGTTTTTGAGCCAGAACAGCTGAGTTGACCAGCCTTTGAGTTCAGAGAAAACTAGAGAGGGTGAGCTTATTCAGCAGTAAGTCTCAGAGGCTGCAAACATTCTAGGCCTGGATTAGATTGTTTGGAGGCCAGAAGCTTCCAGGTCTAGGCCTATGTTAGCAGACAGAGGCAGTGAGCTTCAGAGATGACAATTACATCAGACAAGTAAAAGTTACTTTTACATCTTCCCTTCCTCTCTCACAGGCTTTTCCCAGCCTCCCAAACAGGTTCAGGTGTGTAACTTTACCCAGTTAACAGTTTTAGACTTTTAACTGTTTGGGGAAAGACTCCTATGTGGTTGACCCCGCCCGAGTGGGTGCAGCCCTGAACCAGACAGCTTAACCTTGACCTAAAGTAAATTCCCAGAGGAATATTTTCCCTGGGGTTAGAATTTGCAGTAACAGGTGTTAACTTCTTAGCAGCAGTTTAGTGGTCATGTATGATACTGCAAACAGGACAAAACAACAACAACAAAAAAAACAAAACAAAACCAATTTTAGACTTTTAATCTAAAATCTTAGACTGGGTCTTTATTTTTCTTGCGATAGGGTCTCCCTTATGGAACTCTGTACACTAGGCTGGCCTCAAACTGGCAAGATATCCACCTCCTTCTGCTTCCTGAATGCTGGGATTAAAGGCATCTGCCCCCAAGCTTGTCTTGGACATTACTAAAGCTTAATGACATTTAAGACTGCCATATTAAGAAGAAACCACCGTACCTTGCTGAGTGCTTTATAAATAATCTCATTCGAACGAGATCGCATATAAATAAGCTCATCTAACAGCCTTTAGGTGTGTCCTTTATCCTATATTTTTAAAGTGCAATTCATATTTAGACTTAATAATGAGGGTGTGGAGGTAGTTGAAATAGACCAAAGAGTAAATAAGTAATAAGGTGAAAAGCAAACAATTTGCTCTTCTTTGGTGGAAATGGTTTTAGAGGTCAAGTGCACCTGTGATCCAGAACTTGGAAGGTGGGGCAGGAGGCAGTCTTGTGTGCATAGTGAGTTTGAGGCCAGTCTTAGAAACATAAAACATTGCCCGAAAACAAAAACAAACAAACAAATTGAAAAGGAAAAAAAGTTCATAAATAGCAAAAACATTTGGACTTACAACCTGCAGCTTTTCTGAATATTGCAAATCTAACAATTGTTTTCAAAAATATTTTTAATAACTTATTTACTCATTTTTATTTCATGTGCATCAGTATTTTGTCTGCATATATGTCTGGGTGAGGGTGTTGAATCCCCTGGAAATGGAGTTACAGTTTTGAACTGCCATGTGGGTGCTGGGAATTGGAGCCATGTGCTCTGGGTTCTAGTGCTCTTAACTGCTGACCCATCTCTAGCCACAATTCTGATAATCTTAACACTACCCAGAGGTATAAAAGACACAATGGGCCTTTACCCCAACTGAATTTTTTTAGTTAAAATTGTGTGTTGTGTGTGTAGTGCAAGTGTGTGTAGGAGCCTCATGATGCCAGAGGTGTCCTATCTCCTAAAGCTGGAGTTATAGCTGCCAATTGGATGCTGAGAACTAAGCTTGGTGGCCTGTAACAGTAGCCAGTGCTCTTCTCCAGAACCCTAAACCTATTTTTTAATAAAAATTAAATTGTTCCAAAAAGTTATTTCAAACCTGTATGATTCTAACACTTAAATAACACATGCCATTTACAGACTCTTATGTATGTTTTTATTCTTCCAGAGTTCTGAGATCCAGTGCCCTCTTCTGGCCTCTTATGGCACCAGACATGGGTATACATGCAAGTAAAACACTCATACATGTAAAAATGAAAAAGGTTTTAGGAGCGAGAAAGATCACTAATCTGCGGTTCTACGGAGGCCTAATGATCTCGGTGTCATCTCTGAATCACACAAGGTGGCACAAGAGAACCACACAATTGTTTTCTGACCTTCACAGTCAACAGTGGCATGTGTGTGCCTACAAGTAACACATGACATAAAAACGTATACAAAATAATTTTAGTACTGTAGGGATAATTGCTGGGCTCACATTCTATTGCTTTTCAACCATACGCACTAGATAATCATTACTTTTTGATTTTTCAGTTAGTCTTTCAGGAATCTTATGTGGACTCTCAATTTGTTCTGTGCTTGGTATAGCGTTGGCGCTCAATGTTTTGTTCAAATATTTCTTTACCTCTTTCCTTTTGGAGCCAGGTTCTCTTCTCATTGCCCAGGCCAGGCTGTTTAGAACTTTTTAATCCCCTGCCTCAGTAATCCTGAGCCTTACGATTACCTGGCAGGTTTCACTTGTGCTGGGAAGATTTAAATTGCAAATGGACTCAGCTCTGCATTTTGAAGGAGAAACAGTATTTACAAGAGCACTCTACACTTCTGCATTTACCTTTCCGACTCACCTGCTATTATCCAGCTATCAACCCCCCCACCCCCCGCCACCTTTTTTTTTTTTTAACAGATACTAGCTCAACACGACTCTGTCTTGGGCTTTTTCTCCCCCCCCCCCCAAGAACACAACTTTTACAAAATCAACTCCTCATTTATGCTTCACGTAGGGAAGTCTTAAGACAGCTCCCCAGACCCTGTCGCTGGCATAATCACATGCTATCCTACTACGCTAATTATTTCACGGCTATAATTCACACCCTTGCCACTGTCTTCTTTGGAGTGTTAACTCTGGGAACGCAGTGACTGCTTTCCGTAATTCAGTTATATCCTTTTTACACAGCATGTTTTTAGTCAACATTTCTTATAGAATAATGAAAATAATTTGGAATTTCAAAAGCGCTATCTAGACCAGTGTTTCTCAACCTGCAACCCTTAAAAAGTCAAACCACGGGTTGACAAGGATCACGGGAAAACATATTTACATTACAATTTGTAACTAGCAAAATTACAGCTATAAAGTAGCAACGAAGATAATTTTACGGTTGGGGGGGTCACCATACTTGAGGAACTGTATTAAAGAGTCGCAGCATCAAGAAGGTTAACCATGTAGATTCTAGATGGAGCAAAGAATCATGTGTGAAAACCCATTTGAAAGACTCGAGTTTTAAGCGTACAGGATCACCGTCCACACCGCGAGGAAGGGAAATTAAGAGTCTCTTTAACAGGTCCGAGGACAACAGGGGTTCTCACTAGGCAAGTGACCTAGGAAGAGAACCTCGGGGACACCCCGCGAACCTCCCAGAGCACCGGGACCAGGCTGGGTCTGGCCTTGGGGAGCGCAAGGTACTGGCTCCCGCTCCAGCGCGCCAAGACCTTAGCACCGCCCCTTCCCGCCGGCTCCACCCACCGCCGCCTAGTCTCTAACCCTGGCCGCCGGGTGCGCGGTGCGTTCTTAAACCCCGCCTCCCGGGCAGGGGCGCGCTCTGCGCGTCGCCCGGCCCTAGGCGGTTCCGTTATCGGCGGGAGGAAAAACCGCCCCCGGCGTCCCCGCCTCCGCTGCTAACGCTTTCCTCCCTACTCCCCCTGCGACCACCTCGCAGTCCGCTACGGAGGCCCCCGAAGTACAAACGTCCCCCACGCTCCTAGCCCCCTCGGAGGCTGCGCCCAGTCTAACTCCTCGGGCCCTAAGGCCCTGTGCTCATTTTTATTTGTATTTTGTTTCTTGTTTTTCATTTGGTCGGGAATTCGAACTGGTGGGTTCCCTAAGGCTGCAGGAACTTTTGCCTCTTCACGGAAGTAAAAGTTGGTTTTCTTTCCCTCCCGCTGCCGCCCAGGCCTCCCGCATTCCTTCCCTCCCGCCTCTCCGGATAGTGGCGGGCGGGGGAGGAGGAAGCCAGGGCGCCTGCGCAGGGAGGCCGCTTTCCATCCGGGTCCCTGTCCGTGCGGTGCAGCAGGTCGGTAGGCGGGAAATGGCGACTGGCTGAAGGAGCTGGTTCTGTTGCTGCTGAGGGATAAGCGGGAAAGACACCACCTATTGCGCAGTCGGGACCATCGCCGGAGCCCGAGGACACTTTTCTGTCGTCACAGTGAAGGTAATTTCCCTTGGTCCAGACGCAGCCGTTGCTCCGAAGCTCAGTCCTCCCAGGGCCGTCTGCCGGGATCTCCTCCCCTTCTCAGGCGAGCCTTCAGCGGTTCCAGCACGTCCGTAGGCATGCACTGTTGGCGCCTTGTACGTACACTGTGTGGAAGCCGCTCTGGCTTGGACTTTCCCCAGGGAACGGCAAGGGAGCTCACTTCCCGCCAGCTTCAGCTCTTAGGCTGAGGCCTGTGTTGTGATTTCTGGGTTCGATTTCACTTTGCTACCCACCCCCAACCCCTTCTCACGTTCCTAGTCTCTGACCCCGTAGACCTTATAGCTAATTAAGTTAGATTGCCTTTTCGAACCTTCTTGTGGGCCCACGTAATGTTTTCGGTATTTCATTCTCGTAGGGTGCATTAGGGGGGCGTTGCTCTCTCTACTAGAGCTCTTACAAACATCCTTTGAGAATCTAGAAAGAGGTTCCTGGAACTTCTGTCTGTCTTCTGTACTGGTAAAATGTTGAGTTGACATGACTACTTTTTAAAATCAAGTGTGGTAGTAAAAACCAGCTTATGTAGGCGGCCTCTGATTTCCATAGTGGTTAGTTAAGGGTGAATCTTAACATACTTAACATGCTGTTTACTTTGGGTATGTCCGTATGAATTTACTTTTGCGTTCTTGACCAGGATTCTGTGTTTAATAATTGCATAAATAAATGCTGTTTATTTACTTCTCGCCCTAGCGGTAGATGAATGTGTGAATAATGTTAAGCACTTTAAGAGTAAGTACCTCAGGGAAACCTACTGAGATACTGCTGGGAAACCACCCTAAGGTGAGATGACTATCCTTAGAAGATGTGACTCCAAGACAGGAATTGATCTTTCTCATGCTACTAAGACAATACCAAGATTACGTTTACAACCGTATACAAATTAGTGCCTTGAAACAGTAGGCTTATTTACATAATTTTTAGATTGTAGATTGCTTATTATTTAGATTCATCAAATGCCAAGTTATACATTTGTGTTTGTGATCCAGCAGTTATCTCTATAAAAGCAGTAAAATTACATGTGGAAGCTATTTTTTACTTTTTTTTTGTTTGTTTGTTTGTTAAATAAAGAGTTCCTCAATTTTTTCAATGCTTTGGTTATGTCGAATTTGTGGTACTCTAGGTGTTTTCCCCAGAAATAAAAATGTAGATTAAAACATGGTATATAATACCTATTAGTTACTGTTTCTCATTCTGCTTCATAGGTGCAGCCTAGAGTACTTCACTTACTGTTCACATATTAGGATTAAATTTCAGTAATAAGCAGGCACATGCAAGCATCATTATAGTTGTTTTTTTTGTTTTTGAAAGACTTAGCCCAAGGTCATAAAGTCAAGGTAAAATATAGCTCTTATATAATGTAGTTTTAGGAGGAGTGCTTGATTTAGGGGTTTGGAGGGTGAAAGTTTAGACATACTGAATACTTGTTGAGTCATTTTACTTTAAAATGGGACTAATTATGTTACTCAGAAGAACTGGGATAAGTTATGCCTAGTGCAGGCTTTCTCTGTGTTTAAAGGATGTTTTTGGGGTAGGTTTCTGATAAAATTTTGTTTATAGGTAGCAGAATCAGTATTGGAGACTATCACTAGGATTTTTCCACGTTAGTTACTACTACATTCAATTTATTACTACATTCAATTAGACCCCATGTGCTTTGTTTGTTTGTGTTACAGCCCTAGCTGTACTGGAACTCACTTTGTAGATCGGAGTGACATTGGAATCACAGAGATTCACCTGCCTCTGTCTCTTAGAGTGCTGGGATTATAGGTTTGTGCCACCAGTCAGGCCAGTCCCTATATTAATACTCTCCTAAGCATGATTTGAAAGGATGTGAAAGCTGCCAAGTGGTGCAGTTTTACTCACGTGTGCTGTGGTTGCATTGCAATAATAGGATTGTGTAGGAATATCAAATAGGACAGGTATGCTGTGGAGCATTCTGTTCTGCATAGCACTAGTGCCTTAGACATATCATTTGAACTAGTGGTGCTGTTTTCTCCCCACTGTTAGGAAGTTTGTGATTGGTAAAGTTTTATCTTTTTCATTCAAGTTTTTATGAGAATATAAGGGAAGAGGACCTTTTACGTGGTGTGCTCTTAAGTAATTTTTATTATTGATTAAAGTTGCCAAGCCATTTTAAACTATTGGGTACAGGGGAGTCATTTGTGCTACATTGAGAATGAAGTTGTTTATTTATATACTTGTTTGTTTTTTAGTGAGGCAGGGTCTGATTATATAGTCCAAGCTTACTCAAACTCCAGATCCGTCTGCCTCAGCCAGGATTGCTGGGATTAAAAGTGAGTGCCTCTGTGTCCCAGAATTAGGTTATTTAACAGGCATGAAACTTGATAGAATGAGCCATTTTCACTTCAGGTTTTGCTTACTTTTCTGACATCCTTATGCCCTGACCTAAGCCAGATGTATTCACTAATGTTTGAATGAGTAGATGTTCTTTTTAACCTCCTTGAGAAAAAGTGCCACTGTATAGCTCTTGCCATCCTGAAACTTGCTATGTATATTAGGCTGGTCTTGAACTCACAGAGATCCTCCTCTGCCTTCTAAGTCAGTCCTGGGACTAAAAGAGTACATACATTTTTAATTGAAACTGTATTAAATTGTTATTGAACCTATCTATAGGTAGACCTAGGTGGTTGAGATTGTTTTAAGAAATGCCATGCTTGACTTCATTTATATGTACTGAGTCTTGTGGAATTCTTTCTAGAATGCATTGTTTAAAATTATAAAATCAGCTGAGTGTGGTGGCATGAATCTTCAATTGAAATTCTTGGGAGGAAGAGGCATGTGGATTTATGTGAGTTTAAGACCGCCTAGACTATAGCAAGTTCTAGGACAGCCAGGGCTATATAAAGAGTCCCTGTCTAAAAACAAATTACAAATTCATAGATAAAACATCATTGTGTTTTATTCATAAGTGCAGATTAGCTCATTAAAGTAGTCCGTGAGGAGGGTTCTGAGACAGTGGAATTAAGGAGAGGTAAATTTTCTTTTGTCTTTTGCTTTGTTTTGTTTTGTTTTGTTTTGGAGACAGGGTTTCAATGGCTTGTCTGGAACTTGCTCAGAAGACTAGGCTGGCCTCAAACTCAGAGATCCATCTGCCTCTCCCTCCCAAGTGCTGGGATTAAAGGTGCGCATTACTGCCTGTCAAGGAGAGTTGAAGTTTTACATATACTGGCTGTGACCAGCAGATACATGGGCTGTAGCCGTGTTGTCTCCGTAAGACAAGCATGATGGAAGTAAAATTTCCACAGTGAGAGTCTTGGGCCTCCAGGGGTCCCGTCGGTATTTTTGTGAACCTTCCAATAAGGAATGATGGGATTTAAAGGTGGCATCCAAGATAAGACTTTATGGACAAATACTTTTTTATTTTGTTTGGTGACAGGGCAGAAAGGCTTTGAATCTTCCATGTAGCAGGGGCTGACCTTGAACCTCTCTCTGATCCTCCTGCTTCCACCTCAGATGTGCTTAGATTACAGGTATAAGGCACCATGTCAATCAACAAAATTTTGACATAAAATCATAGGATAGTTCTCTATATTAGGATCCCATATTTCATACTGTGCATAGTTTCCTATATTAGATTGGAAGAGAGATGGATTGAACAGTGCTAACATGAGCACTAGTGCTCTGAGTGAGTCCCAGAAGTCAGGCTTTCATAATGGCTGCAATAACTGGAGGGCAAGCACTTTTTTTTTTTTTTTTCTTTTAAGATAATTAGGTTTAAACTTTATTAGTAGCCATTTCTATAGGATCTCACTATCTCAGGCTGGCTTCAAACTCTCTGTAGACTTGTCCATTTATTTTTTTTTCTTTTTATTAGGTGGTAGAGAAGCCTTTTAATTTGAGTTCCTTTAGTGACTTGGGTATGTATGGAAGAGAAAATGGGCAAACCCAACAGTAGAACGTATGTTTCAGTTTAGGTGTACTAGAATGTAGATTACTTTTAGCATTTTCTTTCATGGATGTGTTAATACATATTTAGGAGTCAGGATTTTTAAGATAGCTTATGAGTTAATCAGAGGATTTTAGATTTAGTGGATAACAATTTTATTTTGATTCTTCCAAAATCAAGTTAATTGTTTTAAAAACATTTTTAATTAAAAGTTTTACATTCATTTATTGTATGTGTTCTGCACATACCAAAGCTATAATTATTTTAAAATTTCTTTATTGTGTGTGTGACTGAGTGTATATATGAGTGAGTACCTATATGCTACTGCCTACCTGTGGGGATCAGTAGACAACTTTCAGGAGTGCATTCTCCTTCCACCTTATTATGGGTTCACAGACTTGAACTCAGGTGAGCACACACCCTGACTCTCACTGACCCAAGCAATTTTTGAAGCAGACAGTTGTAAATGTAAATTGTCTTGAGTTATTAGATCAGTTCTAGGGGGTTCTTTACAATGCAGCAATACAATAATAATACAAGTATAAACTTAATTGGAAATTTGTCGTACTCGACAAGGTCTTCAGGGCACTAATTTGTACCAAACATAAGAAAATGATACACTGCATTTGAAGGGTTCTCAGAAGTTACCAAGACTATGTAATGTGCCCTCTTTCAAACAAGTATGTTTGCTGAATAAATGACAGTAGAGTTACAGTGACAAATTAAACATTGATGAAAATAAAGCTGTAAAAAGATTACAAATCAAGCTTTAAAGGTAAAAAAAAGTAAAGGCCAGCCCGATTGTCTATTGTTTTTTATATGTCTATATTTGGGGAAATAAAAGGGCTAGAGGTGTAGATTCATGGGAAATTAGTTACCTTAGTGTGCCCGGCCCTGTCTAGCCAGTAGTATGGAGAAAATACTGTGCCAGTAAGATGGCTCAAACGGGTAAACCTGACAACCCGAGCTCATTCCGAAACTCCACACGGTGCATTACTGCATTTCACTACACATAAAGTTTACCTTTTGGTAAAGGGCTGGGCATGGCAAGATGATCATGCCTATAATCTCAGCACTGAGAGGGAGATCACTTCAAGTCTGAAGCCAACTTGGGCTATACAGAGTGAGATCTTGTCTCAAAACATTCATATACACATACATACTAAATTGTGAATTGCTACATTGTAAGGAACCCCCTAGATAAAACCAGTCCTATACTTGAACCATTATTGTAATCTTGTAATCCAAGATGATTTACAATTTGTAAATTGTCTGCCTCAAAAATTGCTTGGGTCAGTGAGAGTAAGGGTGTGTGCTCACCACCTGAGTTGGAGCCTGTGAATTCACATGGTAGAGAGAATGCACTCCTGAAAGTTTTGAGCAGTGGCCTGAAGGCACCAAACATGCATTCAGTTACACACAGAATGATAAAGAAAGAAAAATTTTAAATAAGTATAGCTTTGGGAGATATCAGAAATGACTGTGACAAAGAAAGGAAAAGAACTTTTTTTTTTTTTTTTATTAACTGGTCCTCATTTTGTAAGCGAACATTCTTACTCTACTGATGATTGTTCAGAGATAGAATCTTCTCTCATCTTACCTGTTAGAGATAAATGTAAAACAAATTGGGTAAGTTCAGCAAAGACTGAGTTGTTGAGTGCCAGGTTCTTAAAGTGATGGATTTGATCACTGCTTTCAAGGGTTTTTAGTTCTTTGCAGTGCTTCTGCATGCTTAGCAAGGGCTCAACTTTTGAGCTGCATCTCCTGGTCTTTGCCATGAGGACTCACTCTTGTCAAGTGTGATTGAATCTATTGAAGCAGATTATTTTAGTGTTAATTTGTTAAGAGCTAAGTGAGAGATGACCTCAGGGTTTAAAGAAGTTTATAGTGTGGAGGTGGTTTTTATTAGTTATATGATACTTGGGCTGAGTTTTAAACAGTGAGGATAACTAGGTAATTAGTCAAAATAATAGTTGTGGTAAAGAGGACAGAAACATAAGTAGAGAGCACAGAGTGTCAGCAACAACAAATAACAATGAAGAAAGACTACACCTAGAAACCCTCCCTGGGGAATTAATGCAGGTGGTGCGCTGGTGATGATTTTGAGCTCCAGGTTCTGTAAAACCCTGTCTCAGGTGGAGAAAGACTGAGGAACATAACTAGTGTCCACCTCTGTTCTCACAAGCTCATCAGCACACATGAATACCATGTATTTACAACACACACACACTACATATTGTAGGGTGATGTATTTGCCAATGATTTTAGGGTTTAGTTTTTATTGGAATGCAGTTGATGAGAAACCTGGTAAGAATAGACAGACTTATGTAGTTCAGAGGATGGATTTAAAAGGAAAAACTGAAAAATTTTAGAAGTTAAAAACCAGAATTTCATAGTTGATTATAGGGGATAAGGACAAGGTGTCACAACTAGGTGGTTGATGGAGTTTAGGTATTTTTGGTTAGTTGATTACATGGATGAGTATAGGAGAAAAAAATAAAACAGGAAGAAGATATTTGGGGTAAGTTGAGTTTGAGGTGGTGAGATATAAGTCTGAAATTTTAGATAGTTTAGGAAACTTAGCAGAATTAATGTTGCAATTCATGAGAAACCTTTGAAAGACTTCTAGCACCAACACCCTTCCCTGTAATCTGTTTACCTGAGCAGCAGGTAACTACAAAACAAGTTTGTTATTTTTATTTGCTGTTTGATAGTACTAGATTTATTTTACTAAGCATGATCATTTCCCAGTCTTCTATTAGGGGAGATTTTGTGTGTGTAATTTTATTTTATTCTTATATATTTTTAAGTGTTATAAAGAAAAATTATATGGTGGACTCTGGAGATGACTCAGTGGTTTAGAGTGTTACTGCTCTTCAAGAATATCTATGTTGAGTTCCCAGCACCTTAATTAGGCAGTTCACAAAGTGCCTGTAACTCAAGCTCCAGAGGATATGACATCATCATCATCTCACACACATAAAGGCAAAATACCTGTTGATTGATTTTTGTAATGAAGTCATCTGGGCCTTGTGTTTTACATATGGTTTTTACTACATACTCAATTTTAAATCTGAGGGTAATCAACCTATTTATTGTAAGGTTTGATGATTTTTGTTGTTTGCTTTGAGACAAATTTTGCTATGTCTCAGACTGGCCTAGAAGTTCTGATCTTCCTACCTTAGCCTTCTGAGGGCTGAGATTATAGCTATTTGCACACTATTCCTTGGTTGTGACTCTTTTGAGGAATTGGCCATTTCATCTCAATTTGTTAATGTAAATATGTATGGAAAGCGTCATAATTCTAAGTCTACACAGGCTTTATTGTTATTTTCAAGTTTTTACTCCCAATATTGGTTTTGTACCCTTCCCCTTATTCTTGCCAATAGCTTATTAATTTTCTGATCTATTAAAGAAAAAAAGTAAGCTTCTGGTTTCATTGACTTTTTTTTCCCTTCCATTTTACAGTTCTAGGATCTTATACATGAGATAAATTTTGGTAGTCTCAGGCTGCCCTAGAAGTTCTGATCTCCTATCCTTGTTCTCCTGAGTACTGGAATTACAGCTGTTTAGGACACCATCTACTAGCTGTTTATCTGACTCCCACCCCACCCCACCCAAGGTCTGAGTTTTTCTGTCTTTGTGAAATTTAATAGTTGTTTGCATTTGCGACTGGGGTGTGTGTGTGTGTGTGTACATGTCTGTGTTGGGAGAACATGCCACAGTGTATGTGCTACTGTTTGTGTGTGTGTGTGTGTGTGTGTGTGTGTGAGAGAGAGAGAGAGAGAGAGAGACAGACAGACAGACAGTGTGTGTGTGTGTGTGTGTGTGTGTGTGTGTACATGTCTGTTGGTGGTGCATAGCACAGCATATGTGGAGGCCAGAAGACAACTTCATGGAGTCATTTCTCTTCTTCCACTTATGTGGGCTTTTTTGGCTTGAACTTAGGATGCCAGCTTTGTGTGACAAGTGTTTTTACCCACTAAGCTATTTTGCCAACTCTTGGAGTATTTTACTGAATGCTGAATATTATGAATAGAAAGTAAACACTAGTAGAGTCTATTTGGAAAATTGGATTTTTGGAGCTGTAAGTGAAGGTATTTGGGTTAGTCAGTTTTGCTGCAGAGGGTACCTTCTTACATCATTAACTTAATTAGGTTTTCTTGTTGCTTTTGCTCAGAAGCCTAGTTGGAATGTGTTGGAAGTTTTTGCTTTCTCATCAGCTCATGACTTTTGTTTATTCTCTCTGCCTCAGTATAAGCACCTGGTGCATGCTGTGCTGGTTGCAGTTCAGAGCATCTTCTATCCTCTTATGTTTAATGGATTGAACTTTGTTTCCCACAATAGAGGCTGCTCCAGCACCACAGATCTATAATGTGTGTTCATGCTAGCCTATGTTCATCCAGTTAATTAATTTTAGGGACTGGAGGGATGGTTTAATGTTCAAAAAAATTTGTTGCTCTTGCAAAGGACCTGAGTTTGGTTTCTGATACCCACAGGGTTGCTCATAATCATTCATAACTCTAGTTCTAGGGGATACAAACGTTTCTTTTTTGACCTCAGGCACCAGGCATGCACATGGTACATATACATAGAGAAAGGCAAGACACTTATACACATAAAATAAATAAATCTAAAGAAAAATTTAAAATCCTAAATTATTTTATATTTCTAATTTTTAAAAACATTTAAAATACATTTATTTAAAAACTTGCAAATAAAAGACTAATTCTGATGTCTGGATAAAAATAATTTTAGATTTTTCTCACATGTTTTTATGGCATAATTATTTCTTCATTTGTTCTACTATAGAGAACCCATGCTTATTTCCTATCTCTCCTAAGAAGGGTTTATCTTTTCTCGGATTTGAGTTTTTTTTGTTTTTTGTTTTTGTTTTTTTTTTTTTTTTTAGCTACTTCTGATCCTTAGTATCCTGTTGATTTCAAGAAAGTCTTAATTCTTTTGTGATTCACCCAAGTTTTCTATTGTTGTGTTGGGCTGGAGCAGTTTAATTATTATCAGCTTTCTGTAGGTGAGACAGAACTCAGTTATAGCAGAATTGACCATTTCCCTTTTTGGAATTACAGCTTTAAGTCTGACTTTTTTTTCTTTGCCTTCAAGTTGTCTTCTTTCCTTAGATCAAGGAAAGGGTTCAGGTTGGCCAGATTGCTAGTAAAGAAAGAAAACAATGCCGTTTTTGGCCTTGGATGCATTTACCTATGAAGGACCTTAAATCTGTGTGGCTCTGTAGAACAGTCTGGCCTAGAGCTGCATCTGTCTCCAGAATGGTGGGGTTAAAGAGATTGTCCACCTTGTCTGGTGCTGACATTTCTTTTTGAATTCAGTTAATTTTTGGTCTCTGATGAAGGTTGTTCTATATTCTGGATATCATTTCCTTAAGATGAATAATTTGTATACATTTTCTTCATACATGTGCATGCCATGATACTCATGTGGAGCTCAGAGGACAATTTATGAGACGCTCATCTCCCACCATGTGGGTCCTGAAAATTGAACTCAGACCGTTTTTACCCTTTGGTACACTTTGCTGGCCTTTGGGTTGCTTTTTGAGTTTGTACATAGGGTTCTTGGTTTACAAATATTTTTAATTTTGATGTCTGATTTATTCCTTAATGAAACAGGCTATCATGTATTCCGGCCTGGCCTCCTGCTCACAGAGCTGCCTCCTCTGCTTCCTGAGTAATGATTAAAGGTCTTACAAGCATGGCTAGGTCATTAGGCTTTTGGGAGGTAATGGTTCACCCCCTCACCCCCTGCCCCTGGGCCATCTTCCAAGTCTTTCTATTCCCAGATTTTGGATTTTTTTGTGTAGTTATATTATGGATTAACTTGTCTCACAAGTGTGTTTCTTTATTCTTTCTAAAAAAGATTTTTTGAATGTATGTTTTGTCTATATGTGTCTGAACACCATGTTTGTGCTAATACTTGGAGAGGCCTGAAGAGGCCGTCAGATCCCCTGGATGGAGCTACAGATGGTTGTGAGCTTCCATGTGAGTGATGGGAATCAAAACTGGGTTCTCTGGAAGAACAGTAAGTGCTCTTAATTCTGAGCCAGCTCTCTAGCCATCCATCCGTATATATATATGTATGTATGTGTGTGTGTGTGTGTGTGTGTGTATACACACACACACACACACACACATCAGAAGAGGGCATCAGATCTCATTACAGATGGTTGCTGGGATTTGAACTTAGGACCTCTAGAAGAATACTCAGTGCTCTTAACCACTGAGCCATCTCTCCAGCCCTATAAATTTCTTTTAAATATTTGTATTTTGTATGTGTTACTGGAAGAACAACCTGGGACCTCTCATGATCTAGCAGTGATCCACATCTAAGTCTGTAAACCTAGTTTATTATGTATGATAAGACTGAACTCTTATCAGGATGATCCAACCTCTTGTTACTCTCACATGGTTATTGGCTTTTTTAGAATTATGTTTATGAAATTCATTCATCAAGTGATGGGTTTTCTCTTAAGGTCAAAACCCTTTCCTACCTTGTTTACTATTGTCTCAGTGCTTACCTAGTTGCAGTCTCAGATGTGATTAACTGCTTAATAAATACTTGAAGAGTGAATGAATGACCAAGTGTGGTTTTTGACATAGGTAGAGAGGTAGCACAGTTTTGGAAAGATCGTGCACTGTGTTTGGGATTACTCAGTTTTCTCTGTAGGAGGCAATATCTCACATGCTATCAAAGTTATTTGGTAGATAACATATATAAAATGCAGTGCCTTTCACTTAACAAATGTTAGTCTTTTATTTAAGTTCTTTTAGAGATCTGGGCTCTTTTAAAGAAATAGATTTTTAATGTATAATTATTGGGCATATCGGGTAATAACTTGTGCTCTTTGTTTTTCCTACAGGTTTACATGTGGCACCCATAAAAGATGAAGTTGAGAACACGAAAGACTTCTCAGCAGTCCATTCCAATCCAAACACAGCGCACTGCCAGAGCAAAAAGGAAATACTCAGAGGTTGATGATAGCTTGCCTTCGGGAGGAGAAAAACCATCAAAAAATGAAACCGGCTTATTATCTTCAATTAAAAAGTTCATTAAAGGAAGCACGCCCAAGGTGATAGTTTAACCTCACACCTAAGTAAAGCATGCCATGCTTAAATTGTTTTCTGTAAGCATGTATAGAAGAGAAGTTGATATTAATAGAATCTGTTTTAAAGGGTAATACACATTTTGGTTTTATTTTTAGGAATATTACATGTGAGGTATTTAATGAAAGTCCAAGACAAATATAACATTGAACTAAATCATTTAGCTTTCTGTCGTGGTTGTTGTTTTGTTTTTTAAGATTTATTTACTTAATTATATGAGTACACTGTAGCTGTCTTCAGCCACACCAGAAGGGGGTGTTTAATCCCATTACAGATGGCTGTGAGCCACCATGTGCTTGCTGGGATTTGAACTCACAGCCTCTGGAAGAACAGTCAATGCTCTTAACTACTGAGCCATCTCTCTAACCCCTGTTTTTTGTTTTTTTGAGACAGGGTTTCTCTGTGTGTTGTCTTGGCTGCCCTGAAACTAGCTCTGTAGACCAGACTGGCCTTGAACTCTGCTTCTGAGTGCCTTAGGTGTGTGCCTCCAACTCCCAGCAGTCCATTTTGTGCTTTTTGAGACAGGTTTTTGCTATATAACCCAGTCTGGCCAAGTATTTGCTGTATAGCACAGGCTAACTTCCAATTTATAGTAGTCCTCTTGGCTTAACTGCCTGAGAATTGAGATAACAGGTATATGCTGTTGGACTTATTTAATTTTATTGAGATTTTTATTTTATGTGTATGGTGCTTTGCCTGAGTGTTCGAGTGTGTGTGTGTGTGTGTGTGTGTGTGTGTATGTGTGTGTGTATATGTATATATGTATATATATATGTGTGTGTGTGTGTGTGTGTGTGTGTGTGTGTGTGTGTGTGTGCGCGCTGCATTGTACCCAAGGAGGTCAGAAGAGGCAGTTAGAGTTTTCAGCTACTATGTGGGTATTGGGAACTAAACCAGCTCTTTGGAAGAGCATTCACTGTTCATAAACTCAGTCATTCCTTTGAAAGTCCCTTTCTTTAGTTATGATCATGTTTTAGAATAAAACTTCAGCATATGAGTACTAGCCTCTCATTTTTATTTTTTTGGAGATTTCTTGATTGAGGGACTCAGTGTAGCTCTGACCGCTTGGAACGCAGTAGTTTATATACTCAGTTCCCATAGTTCCCATAGAGCCCCACCTGCCTCTGTGTCCTGAACTCTGGGCCTCACTGTACAACCTTGGCTGGCTTACCTTGAATTCACAAGACATCTTCTTAGTCATGCCCCTGAGTGCTGGGACTAAAGGTTTATGCTGCCACTGTGGGCTCTCCTTCCCTATTGCTTACTAGTAACAAAGTGCATGACATTCTCAATCTGATTCAAATCCATATTTTCGTCCAAAGACTCAATAATTCTCTGATTTCAGAATTTTAAGACTGTTAGCAAGAACACTCAGAAATTATTTACTTATAACTTTTCTGCTTTTAGTACAGTGTGATTTCTAATATTTTATTTGAAGCAAAAACTTCAGTTTTGATATGGTATAATTTTAGTGAAATGTTGAAATATCACATTAAAACCATATTTACCAATCTCCTAATTATGATCTATAAAAAGAAATATTTTTATATCATACATGTAAAATGAATCTCACTATAGATAAGACACACATTATTGGAGATTGATCCCACAGCATTATGCAGGCTAGGTAGCCACTGAGTTATTCCCTCTGGCTCCCTTTCTACTTTTCTTTTCTTTTCTTTTCTTTTCTTTTCTTTTCTTTTCTTTTTTTTTTGTTTTAAAAGAGAAGTTCTCATGCCATTGCCCAAGCTCACTTGATACTCAAAGCAATCCTCCTGCCTCAACTTCCAGAATGCTGTGATTGTAAAGAGCCACCACACCCAATTTTTAAACTCTGAATGTTGTAATGGACTCTGATCTTTTTTCTTCTTTTGGTCATTTTAAAAAGATGATCATAAAATTTTAAATTGATTTCATGATAGATTTATGTTTTTTAATCTTAAAGAAAATAGATTAATTTTGTTTGTTTTGTTTTGAAACAGTCTCTGAAAAATCTGGTTGTACTAAAACTCTATATAAACCAGGCTGATCTTAAACTCGGAGAAATCCACCTATTTCTGCTTCCCAGGTGTTGAATTAAAGGCATGCACCATCATGCCAGGCATTAGATAGTAATATTGTAATCCTTAGAATGAAATAACCCATGATATCATAATAAATATTTTATTACATTTTATCTGTTTATAAATTACATGCATATGTGCATGTGTGAATGTATATGTGCCACAACACATGTGTGAAGAAGGTCATGGGATAACTGGGAGTCAGTTCTCTTCTATCATAAGTCCCAGGGACCCAAGTCAGGTTGGCAGGTTGGCAGCAGGAAACTTAACTTGCTGAGGCGTTTCACTACTCCAGGAGTAATAAACAGATAATCTTCTCTTTTTTTCTTTCTGTGACAGAGTCTCATGTAGCTTAGTCTCAGCCCAGCCTCTGTCTATCAGAGGACAACCATGAACTCCTGATTCTCCAGTCTCTACTTTTTAAAAAAATTATTTGTCTTACATACATGAGTGCTTTATTTGCATAAACACCTGTACACCAGAAGGATCATATTACAGATGGTTGTGAGCCACCATGTGGTTGCTGGGAATTGAACTCGGGACCTCTGGAAGAGCAGTCAGTGCTCTTAACCATTGAGCCATCTCTCCAGCCTCATCCTCTACTTTCTAACTGCTGTGATCATCACCTCCCTTATGGGATACTGAGGATCAATGCCAGAACCTTGTTCATTCTAAATAAATACTGAGCTTCAGCCCCCAGCTCCTTGTTGGTTTTTTGAGACAGAGTTGTTTTAACTTTGGCTGACTTAGACTATACTATGTAACCCAGGCTGGTCTTGAATTCACAAGCAGTCTAATTGATTCAGTTTCCAGAAGTGTGAGATAACAAGTATGTGCTTGCCACACTAAGCATAGTTGATAAATTAGTGAGTAGACATGGAAAACTTCTCCCTCCTCATCTTCAACCACACATGGTTACTTCAGAGATACCTTCCTGTGGATCAGTTTTTGTTGATTGTGCCCTAAGTTCAGATTCATTACAAAATATTTATCTTTATGCCTATATTATGCTTTCTTTTATACCATTTTTTGTTTTGTTTTCTCAAATTGAAGTCTTAATATCCATCTTAGGCTGACTTCAAACACTCTTCCTGCTTTAGCCCCTCAAGTGTTTACAGGCCTGTCCACCAAGTCAGCCTTTCTGTTACTGTGTGTTCTGTGAGGAATCTTGGAGGAAATAGAAGTACTTGAACTTTTGTTTTATTTCAATTTATTTTATGATTGTAGATTTTTTGTCATTTAATGTAAATTTTAGAATTAGTTTAGATTGTTAAAAAGCTGCCACTGTTATCATAATTTTATACATCGTTCACTTCATTGAATGTGTAGATCATTTATTGAGGATGGACATCTTTTTTCCTTTTTTTTTTTAAGATTTATTTATCTTATGTATATGAGTACACTTGTAGCTGTCTTCAGACACACACCAGAATAGGACATCAGATCCCATTAGAAATGGTTGTGAGCCACCATGTGGTTGCTGGGAGTTGAACTCAGGACCTTCAGAAGAGCAGTCAGTGCTCTTAACCACTGAGCCATATCTTCAGCCCCAAGGATGGATATCTTAATATGGAGTCTGTCAATTCATGATGATGATAAATATGAGCCAGGCACAGTGGTGAGTACCTGTAGTCCTACACTGCTTATAAGGCTGAGGTAGGAGGATGGCCTGGGGAACACAGTGAGACGGGTGTCTTGAGGGAATAAAAAAATGAAGTATGGTGCTGCATTCTAATCTTATCTAACCTGGGCTACATAGCAAGGCCTTGTCTTAATAAAGAACAACAACAACAGAAAAGACTTGGGTGGTGAAGGCAAGAATGGAAAGCTAGACTCAGATACATAGCAGGCCAGTTTGTGTTAAATGACAGGCCAGTTTCTCCTGTTGTCTTCAGGAGAAAAAATAGAGGAGTCGTGTATAGTGAGTGATGTGTACAGTACTGTAATCCTTGATACAGGAGGGTCGTCACAAGTTCTAGACCTATCCTTGGCTACAAAGTAAGTACCAGGCTAGCTGGAGCTCAGTGGGAAAACTCTTGTCTCAATGATTTCAAAACTAACCAACTAAAAACCCCAAAACTAAGCAGAATTAAAAAGTGCTCTGCTACTGAGTTATACTCTAGCCCGATGGAGTTAATCTTATTTTTTCTGAATAATATGGAAGGCTTGCTCTATTTCTACCAATTTTATTACTAGGTATTTGATATTTTATAATGCCTTTAACTTTATTTTTAGTATTTATTTTGAGATAGGGTCTCATTGTTTCTCTCTGGTTGGTCAGGAACTTGCTGGGTAGACTTGGATGGTCTTTAACTCCTAGAGACTCACCTGCTTCTGTATTTTGAATACTGGATGTAAAGATGTGCATCATGCTGCCCAACACATGCTTTTTATGTTTTTTGATAGTTATGTAGTTACTGAATGCAAAATGTAGTCAGAGATGACCTTAAACTTCTGATCCTCTTGCCTCCAACTCCCAAGTCTGGGATTACAGGTGTGTGTCACTGCTATGGCCAATGCTTTTTAATATTTTAAAACATGGTTTATTCTTTATTTGTATGAATGATTTGTTTGCATGTTTTTCTGTACTACTTTCATGCAGTGTCTGCTAACTCTGATCTCCCTGGAATTGGAGTTACTGATGGTTGTGAGTCACTATGTGGGTACTTGGAATTGGATGCTGGGCCTCTGGAAGAGCAACCAATGCTCTTAACCAATAAGCCACCTGTCTTATAATGCAAATACTTTTAAAAGCTCAACTGTGTAGCTGTTTGTTGCTAATGCAAATTTCAGTTATAGGAACTGGAAAGACAGCTGAGTAGTTGAGAATGCATCGAGTACTTTTATGTGGGTTCTGGGGATTGAACTCTCGTCATCAGGTTTAGCAGCAAGTACTCTCTGAGCTACCTACCTTGCTGGTCTATGCTTTTTTATTTTGATACAAAAAATATAATTATTGCTATTTACAATACTAGGTTTTGTCTTTAAAATAATAATAAAACAGGGCTGGAGAGATAATTAGCAGTAAGCTCTTGCAGAGGAACTGTGTTTGGTTTCTACCATTCACATGGCAACTCACAGCTGACTTTACCTATTGTCAAAGATAGATTGTTTTTTGTTTTGTTTCGTTTTGTGTTTTGCCTGCATGGATCTAGGCATACATGTCCAGGCACACCTGTGATGTGCATGAAATAAATGTAAAATTAGGGGATGGAGAGATGTCTCCGTGGTTAAGAGCACTTATTGATCTTGCAGAGAACCTAGGTTTGGTTCCTAGCATCTACATATTAACTCAAAAGTATAACCATAGATTCAAGGGATATGTCACCCTCTGTGGCCTTCATAGGCTCCTGCATGCATATGATGCATTAAAGCTCACAAAGGCCCCCACACATTTATTTTTATAAGCTAAAGTATATATATAGTCAGCCTTTAGGAAATTCATAGTGGTATATATTTTATTATATTTTGTGTGTACCTATATGGTATGTGAGTACCACTAACCTATTCCCTACCTCTCTTTGTACCAGTGTTCAGTAGACAGCTTACTGGAGTTAGTTTTCTCTTTCCATCATATGGACTGTGGAGTTGAACTCGGTTGAACTCTATCTAGAACATCATGATTGGTTCATGTGTGCCATTACCAATGGTGTCATCATACTCATCATCTTTACTATTGTTTTGTTTTAACTTTCTGTGCATAAATATACCACTTGTGTGCCTAGTGCCCATGGAGGCCAGAAGAGGGCGTTAGATCCCCTGGAACTGGAGTTGCAGATGGTTGTGAGCTGTCATGGTTGCTAGGAATCCAATCCTGGTCCTTTGGAAAAGCAGCCAGTTCTCTTAACCAATAAGCCCCTAATTACTGTAGGCTTTTAAAGAATTACTTGTGTAATTTTCATTTATGTGTATGCATGTGTGCATGTTTGTTATTGGTATGTGGTGTGCCTCCAGAGAATTGAGGAGGTAGATGTCAGATCTTTCCCAAGTTGGATTTTTCAGGAGGTCATGAGCTGTCTGACATAGGTGCTGGGAACCACAATCAGGTTCTTTGGAAGAGCAGCAGTCATCTCCTCAGCCCCTTGCTACTATATTTTAAAAGTACCTCAAACAAGCTGATGAGATGGCTCTGTGTAGCCACCAAGAGTCACTCCCAGTGCTGTTCTTTGACCTCCAAACACATACACTATCTACACACACAGTTATAAAATGTGAAGCAGCAAACCAAGGTAGATGAGAATATTGGGTATATAAGTTAGGTATCATTTGTAATTTGAAAAACCTAATCTTTCTTCAATGACTTTAGTTTGTCTTACCAAACAAGACACTATAATATAGAGCATTATCACAGTATTTTGGGAAATGACTTGTGCAGTAATGACTCTGGAAATTTTTACAGATAAAAAGTCAGTCAAATGCTTGGAAGTATATTTTATTTAATTTTATTTTTTATGTATATGAGTGTTTTGCCTGCATATCTGTTATCTGTGCCTGATGTCTGTGAAGGTCAGAAGAAGGTGTTGGTTCTCTGGAAATGGAGTTTTATATTACATGGCTAAGCCACCATGTGGGTGCTGGGAATAGAAACTGGGTCCTCTGCAAGAGTAAACACTGCTTTTCACTACTCAGTCATCTCTCCAGCTCCCCTGGCAGTACATTTCCATCAGTCATCGTTAAGGAGTAGTATGAAGAGGCCACGTGGCCATACCTTAAGTAAAGCAATGGATAGAGTGCTAGGTATGAATTTGGGTGTTACAGGCTTAGCAATCTGAATACTAGCAGATTCTGTAGGGCATTCATTCTAGATATCACAGAAATGGGGCTTTGTTGTTTAGAATAGTTTTAAAAATAAAGTTGGCTGAAAATCGAGAGCATGTGTAAAGTTTAGTTATTTCTAGAGCATAGGAAATTTAGAAGCCTTGAGAAATCTTGAGCTATCATTTTAATTATGTAGAATAACTATATCAACACTTTTAAAACATTGTCAGTCACTCTTTGATGTTAATTGCATTTTGTTTCTTCAGTATATGAAAAACAAGAGAAAGTATGTATTATATTTCATTTAAAATGAAAAGCAGGGGCTAAAGAGATGGCTCAGCAGTTAAGAGCACTCAGTGCTCTTCCAGAGGTCCTGAGTTCAATTTCCAGCAACCACATGGTGGCTCACAACCATCTGTAATGGGATCCTATGCCCTCTTCTGGTGTTTATCAATACCGCTACAGTGGACTCACATGCATAAAAATAAATAAATAAATCTTTTAAAAGATTCTAAAACGAAAAGTGGAATAATTATGCTCAATGATTTTTTTTCCTGTTACTTAAGGAAGAGAGAGAAAATCCTTCGAAACGGAGTAGGATTGAACGTGATATAGATAATAATTTAATTACATCAACACCAAGAGCTGGAGAAAAGCCCGACAAACAGTTGTCTCGAGTAAGGCGGAAAAGTCCAGTCAATGGAGGTTTGTTTATGTTTCAATGCTATCTTTCCTTTGACTGCAAGCAGAAGTTTCTCCTCACCTGCCTTGACCTATGGGAGATAGTGAGGGGGGCCCCCACTCCCTCAGAAGGGGATGGGGGGTGGGAGGGAATGACCAGGAAGGAGGGTGCAGTGAGGGGTGTGTAAAATGAATAAGTAAAATAGGTAAAATTAAAAACAAAAACAAAAATCAAACCCTGCTTTGAAGCTAGGCAAGAGGCAGAGAAAAGTATCAAGTAAAGTTAAAATTATCTCCTAATATTTTTTACTTGTATGAATTAAAAATGAGTAAAGGCAGAATACCAGATTTACATTATTTATCATTACAGTGTAAATGGACAGGGGCTAGGACTATGCCTCAGTGGTAGAACCTGCATAACATGTTCCATTTCCAACACCAAAAAAAGATAAATGGATCAACATTATGACAATTTAGTTGAAATTATGTATACAACTTTGTGGATCAAAATTATATTTATTTACTTGACATTCATTAGAGGTAGATATCAGGAAAAGTTTGAAATAACCAATGTCCCAAAATGTAAACAGCATGAATCTTGCATCTGTGTGTTTGGAATAGCAACTTGTTTGCTTGCTTATATGTATTTTCTTTATTTTCTGTTGTTCTGTGCTGATTTGAAATCTCTCCAGCTATTTAACTTTAGATGTAAATCAACATTGAAAAAACTCAGTGAATGTTAACATTTATAAACATTGTAAATACATTAAAATTATTTGATGTGTAAGAAATTTGCCCCAGGATTTCTTTGCTAAGCACTCATAAACATTAATGTAAGTGTATAGGAAATACTTTGAGAGGAAAGAATCTTTAAAATGACTTACAGTACACACCTGAAATGCAGTTTTCTAGACATTGCTTTTATTTTCCTTTTTCTCTCAGAAGCTGGTAGTTATGAAATGACAAATCAACATATAAAACAAAATGGAAAATTAGAAGATAATCCTTGCTCAGGTAGTCCTCCAAGGACTACATTGTTGGGGACCATATTTTCTCCTGTCTTCAACTTTTTTTCACCAGCAAATAAAAATGGTAAGTAAGACCCATTTTTTTTTTTTAGACAATTCAACATTAACTACAATTACAGTTTTTATTCTAGTTTTTAAAGAGCTTTTTGAGCTGGGCATAGTGGCACATCTCTTGGGACCCTATCTTGAAAAAAGATCCCCCCCCCCCAAAAAAAAAAGACCTTTTGGTTTTGTCAGAGGAGACAGGTGAGCTGTTGACTGAGCTGGGGTCAGAAGGGCAGGTAGAAGTGGGAACTCCCACAGAAGCACCATAGAGACATTTTTTTCCCCCTGAGGCTGGAAGAAGAAAGCTCGAACAGAGAGTGAGTACAGATGTTAGCAAAGCATTGCACTTCACTGCGTGTCAGGCTAGGAGCTGTGTGTTAGACTTACGTAACTAAGAGTATGTTGGCAATAGTGTATGTTTGATGGAAGCAAAGAACCACATGAGCA
Organism: Micromys minutus; assembly: GCF_963924665.1. Taxonomy (NCBI): domain Eukaryota; kingdom Metazoa; phylum Chordata; class Mammalia; order Rodentia; family Muridae; genus Micromys; species Micromys minutus. The sequence continues at coordinate 29,372,593 of NC_137952.1, forward strand.
AGAGCATTAAGCTCAGAAGTCCTGTTGTTGTCTTTAGTATTTGTTTTGCTTATTAGTGAAAAATCCATTAACTGGTGGCAGTGGAGATAAGTGTATGTCAGAGTTGGGAGAGTGAAAATGCTGGCGTTGGAATCAGGTCTTTTAGGAGAGGGGCTAGTGTTAAAGCACTAAGGGAAGAGAGCATTGTATAAGGAAATTGACAGTATTGGAAGTTGGTTTTGTTATTTTTGTTTAAAACTTGAAGGAAGAAAGAAATAGTATTTCATAGTGGGAGAAAAATTGGGTAATTCTTTATTCTGTGTTATTTTAATGGAATCTTACTGAGAAATTAAGCATGTCTTAAAATGATTTAACCTTGGGTCTCTTAGTAAAAAGATGCTGATGGTTAGGAAAACACTAAGCCTGTTCTTGGATAACTTCTGGTTGAAGACTGGTCACCATCATGCTAGGAAGTTAGTGCATTTGAACTGGAAGATAGAGAGCTCTTTGGTGACAGTGTTTATTAAATGACTCACACACAGTACTTTAATGGAAAGTTCTGAATTGTAGTTATTTGACTTATAAGGTGTTTGCAAACTATTCGAGAACTTAATGAAAACTCTTCATAAATTATATGTAGCTGGGCCTGGTGACACAGACCTGTCTGTAATCCTTAGCTATTGGGAAGGTTCAGGCAGGAGGAGTGAATGAATTTTTCAAGCCCTGACTGAACTACTTAGTGATACCTTGCCTTAAAAATTGAGTGGAGACTGAGGGTTCAGTTCAGTGGCAGAGGGCTTGCCTACTCTGTGAATCTCTAGGTTCAATGCCTACTACTGAAAGACCAAAAAAAAAAAAAAAAAAAATCCTTATTCCCCATTGTTTAGCGAGTTGCTTAATAGATAATTTCAAACAATGGTACCCTCAGTTTAGCTTTTGAATGGGCAGTCTTAAAAATAAATAATAACATTGTTTGCATTTAGCTTTTTTTAATATTTGTGCTTTGAAAGTGATTCATGATTTATTGATAAACAATTTCAGGAACATCAGGTTCAGATTCCCCAGGACAGGCTGTGGAAGCTGAGGAGATAGTGAAACAACTTGACATGGACCAGGTGGATGAAATCACTACCAGCACTACATCAGCTAATGGAGCAGCTTACTCAAATCAAGCAGTTCAAGTGAGGCCATCACTAAATAATGGATTAGAAGAAGCAGAAGAAACAGTTACCAGGGATATCCCACCCCTTACAGGTGAAGAAAATATATCTTATAGTTATAAAAACACAATAGTTACTATTGTTAAATGGCCAGATTAAATACTTAAGTTTTTCTTACTTGAAATTAGAAAGAAGACTGAATCCTGTCATTATTTGCAATAGCCTTAGACCTTTAAGATTAAAGTGGCTGTTGAGGCAGTGTCATCCCTTTAGATCAGTTTGATTCATAAGTGGAGACCCCTTGCCCAGAAGAGATTCTTCCACTATCCCAAAGTTTTGCTGCTTAATCTTTCCGAAGTTCTAACTTAACCGTTACATTCCTGCACTAGTTGACATTGAGATGTAGACACAAGGTCTGACTTGATTACTTCTAAGTACTGTGGCACATGATCATAAAATGTACAAGATCAAATTGTGTTTGGCCATTTTTGGTTTTTTTTTTTGAGACAAGGTTTTATTATATAGCTCCAGCTGTCCTATGTAGATCAAGATGGCTTCAAACTCAGAGATCCATTTGCCTTTGCCTCCTGAGTGCTGGAATTAAAGGCATGTGTCACCATGTCTTTCTGTGTTTAGATGTTTAAAAAGAACTATGGGACAGAGGGCGTGGCTTGCTTAGTAGAGGGCCTTGTTAGCACGATGTCATGGATTCCATCCCCATTACTAAGTATCAAAGAAAATAAGTATGATTATGAAATATATGTGAAGAATAACCTAGCAATACTAGTATGAGGTTAAAAAAAAAACAGAAAAAGAGGAAAGATATGCTTTAAATTAACTAAAAGTAACATGCCCCAAAGTTTTGTTAGGATTACCGAAATTAAGATTATTTTATTATTATTGAAATTAACAAGTGAATCATTAATATTGGAAACAGAAGCAGGGTAAGGAGGCATAATAGGTGGATACCTATGAATTTAAAACAAGCCTTTTTAATGTAGCCAGCTCCATGCCAGCCAGGGCTACATAGAGATACCCTGTCTCAAAAAAGTAAAATTAAAAATTATGGGTAAGGGGCTGGAGAGATGGCTCAGTGGTTAAGAGCACTGACTGCTCTTCCAGAGGTCCTGAGTTCAATTCCCATCACTCACGTGGTGGCTCACAGCCATCTGTAATGGGATCTGATGCCCTCTTCTGGTATGTCTGAAGACAGCTACAGTGTACTTATAAATTTAATGAATAAATCTTAAAAGGAAAAAAATTATGGGTAGTTAGTTCTTATGGTAATACCTGAGAATAACTTTCTTTTGGGATTTTTTTTAATGCTGGTTACTTTTTTCTTTTCATTTTTGTCTGTTTGTTTTGATGTTACGTTTTTGAGACAAGGTTTTTTTTTTTTCTATAGTCCTTAGCTGTTCTGGAACTGTCTATAGACCAGGCTGACCTCTAACTCAGAGATAATGCTTTCCTTTGTCTCCTGAGTTATGGGATCAAAGGCATGCACCATCATGCCTAGCCTAAGGCTAGGCTTAAACCTGAAATCCTCCTGCCTCAGCTTCCTTCCGTTTATTACTACTACTCCTAGCTACAGTGGTTTTTGTGATGGGAATATTTGATTAAGATAGGCTCCTTGACTCTGAACTTTCTATGATTGAATGAAAGAGCCAAATATACAGAAAAATTATGATAGTGTAGTAGCAAATGCACACTGTGGGTATTGTGGAATGTTATGAAGAAACTAACAGAAGGTGATATTCATCTCTTACTGGAGGCTGAGGTAGATGGATCTCTGTTGTGGGTTCAAGGTCAGCCTGATGATCTCTGAGTTCCAGGACCACAGAGAGACTTTGTTTCAAAATCAAAATAAAGTATATAAATAAGCAGATAAGTCAGTAGTGTTAATAAAAAGGAGCGATAAAAATGCTGCTTTTTATTACTTATTTTAAAGGGTTTTTTGGGGGGAAGGTTGAAGATGTTCTCTTTGTAGCCCTGATATCATGGAACTCACTCTGTACACCAGGCTAGCCTCAAACTCACAGAAGTCTGCCTGCCTCTGTTTCCGAAGAGGCAGGACTTGAGCCTGAGGCATTAAAGTCCATCCTGGATAACACCTTACACTCCTATGTCAAAATAAACAACTGAAAGGAGATAAAGGCTGGGCTTGGTGATACCTATAGTCCTATAGCAGTCGTGTTGTCTGGACATCACTTGTTTACCTTGCAAGCACCTTTAACCTCTTCTTGAGAGTAAGCGAAAACTACCATTTTAGAAAATTCTCATTTTAATGTATTTGTCAGTTGATGTGGACTTGGCTCAAGTAGATTGAATCATGGGACACATATATATAGAATTGCTTCTAGATTAGTTTGAAGTGGCAAAGTTTTCTCAAGCAGTAATTTGTACACACACCTCATAAACCATCTTCATTATCTTTATTTTGTTTTGTGTGTGTTTGTGTTTCACCTGCATGCATGTCTTTGCATTATGTAGTTACTAGTCCCTGCAAAGGCCAGAAGAGGACATCAAACCCTCTGGACCCAGAGTTACAGACAATTATAAACTGCCACATGGGAGCTGAAAACTGACTTCAGGTCCTTTGCAAGAGCAGCCAGTGCTGTTAACTGCTGAGCATCTCTCCAGCTTCCAAGCTTTTCTTAACTTTTTATAATCCAAAAAAGAACAAAATCCAAAAAAGAACAAAAAAAAAACCCAAAAAACAAAAAAACCTTGAAATTCCTGGACAAATGTCTATATATTTTCTTGGGCTCTTCCTTGTGTTTAGGTTTCCTTTCTTTTGTGCTCTGTTCTATCTCATTCTCAGCTTCTCCCTTTCTATTTACTTTCCTTCTTTCAGATTTAGGTGATACCAGAAAAATTACATGTGTTGCCAACACTTGAAAGATCAAAAGTTTGAGGCCAACTTGATTTAACAGTGAATACCCTTGTCTTATACAAGAGTTACTAGGGGCTGAAGAGAAGACTCAGTAATTTTGGTTAGGGATACTTGCTTCTCTTATAGAGGATCCTGGGTTCGGGTGTTGCAGTATCCTTTTTAACCCAAATAAACCCATTCAGTGAAAACACAACTCAGTGACTAGGAACACAAACTGTGTGTCTATTTTGGGCAGATTTCCCACTACACTCTCTATCCCCTCCTAGGAGATCCCTTATCACTTGCCATTAGCCGTCCTGTTCCCATTCCTCCTCCTCTTCTCTGACTCTGACTCCACATTTTGAGTTTTTCTTTCTATTGCAACTCTGATTGTCTACTGTCCATTAATTTTTGATTGATTAATTTAAAAAAGTTATTCTCCAAGTCTTGCTTCCAAACCTCATTATTTTCTCTTTGCTGCTCAGTCTGATCTGTAAGCTGCTATATATTTTGTTCTAACCTTTTTTCCAGCTCCTGTCTCCCATCTTCATTTTCATCTTTTTGTCTCTTATTCTGATCTATAATTTCCTGTGTCTTCATTTCTAATATCTCTTCTAGGCTGTGTTGCCAAGTCTCAAATTTCTCTTTCTGTTGTTCATGCTGCTCTATAATCTCCTGTATCTTCTGTTCTGAGCCCTGCTTCCATAATCTTAGCTTCTCTTTGTGTTGCAATTCTGATACTACAGCATCTGCCTTATTTTGATCTGCTAGCTTCAGTAAATTATCCTCCACACTTTGCTTCCAAATTTTATCTCTATTTCCTTGCCATTCAGTCTGATCTGTGAATTGTTGAATTCTTTTTTTCTAGAGTCTCCTCTAGCTTCTGTCTCCAGCCTTCATTCTCCTCTTTCTGTTGCTTATTTTGACCTATAAAATCTTGAACCTTTAGTTCTAGTGTTACCTGTAATTTCTTTTCTAAGGCAAGGAATTTAATTATCTAAGGCCCTGTCTTTTGAAAGGACATAGTAAATCAAGAGAATATATATCACAATAATGGTAAATGATAAGGTGTCTGTTTTCTTAAAATCCATCTCTGTCAGACCATTCAAAATATCATCCCATAAAGCCCAAAATATATTTATTGTGTTTCTCATCTTTAAGTATCAAAATACCTGATCCAGAGCCCTTTGTACCTTTTTTCTGCTGTTCGTTACAGAACACTGTGGTTTTCTTCAATTCTTTATTCCCCAAGAGTTTGGGTTGCAGCTGACAGCACTTCCTTGTATGCTAGTCTCACGCTACCTCACAGGTCATTGTGCCCCAGAGACTTCTGTCCCTCTCTGTTCCTGATACTGCCCCTGGCTGTAGCTCTCTGTCTAGGGTTTGGAGGAGGGAGTCTTTCTGCAGTTCTCTGTCGGCCCCTCAGACCCAGTCAGCTTTTACACTGCTCCAACCCAGATCCCTATTTTAGGGGCTGGGGGAGGGGGACAGTGAACTTTAGACTCAGGTTAGTTGGATTCTAAACCAAAGGTTGGGTGCCAATAGTGAATACCCTTGTTTTATACAAGAGTTATTAGGGACTGAAGAGATGACTCAGTAATTTGGTTAAGTATACTTCTCTTATAGAGGATTCTGCATTCAGGTTTACAGGCATTTGTAGCTCTAGTTGTAGGGGATCAAACACCATTTGATCCAGTCATTCACATACACACATGCAGACAAAACAGTCATACATACAGAGTCAAAGAAATCTAAGCAAGAAAGACAAGCCAGGGATGGTGGCACATTCCTATAATTTCAGCACTCAGGAAACCTAAGCAAGAGAATTTGCAATTTGAGGTCATCCTGGGCTACATAGTGACTTCAGAGCTGATCTGATCTACCTAGTGAGACATTGTTTCAAAAACACAAAAACAAATAAGACAGTGACTTCCTATCTACATGCAGACACAAATGGGGAGAAGAGGTATGTGCTGTGTGATGTTTTATTCACATCTACATTTTAGAATATTTAAATTAGGCTCAACTTCTCTATCTCCTCATTTTTTTTCTTAGCTTTTTGATATATAAAGTACAATTTTGTATCTACAGTTCTGGTACAATAGCACATGAAAACTTGTTGAAACTGTGTCTGATGATCAGCCTCTCTCCTGGCAGCCGCATAGTGAGCTGTGAGCTCTTTTTATCTGGCTTATTTTATTTAACATAATGCTCAATTTGCATCTCAGTTCAGGGTTAGTGGACTACTTAAAGGAGTGCTTGTGGGTCTTAGATTTTACAACTGTATTTGGTTTGTTGTCAGTATGTACTTATTGACTAGATGTAAGTACACAGCTCTCTGTTTTACTACTAACGCATGTAAACACTGTCCAGTTAGAAATTGATTGCAGGGCTAGAGAGAAGGCCCAGTGGTTAAGAGCACTGACTGCTCTTTCAGAGGTCCTGAGTTCAGTTCCCACCAACCACATGGTGACTCATAACCATCTGTAATTAGATCTGGTGCCCTCTTCTGGTGTGTCTGAAGACAACTACAGTATATTTATTAATATATATTAAATAAATCTTTTTAAAAATTTTATTGCTCTGGCTTGCTTTTTATTGCTGTATAAAGAGCAACTTGGGGGCCAGGTATAGTGGTATAGCTAGTCCTAGGATAGCTAGGACTATATAGAGATCCTGCCTTAAAAAAAAACTTTAAAAAAAAAAAACCAACTCAAAGCAGAAACTGAAGCAGAGGCCATATAGGACTTGCTCCTTGTGGCTCACTTAGCTCAGTTTTTTGTTTTGTTTTGCTTGTATAAACCAGGACCACTATGGCATCACCCATACTCAGTAGATACTTGTACACCAACAGTTAATCAAGAAAATTCCCATACTTTCTGTGTGCCAGTCTGATAGAGTCATTTTTCTTAATTGAGGTTCCCCTTCTAAAAGGACTGTAGTTCTTGTTAATAAAAAACTAATTAGCACGCTGGTTTTTTTTATTGCTGAACATTATCTTCTAATAGTAGATTTCCTTAGATTATAGACACCTTAATTCTACTAGCCATGTTGTAGTTGAGCATGTTAGCCATAACAATAATTTTCTTTGGATGTAGAGTCATTTGTTTTACTAAATTTGCTTTTAAGTGATCTTTATGAATTATTTATGTTATTAATCTTAAATATAGCTCTTTGTAGAAAGAATAAAAATGTGTATTTTGTGACAGATGAGTGAAAGTAATCTTTTTTTCCCCCTCTCTTATCAAAATAGCACCAGTAACTCCAGAGAGTGGTTACTCATCAGCCCATGCTGAGGCCACCTATGAGGAAGACTGGGAAGTATTTGACCCGTGAGTTGTTTTCCGGTTATCAAATTTTCTTTCTTGAAAAAATTTTAATTTCATGATAAAACTGGAAATGATATTTGTCTAGCAGAAAATCTTACTTTGAATATTGAGTTTCAACTTTTTCTCAAGTCAACGGCACATAACAGGATAATTACTCTGTCACAGTGTTGGACATCGAACTTCATCTCATCTGGGCACTCCTAAGGGCAGACAACTAGTACTCTGCATTGTTTAACTTAGGCTTTATCTTTTTTAATACTGTGCTTGCTAGTCTAGGTATATTAGATGCATTTTTAATAGGATATTTCAACATGAAGGTGGGAGATAATCTCATGAATAGAGGTATCTGTTTTACAAAGAGCTTGTGACCTTGAGCTGTGGGTATTAGTATTTAGTGAGTTTCTGAATATACTAACCTATGTACTTTTATTTACATGTTCCCTAAATTAGTTTACTGGGTTAAGTATTGAATTATTGATGGCTTCACTGCTGTGACCAAATACCTCAGGAAGGGATTTTGTTTGCATTTTGAGGATGCAGTTCAGCATAGTGGGGTTATGCCAGTGAGTCCATGCTAATTGTGCCAGGCAGAGGTCTGAGGCTGCTGATTACAGTGCATTTACAGTCGGAAAGCAGAGAGAAGTGAATGCTCTGTGTTCGCTACCTTTTGCCTTTGTTCTTTTTTATTCAGTCAGGACCCTGACCATTGATTAAATCTCTTTGGAAACACCCTTAAGACACACAGAATTTTAGTCGTCTAGGTGATCCTGTTAGATTGTTGCAAAAGTAATTACAGCCTTAGCATTGCTGAAATGCATCTTTTGGTATGGGATACAAAAATAATGAGAAAATACTACACATCATTTTAATGACAGTTCTTACATTTGTTTCTTTTGCTAATGGCTTAATGCTTAATATATATATGCTTTTTGTTTATTTTTAGATAGAGACTCACTATGTATCTCTGGCTGGCCTGGAATTCAAAATGTAGACCAGGGTGGCTTCAAATTAACAAGTGCTGGGATCAAAGGTGTGAGCCACTATGCCCAGCCATTGATGTTTATTTTATATTATGGAGGTGATACAGAACAAATTCAAGCCATTTTCTTATTTGAGTTTAAAATGTGTTGTTGTTGTAAAACATGACACACTCATAACATCAATAGCAAATTAGGTTTTGCAGTGGGAACTTGAAGGGGAAGAGAGAGTGGCTGGCCAGCAGCCGTTGACAATAGCCAAGCTGAGGACAGTCATTGCCATCCAGCCTCTTACTACTATAAAGGAAGTTACTGAGTAACTCAGCATGTACTCAGTTGTCACTTAGTAATAGAAATAAACCGGAAAGGTTAAAAGGTGTGATGAGTGTGTGCTTTATAAGCTAATGGCAAAGAAAAAAAGTCATCATCTTGGACTTCCTTTCTTATTCTAAGTATTAAGGAACTTTTCTTAATCAGTTGTGACATGCAAAGAAATACTGAATACCAACCCAGTATAAAAGGTTTAACCTGTGATCTTGAGAAGTGCTCCTGAGCACTTCTCAGAGCCAAATATGCACTGAAAGAAAGGTCACATGGTCAGAGTTTGGTGGTCTGCTGCCAGTGTGAGCCACACAGGTTTCTGAATCTAGACCAAAGCATTAAATCCATCTGTGCTCTGCAGTCTAGGAGGTGGGCACAAAGAGCTCATTTCAGGGAAAACATTTCCACTACCATCAACATTCAAAAAATGTCAAGAATTCATCAGGGTCCTGAGGTCTGGAGTTTTACACTATAGCACTGGTTCTCAACCTTCCCAACATGTTAATGTAGTTCCTAATGTTATGGTGACCCCCCAACTATAAATTTATCTTCACTGCTACTTTATAACTAACTGTAAGCTTGCTACTGTTATGAATCGTAATTTTAAAATCTGACATTTAGGATAGCTGATATACAACCCCAGTGAAAGACCCCCTTTTACTCCAAAGGGGTCATGACCCACAGGCTGAGAACAGCTACACTACAGGAATAAACAGACTTTACTTCTTATAGGTGAAAATGTGTTAATTCTTCCTACTAGGAATAATGAAGATGTGTTTGAGTCTAGTTATGATTTAAAATCCAGTCTGGTGTAGCAATTCCTTTTGTGCCACTTTAATAAATCCAGTGGGGTAGACAGTGAAGATTGGCCATCACAAGTCTGCTTTTACTTTATTTTGTACTTATAAGGATTAAACCCAAAGCCTTGCACATTCTAGGCAAGTGCTCTATAGGTAAGCAAGCATGTGACAAGCTAAAGTTTAGAACTTAGTCCTATTTTATATGTATAAAACATAGAAATGTTGAAATTTTCTTAAAATTTGATTTATAGCTATTATTTCATCAAACATGTTCCGCCTCTGACAGAAGAACAGCTAAATAGGAAACCTGCTCTTCCTCTGAAAACAAGAAGCACACCAGAGTTCTCCCTGGTCTTAGATCTGGTGAGTGTTATCTTCACATGTATAAAGAATAAGTTGAAATTGAGAATACAAGTGAATAAGCAGTCATTATATTTACTGTAAATATGTTCTGAATGTTTTGAAATGCTTTTATTTACGTACCTAGCATTAGACTAGTTTGTTTGGGCCTGGCTCATTTTGAAAATAAATAGGGGATGATTTGTTTTTAAGTTTATTTGATTTTATTTTTTGAGGTGTTGGGTAGATACAGGGTCTTACTATCTAAGACGTGTTATTATGTACTATTTATTTGTTTGTTTGCTTGTTTATTTATTATAAGTACACTGTAGCTATCTTTAGACACACCAGAAGAGGGCATCTGATCCCATTACAGATGGTTGTGAGCCACCGTGTGGTTGCTGGGATTTGAACTCAGGACCTCTGGAAGAGCAGTCAGTGCTCTTAACTCCTGAGCCATCTCTCCAGTCCGTATTTATTTTTATGTATGAATATTTTGTCTGCATAGAAACAGTTTCCTGGAATTGGAATTAATGGATAGTTGAAACTGAACCCAACTCATCTGCAAGAGTAACAGATTTTCTTAGTCACTGAATATCAATGCCATAAAGCTCCTGTGATTTGATTGTACTGGAATGCCTAGAATTTAGATTTTCTCTTGTTTTTAGAATCTTGTCTTTCTGAAGGATCAAATACACTTTGGCTTCAGTAAGTTAACTATAAGAACATGTTCTCTTCTACTGGTTCTCCACTTAAGAGAAAGTCTCATATAGCCTGGGCTGGCCTCAGACTCCACTTGTAGCTTAGGATGGTCTCGAACTTCTGAACCTCCGACTTTTACCTTCTGTCTACTGGGATCTAAGGTGTGCGATGTAGCACCATGCCTGTGTTTGATAATAGGGAATAAACCTAGGACTTTTACATGCTAAAGCCCCTTTACAGGCTGAGCTGTATCCCTAGCCCTATTATTTTGTTTGTTTTTATTTTTCCAATTTATTTAGTTACCAATCAGCTTTTTAAAATAGAGTTGATTCCTTCGCACCAGTGTGGTTTAAAACATATTTTACATACCTGGTATGGGGTATGGTTTTTTTTTTTTTTTGGTATGCTTTGTAATCTGAACTATGGAAGAGCTGAGATACAAGAATAGCTTGTGAGGGTTTTGGCCCAGGCTAGGCAATTTAGCAAGACTTCAGTCAGAAAAAAAAATTTTTACATTTTATACTTTTGGATAAAAAAGAACTTTGAATTGAGTATCTTATCTTTTGCTAACCCATTTTAGTATGGTTGTATACCACATTTACTATTTGCTTATAGTTTTCTAATACCATCAAAAGGTATATCTCATGCATTGTGCTGGAAAACATTTTGTTTACACTTATTACTAGTATTTCATGAATAGAAGTGTGATTTAATTCTCAAATTTATCTTAAAGAAAAGCCATTTCTTTTACTTTGTTTCTTTGGTTGGTTGGTTTTTTGAGACTGGGTTTCTCTGTGTATCCCTGGCTGTCCTGGAACTCGCTTTGTAGTCCAGGGTGGCCTCAAACTCAGAGATCCTCTGCCTCCCAAGTGCTGGGATTAAAGGCATGTTCCACCACTCCCTGCACATTTTTAAATTAGTACACAGTATTTATGTTTATACTTCATAATCGTAGCCTTTATAATTAAGAGATGTAAAAGAAAAAACAAAAATCCTCAAATATTTTAAGCAAATAAAAGTAAAGAAAAGGAAAAAAATTAAAAATGGCTATGACAAGTTCAAAAAGTTTAGGAAATACCTTAGGATGCTAGGAGTCTTTGAAAATGCAGCTTTATTTGCTCTTTCTATATATACCCACAAGTATATGAGACACACACACACACACACACACACACACACACAGATTTACACACATTTTTGTCTTTGTTGCAGGTATTGCTGTGTGACCTATGCTGGCCTTGAATCCTTATTCCTCTTTTAGCCTTACAAGTACTGAGATACCTTGATACATATCTAGAATTTCATTCTTGGGGTATGATATTTTGAGACAAGACGTTAGCCTAATATTGGCTGACCTCAAACCTTGAATTTATTGCAATCCTTCTACCTCAGCCTTCCATGTGCTTGAGATTGTATGCCACCACACATGGCTTCTTACTTTGTTTTAGTAGTGTTAGCCGGGAGCCAAGCGTATTAGCATTTACTTATTCAGCATTTGCAAGGCTGAGGCAAGTAGAGTTGAAGGCTAACTATATAATATGGCTAACCGCATAGGGAGAAAAAATAAAAGTTGGGGAATAAAGCTCAGTGGTGGTAGGAAAGTTGCTTAGCATGTGCAAGGCTAAGGTTTGATCCTGTCACTGCCTCTTTGCCCCAAATACATATCTCACACATATCTACATAGCCACATGTTCATTGAGAGACTTTAAAAAGAAAAAGAAAGAAAATCCAAGGGTGGTAGCACACACCTTTAATTCTGGTGTTTAGGAGACAGATGTAGGCAGATGTCTTGTGGCTAGCCTGGTTTACAGAGTAAGTTCCAGGACAGCCATGGTATGCCAAGAAACCTTGTCTCAACAAACAAAAACCAAAACCAAGCATCTAGTTATGTGGAATTATAAGATATGAACATTATTCATTTTTTATTTTAATTGATCTTGATTTTGTTTTGTTTTTGAGACAGGGCTTTTTTTTTTTTTTTTTTTTTTTTTTTTTTTAATGTAGCCCCTGCCTGCTGAGTGCCAGGATTAAGGGTGTGTACCAACATAAAGTATCTTAACTACCTTAAAATTTGAGGGTAGTTACTTGGCAGCACATTTTACTTTTGAAGATAGCCTAACCTATCCTTGGACTCATTATGTAGCCAAGGATGACCCTCTTGTTTTCCTGCCTCTCCCTTTCCAAGTGCTGAGAATCATAGGCATGTGCCTCCTTACCTGATTATATAGTACTGGGAACCAATTCAAGAGTGTGATTCTTCCAACTCACCCTTATCCCCTGTTCTTTTTAACATTTAGGTTTTGAGTACTGACTTAACATTTTTTCTTGAACAGCTTTCTTGTTTTTCTTATTCTTGGTAAGAAATCATAATCTGATGTTCAGATGTGATAAGTTTTCATTGGGTATTTAGTTGATGAAATATACTTAGGTATAAATAACATCTAATCCTAAAATTCTTTCACATAAAAAGTTTGAAGATGAGTTACACGACAAAACAAGTAATTAGATTCCAAGCTTTCATGAGCTAATTGCAAAGAAATGTAGTTAGCATAAGTGCAGATTGCAGTGGCATATGGCTCTGTAACCTCAGCACTAGATAGAAGAGGACTGATGAGTTTGAGGACAGCCTGGACTATAGAGTGGACTGTTGTTAGGAAACTAAATAAGAAGTTACATTACAAAAGGAGTAACAAATGTTCTTTAACAAAAAGTTGAACTGTAGAACTCAAGCAGTGGTTTTCAGACTTGAATCTGCTTTAGAGGTCACTGAGAAGTTTATCACAGCTCACAGCCCTCTAGGAAGTAAGTATATTTGAGAACCACTGACTTTAGGAGAAATCCTGTCCTAATCATCTGTGTCACAACATGAATTCCACAAAGAGTGATCATGACTCCATCAAACTGTTGTCCAAAGTTTCTGTTAATGTGTTGTCTCTCTGTCTGAAGGATGAAACGCTAGTGCACTGCAGTCTGAATGAGCTGGAAGATGCAGCGCTCACTTTTCCTGTCCTTTTCCAAGATGTCATTTATCAGGTAATTAAGACATTCTAAGCCTAATTTTTAAAACTCCTAGGTAACATTATGAGCGAAGAAAAAAATTTTTGTGATGTTCAGTGTGTCTGTCTTTCTGTAGATTTATTAGTAATTTTATCAATGTTTTAATGGTTTATTAACACAAAATAGCATTATGCTAGATAGTTAACGTGAAACATTAATGTAATAAAAACATACTAACTTTTCTGATTTGTGATCTCTACAAGTTTCATAATCTTTGCCAGCAGGTGGAGGCAAGGACCACTGATTCAGATCCCCGAGAACAACTTGCCAGGTTAATACCTGGGGATTTCGTCTTTATTTTCCCCATAAATCCAATTAATAATAATCACAGAATTCAAGAACTCCTATAGTTACTGCTTTATATTAGGTACAAGCAGTTTTCTTATCTTTGGACAGGTTACCGTGCAAAATTTAAATATTATGATTTTTCCTGTGGATTGTCTAGTAGCCATGCTTTCATTAGAATTTTCTCCTCAAAGGATTGGATTAAGAAATGACTATAGTTTAAGAACTACAGAATCCTTTTGTGTGTTTGCATTTGTTAACATACATATAACTTACTTACATAAGCTGCTGAAAGATTGGAAAAGTCAAAGATTTCTTGTCAAGAGGAAGCCACCTCAGGGTTTAATAAAGCTGCAGCATTTGCTTTGTGGGTAATGACCAGGTCCTTGGTTTGTATGTGCTCTTGGTGGACAAGTACAAAGTGGTTATGGTTTTGTGGTTTTTTGTTTTGTTTGTTTGTTTGTTTTGGTTTGGTTTGGGGGGGTTGCTGTTGTTGTTTTGGTAGATTTCAGTTGTCTTGCAGAAGTTATGATTTTAGAGTTAAATAGATGTTTCAGGACTACTTTGCCAAGTACTTTATGTAGTCATGAATCAGGATTATCTTACTAGTGATTTTCATTCTAACATAGAATCTAGGTGGGTATTATGATATCTGAATAGTATATTCATCTTCTAAAGTGGTATTAGTCCTAATACATTATTAGGGGAAGAGGAAAAGATACATAAAGTAATGGGTTTTAAGTTGAATTGTTATCTGGTTTAAGGCTTTTTCTGAAAGAGCTATTTCCTTCCAGATAGATTGCTCATCTTTAATCTACTTAAGGGACAGGAGTCTTAAGGCCAATGTAAGGAATGTAGGTCTGTTTTCAATGCAGTGGCCTTGTTTATTCTTTGTAAGTTGGTTTTTATTTATTTATTTTGAATGACCTTGAAAACTGGTTTTAGGCCTTTGAATTTCAAAAGGAAAGCTTATTGAGAATTCTTAAGTTCTTCAATTTGAAATTTATCCGGATTGTGGTTTTTAGTTTTGGGTTTTGTGTGGTTTTTTTTTTTTTTTTTTTTTTTTTTTTGAGTAGTAAGATAAATATGGGAAGTAGACTCATTTGGCTTCTTTCACTATAGATACGTTTTATTGCTTCCACCATTTCTGCTTTTTCTTTTAAAAAGTTATTACTTGTGGATCTTGATAATTGTCTTTGTTTGACTAAAAGGTTCATAACAGTACATGTTAACTAAGGCTTAGGAAGCTGTACAGTACATTATACCTACTTCTATAGAATTCTGAGAACTTTTTTTTTTTTACACATATTTTGAGTTGCACTTTCTGAAAGAGAACAAAAAGTAACCCAGCTATCTAAGTAGCAATGAGCAGGAAGGTTGTTTTAGAAGCTATAGATACTTTCTGAAGGACATAATTAATTCCCCCAACTATAATTTTTAAGATTGTACATAGTTAATACTGGGTTAGCTTCCCTTGGATTTGTGGTTTTGACATAACTTTTTTAAACAGAGAGGTCTTGGTTTAGGACTCCCGAGTTTTTTCAGACCAGCAAAGCTCCCTTTAAACAGGGATGATGTCTTTTAAACTTTCAGTGGTGTTGTCTCCATCTACTGGCAAAGAAGAGTATACACAAGGGTCTGGGATGAGCTAAGAGATTTTGCAGAAAACATTGTTAGGTAAGATGTAACTTAGGTATCTAACCACTGTAATGTAACATAGCTCACTGTAGAGAAACCCATGAAAGATTGTATATACTCTTATTTTAAAATAATTTTTTGAGGTGAAATTTACACAGCACATCCGTGGCACTTAACTGTATGTTCTTAAATATATCTATTCTATAGCATCCCATTCTTGTGTGTGTGTGTCTGTCTGTCTGTCTGTCTGTGTTTAAAAATTAGCTTCTTGCTGTGAATCAAGGCGAGATAAATACCCTCTTTTGGGATTTACTTTTAGCTTGTGTTTAGATTGTAAAGATTCATCTATATCTGATTTCAATTCTGCCTTTAATTTTCTTTCATTTCAAAACAGTTTTAAGTTATAAATTATGTTAAACCTACATTAATAATTATCTAAATCAGGAGTTTTAGATTTTATGGCTATTGTTGTACCAACCCGAAACAAACCGTCCATGAAAAACGTTGAGCAGAAGTGGTGGGTCTCCCCTGTACTCCAGCACCGCAGTCTCAGTACAGGGGAGCCGCGGCAGGACGACCTTTGGTTTGAGGCCAGAGTGGGCTACATAGTGAGACCCTGTCTCAAAAAATATCAAAAAATATGGTGTGTTCCAATAAAACTTAATATTTTTAAAAGTAGTAGGCTATAATTGGCTAACAGGCCCTAATTTGCTGACCTATGATCTAATAATTATGAGAATATATACTGTAAATTTATAAACTTAAATTTTTAGGGGAAGTAATCCAGTGTTCATTGGAATTTTAAAATGAAAATTTGATAATGATCTTGTAATAGGCTTTCTTAAGGTTGAGGGAATTTTCAGGTAGCAACTATCCTTATAGCTTACCGTACTTCATAATATATACTCTTTTTATTTTGAAGAATAGGAATAAGTTTAGATAATACCACCCTTAAAATTTTCAGACAGACGAATTGTTCAAATCTAAATTTAGTATTTTCATGTGTGTTTCTTATGGAAAAGGAACAAAAGATTCATCTCAAAGGTGACCAGTACTCCTGATGCTAGATGAACTAGACAGACTTGTTTGTGTGTATAAGAAATATGAAAGAACTGACTTGAAAGTGAGAGTAATAGACTCATAAAAGGTACAGATTGTTTGAATTGCTGTACTTTTAAATAAATACACATTTTTCCTAAAAAAAAATTGTTGCATAATAATGAGAAAGGATTTGTTCATAAAATGGTACAGATGCATTTAATTTGGAAAAACAGGTGCATGATCACTCCCAATGCACGTTTAAACTTGTAGTTAGCTTAATATTGACACATTGTCAGGAAATCCATCTCATGGTGTTACTCAGTTAAGAGGTCTCCACTGTATTTAGTTTCTGTTCCTGCAGATCCACCAATTCAAGACTCTAGGTCATCTCACTCCCTCTTCCATCCAGAAGATGACTGCTATCCACAAGCAGAACTGAATCAAAAGACATTTTTCACTTAGCTCTTGAGCTGAAACACCTCCTCAATGACCTTCCTCTGTCTCCATCAAGAACTGGAGCTCAGTTTTTTGAAGATGTAATAGAGCTACTCAGCCTAAATGTGGCTGATTGAAGACAAAGAAGATACCTCATATGTCTCAGCACAGTGCATCAAACGCAACTGTGTTGTCCATCTCCACATTCTGTACAGTAAGGCAGGGGATCTGATTTTTTGACCGTTTTCACCATTAAGACTTTAGCCAGTGAGTGGCTTTCTGAGGATCAGTAAAATCAACAAACTTTGGGTCAGCTGTCCAGAAATCAGACTATGGTAAGCACTCAAGGAGCTAGGATGCTGTAGGGAGCTTCTTGTAAAGGATGCTTTCTTTTATTGGTAGAGGTTGCTTTTCTGGGGAAAGTTGGGGGGGAAGAGGCCAGTGGAGAACCCAATGGTTAGCAAAGTTCAGCCTCTTCTTACTTTGTTACCTTGGAAATCATATACCTCAAGATATTTTTCACACCACAAAAAGAGCGTTGGAAGTGCTATGGCTTCTAATTCTTCTAGAAAAACCAGCTTTACTTTTGCTACATGAAGAGAAAAATATATGTGAAAAATTCTGTCGTAAATACCAGACTACATTTTATCTTTTATAAAATTTATAAAATCTGACTTTATAATTTTATAATAACAAAAAGAGTTATTTTGTTGCTGAGTTTTATAAACTTAATTTTGTTGTATATAAGTGTGTATGTTTGTACATGATTATGCCTTGTATATAGCATTTGGGGTTATGAATATTTAATACTAATGTTACTTTTAACTAGGAGAGAACAGTATTTGGATAGTAACTTACTTTACAAAGTGTTAAAAACAATACATCAGAATAATTTTAAACTTTCCCATCCTTCTCAGTAAGTAATCATTGACACTATGATATATATTAAACCTATGATTCTCTCCTTATCAAAAATTAGAAAATATATTTTATTGGGAATTCTTGAAGTATCTCTTTTGAATTAGGAATAGTTCATTGAAAAAAATCCGGATTCTATAGCCAGACACGTGATAGATGCCTGTTCTCAAAGCCTACAAGGCTGGAGCAGGGAGAGAGTGAATTTGAGGCTTGCTTGGGCTATGTAATAGTGGGGAGAGATAGCTGGATTGTACACAGAAAGTTCTTATTTAGCAGCTGACAGCTGAGAGTTGATTACAATGTTCACTAAATTGAAGGGTTCACTATATTTAGAGTTTAAAGGTGATTTTATTTAATTTTAGGTATTTTTGAGATAAGGTTTCACTGTGTAGCCCAAGATGGCTTAGAACTCATAATCCTTCAACTTCTTGATTGTTTGTTAGAATGATTTATTATTGCTGATGTTATTGTTGATGGCTAGTATGGGTGCTGCTACTGGACACAGTCTCACTGTGAAGCCCTGGTTGATCTAGAATGTGCCCTTGTAGATTAGGGTGGTTTAATAGCACAAATATCCACCTGCCTCTGCTACCGGAATGCTGGGATTACAGGCTTATGCCACCATTCTGGTGTATGCTGGAATGTTTTCTAAAGACAACATCTTTTTAACATGGCTACTTTCTTTTTGCTCTTAAAATAATTGCAGTTTCTCTTAATATGTCATTAAACATTATATTTATGTATTTATATATTAATTTTATGTACAAATAAATGGCCATTTTTATAATGAACATTATACTTCATTGACAATTTAATCATGCACATGAATACATTAAACATTAGTTTATCTTGTCTGAACTCTAAATCTTTTTTCAGATTGAATTCTATTACCATGGTTAAGGAAAATTTTATTCTGATATTTCAGTTTTTTCCTGTTCATCCCTTGATTTACTTCTCCTACAAATACTTGGTCTACAGCTTACTATAATAACTAGGTGAAGCAAATGATGACATAAGTTATGAAGTTGAGTGGTCTTCTGTCCTTGGAGAAGATTTGGCCTTTATTTCTGTGTTGGATACTAAAGCTAAGAAAATATTAGTGGAATCAATAATATTTCTCTTTTAAGAGACTGGGTTCTCTTACAAGAACTGTAAGTTCTCTTTAGGATTGTGGTTGCTCAGTTTTCTCTATATAATAATACTGACTACTAGTGACTGGTTTCCTTTAAATAAAGAGGTAGGTAATAATAGTTAACAGCTTTTATCACTGCAGTTGTGGTGGCCACAATACCAAATGCTTTATGTATATTATCTAACCTTCATAACATTGGAATCCATTTATAGATGAAACTAAGGTGTGCCCAAAGGTTGGAAATAGGCAGGGCCACTTTGCCTTTCTGTGTATCTGTTAATTGGAGAATCTTTTCCCCAGATAATGACAGCATTTAATTCTTCAAAAACTTCAGTGTCATTTGTTTTCTGCTTTCAGCTACCCAAGTGCCGAGATCATATGTATTGACATGACATGCACAGCTGTACTTGTCTTGGGTTATTAAATAAGTAGCGTTCGCTAATTACCTTATATTTTTAATACAATTCCATTATGTAGCTCAATGAAATTCTCTGCATATGCCTCTGCAGTAGTGTGGAGTTAAAGACCTGTATCTCTAATGAGTTCTACTAAATGTATGTTTCTTTTGGTGCTGTCGACGGAACCCAGGGCCCTCTAGGCCAAGCACACATGTAAATCTTGAACTATAATTCTAGCTTATAAATTTACTACTTATAAAAAAGTATAAATACTATATCAATAAGTTCAAAGTATGTTCTTTAAAAAAATATTGAAGAAGACAGGGTTTCTTTGTGTAGCACTGAATGTCCTGGAACTTGGTCTGTAAATCAGATTAGCCTCAAATTCAGAGCTGAGCCTGCTTCTGCCTCCTGAGTGTTGTAATTAAAAGTATGTGCCACCGTGGCCAATGAAATATTTTTTTCTTTTTTTAATGAGGGCTGAGTAGTAGAAACTGCTTATCTGTAGGTAGGATTTTTCTTTGCTTCTTGGTCCTATTGTTAAAAAATAATGAATAAAGGTTTAATAAACAAATATAAATAAGATAAATTTGAACTTAGAGTTAACAACCAATTTATAAGTAGTTTTCTTTGTAATTGACATTTACTAAATATGACTGTATTTTTTAGTACCATGTACATACAGTTAGGGAGTTTTCATTGACATGATACCAAAGAGGATGAAGAAAATAAGCTATTATCCATTCATTGTCAAGTGCTGTGAATGTAGTGTACTATTTTCTTATGTAATTTTTCTATAAAATGTAAATTTTAGTAAAACAAATTTCTAATAGAGTCTAATGATTTAGTTGTTGTTGTTTTATTGTTTTCTAGGTTTTCTTTGTGTAGCCCTGGCTTTCCTGTGTAGACCAGGGTAGCCTCAAACTCACTAAGATCTGCCTGCCTCTGCTACCTCAGCCCTGGGACTAAAAGCATACTCTCCCACCACTACCACTAAATAGACTCTAATGTTTCTAATTTTTAAAAAATTGGCATAATGTGGTATTCACAAATGCTCACTTTTGAGTGGTTTTCAGTCTTACAGATAATAATTACTTATTAGTATCAGGCATTATTTTTATTTAAACTTTGTTTTTGTTTTTCAAAATACATTTGGTTTGTTGTGGACAGATAGATTTAAACTAAGTAACATTGCTATATGTTTGCAAGAACATAGGTAAAGTAGAGTGAACTCATTCTTTTGACCTTTGGCAGTTACACAGGTTTGGTTGGGTGTGGTTGTTCACACTTGTAATGTCAGCGTTGAAGGCTGGGGCAGGAAGGATCACCCCAGTATCCAAGCCATCTTGGCTACATAGTAAGTTCCTTACTAGTCTGAGCTGCAGAGTAAGACTGTCTCAACAACATAAAACAAAAAGCTGTGAGTCTAAAGAAGATAGTGGGTAGATAATGAGGAATGGGTACTTTATGAGACTTTATGAGTTTGGAAAAGAAAAAGAGCTAATGGTTAACTAAAGAATCAGGTTTGAAGTGTTTAAAATGATGTATATGTCTATCTTTGTATATATAATTAAATAACAAGAATTAAACTTTTAAAAGTCAAGAACTAAACATTTGAGTCCAACAAGATGGCTCAGCAGGAAAAAGACTTGTCATGAATGCTGGCAACCTGGGTTTGATCCCTGGGTCCAAAAAAAAAAAAATGGGTTTTTTTCAAAGTTGTCCGTTTACCAGTGGCATGTACAGACAGACCACAGACACACTCTGCTTCCAACAAATAGATTTAATAAACAAATGAGACTACATTTCCTTTAGAACAAAATTTAGGCCTTGCTGACTCTCATTCCTGTTCACATCTAATGACACCGACCATTTTGGGCTTGTAACCTCATTTCAGTTTTTGCTTACAGTTGTGCCTTTGTATCATATGGTACAGCTCCCTATGGTCTTATTCAAGAACTGGCCCTTATTATTATTTTTTTTTTTCTCAACCACTTTGTTATCTGATGGAGTGGTGAATGTGTTGTGCAGACAGGAACCTTGAAAGGCACCTCTTCTTACTCTCTATTCTCAGGTTAAGGGAGCACTAGCAGTGTGCTCTTCTGTCTTCAGTACTGCTTTTCATCCAGAAAGCAGTGTAGGATTATAAGATGTATGTCATAGTTAGAGGGTGAATAATGACAGGTTTGTTCTAATCTGGAAGTCATTGGAAAATGTCACGTTTCTTTGTTTTCTTTGTTGTGCACTTTACATGTTTTACCATAAAACGTTCCCAAAACGGGTATTTTTGTCACGGGAACATTTTTTATGTAGATGACAGAATTGAAGTGGAAAACTAAGCCTGCATTAAATGTATACTCACCACAGGCTTGTTACAATTTCACAGTATTTAACTCAGCTTAATGAATGTTTGCTTGTGTGCTTGTTTGTTTGTTTATGGTATCTGAAATCAGTACCCACCTTTCAGTGGAGTACAAAACTTATAAATTTGGCAACTGAGAGAATATAAATGGAGGACTGAAAGGTCTTTTAAGTAGTTTCAGTGATTACTTATGGCTTACATTTGTGTGCTTTTTCTTAATATTACAGTGTGTTACAAGAACAATAGTGTTAAGAAAGAAGCTGGATAATATGTAGCCAGATGGTGGCACACACCTTTAATCCCAGGACTCAACATCACTGAGTTTGAGGCTAGCCTGATTCTACAGAGCAAGTTACAGGATAGTCAGGACAGCACAGAGAAACCTTGTCTCAGCCCACCCACATATTTATATTTATATATAATATATATAAAACATATATATATCATATATATATATCCTGAGCAGTGGGTTTTCAGAACTGTTGTCTTTGTGTACTTACAATCTCAGTTGTTATCAAACCTACCGTTCTACACTAAAGGGGCTGTGTTTAAACTCACCAATGCAAATACTACCTTCTTAACTATTCCTTATCTTAATATAAATTACATAGCAGTGTTTTTAAGAGATATTTGTTTAAATTATGAGTACTTATTGAGGAAGGTCATTGAGACAGGTCAGCTTAGAAGTGGACACACAGCCTGCATAATGATTGGATGGATGCTACCTGGTTGGAAGATGGAGATGATTTGGTGGATCAAAATCTGTAATGAGGGAAATCTACTTTTAGTTGAGATGCTTTTTGAAATTACATTCCAGTGAAGTACTATTCTATTTGGTATTAAAAATAAAACAATAATTACTATCTCTAAAAGAATGTCTTAAGTGCTTTTGGTACATATTTGTTTTGAGTGGCACTCAGTAAATATTTCTATTACTTTAAAATAGTAACTTAAATGATAATATATCCAGAATTAGCACAATATCTTAAGATAGTTTCTATGTTATATTTATTTGCTGAAAAGTCTCTTTGCATTTCTTCAGGTCTATGTGAGATTAAGACCATTCTTCAGGGAATTCCTGGAACGAATGTCTCAGATGTATGAGGTAAATTTACTTAAAACTATATACCTGTGTATTTTATTCAATATAGTATCCATATTTAGATCATGTATAATTGATTACTTCTTTTCCCTAAATTTGTAGATCATTCTTTTTACTGCTTCTAAGAAGGTGTATGCAGACAAGTTACTGAACATACTAGACCCTAAAAAGCAACTGGTCAGGTAAATCTAATTAAATAGTAGCAATGTCTGGCACTCATCTACACAGTTACCTTGATTCTATTTCATTTTAATGGGCATTTTCAGTTGGCTAGTATCTAGAGATTTATTGTGTTGAGTGGTAAATTGAAATGTTAAAGTCTTACAACTTTTTAAGAGTTCCTAATTATGTAACTTCAGACAGATGTTCCTTAAAGGGTTCCATAGTCAAATATATTTATATCTTCATTTCTTTGGGATCCCAGGGATGGGGATGGGAGGAGGGTGGGGGTGGTGGAAGTTTTCACTGTGACCTGGTTTTACTTCCATGTCTCTGAGATAATGCTTGTTCTACTGCCTTTGTCATGGCCTGGAGAAGTAGAAGTACAATAAAAAAAGATTTAAGAGCAAATTTACATTTGTTTACAAACGGTACCTGCATCTAACTGGAAATTAAAATTGGCCTAATCATTCAGGTTATTCTAATCTGGACTCTGTTCCTTGTGCATGCCATTAACCTGCAGCTGCAGTGTGTTCCTGGTTAGCAGGGATGCCTTGGGGATTTTGAAAATCAATTCCATTATTTCTGTCACCTGAAGAGAGAGTATTTCACTCTAAGGTTCAGGAGTGAGGCTGAGTGAGTGATCAGGGCTTAGAGAAGGGGATTGAGGAAGCTTGCAGCAGCTGAGCTGGTCATTGATTCTGGAGTGTCTCCCATACTGTCGTAGTTATGAATTTTAAACCTAGTTTACTACTGTTATATCTTATCCCTGGGTGTGGTGGCACAAGCAGCAGATCTCCGAGTCTTATGCCAGTGTGAGTTACACAGTGAGATGTTGTCTGAACAAACTCAAACAACTTCTACTGAGTGATTGCAAATATATTAAAACGTTTTTCCCAGTGAGCACTTACTTAGTTGTTTAAACTTTGAGCTTTAATTTTTAATTGAAAAATCAGATAAGCTACAGAGATAAATAAAAATGGTATTTTCTATTTACGGAACTATACTATAATAACTGCTCACTATACCTAACATTAGTAAAAGTACATAAATTTAGATTTTGCTTTGAAAGACTTAAAGACTTCTGTTTACTGTTTTTACTATTCTAGCAACAGTTGTAAGCAGGACAGTCCTGGTGCTTTTGCCTCTTTCCTTTTTCTGGGAAATAATCATGTTTTTACACTGCTAGAATACCTAGATTTGTAAAGATCGATACATTGGGAAATTCCAATTTATCCTACCAAATTGGATTTTGAAAAACGTTAGGAGAACAAAAAGATGAACAGATTGGAATTGGTTGATGTGCTCTAGAGTCCAGGACAGCTAAGGCAACAACAGTAGAAAAGAGGGAAAGAGAAAAAATGTGAGCAATGAACAAATCAGTGCTCTCCTGGTGACTGGTGGCTGAGATTTCCTCTTTATCATTACCACTCAGGCTGGATGCTGTAAATGAGTTGTGTGTGTGCTTCTTAAATGTTGAGCTTGGGCAGAGTGCTGGGTAGAAAATACTTTTTTTTTCCCCTCCTGATTTTCAAGATAGAGTTACTCTTTGTAGCCCTGGCTGGCCTCAAACTCACAGAGATCCACCTGCCTCTGCCTCCTGAGTGTTGGGAATAAAGGTGTGCACTATCAAACCCCGCTGAAAATGATTTTTCTTGAAATTATAAAACTAAAAGAACAGGCGTGCATAGTATGTTGCTCATAGACATTGGTTTAGTATTAGGAAGCAAAATGAACTCAATTATTAAGGCAAGGGGCATGGCATTTCAAGGTAAAAGACCCATAAATCAATTATCAGTAATATTTAGAGTATAATATATTGGTTATAAATGTGGATTGCATAATTACTGTAGTATATATGACTTTACAGTTTTTAATAGCCTTTAAGATGACAGAATTGCCTAGTTTGTAAGATTGGTTATTAGTTTACATTTATAATACTTAAACCTGTTTTTTGTTGTTGGTTTGGTTTGGTTTTTAGAGCCAAGGTTTCTCTGTGTAGCCCTGACTGTTCTGGAACTCACTCTGTAGAGCAGGCTGGCATCAAACTCAGGGATCCACCTGCCTCTGCCTTATGAGTGCTAGGATTAAATGAGTGGCACCACCACTGCCTGGCAACTGTCACCATTCTTTTGAAGCCTCCCCCCCCCCCCCCCCCCACAGAGTTTTTAAAAAGCGTGTGTTTTGTGGAAAGTTGGAATGATGGAATGCTTTGGCCTCAGCTGCAAGCATCCTTTCTCAAAAACTATAAGGAAAACTAAAAAATTATTTTTAATTCCAATACAAAAACATACCATCTTATATTTTCTATTCTGGAATATAGAGGGATAGGAAGGCTGTGTGGCCTACTGGTTAGAGCAAAAGGCCTGGGAGCCAGGAGGATCCTGAGTTCCAATACGGGACTAACCACAGACTTACTGTGACCTTGGGCAAGTCACTTATGCCTCAGTCAACCATCTGGAAAATTAGCTAAAAAGCAGGACCTCGCTGACAACCAAATGTTGTGTCTGAGCTGAGCTTTTCTGGGTAATTAAATTACAAAAACAACTTAAGAGTTTTAATTCCCTTTTGTAATTTATAACATTATGGTATAAACCAACATCTTTCCAACCATTGTATTTTTTTTAAGGTTTCAATAGTTACTATGAATTTTTATATTGAAGATAGCCCACAGCTTAGACCCAATGTTTGTATTTCAACTTGCTTCCTGAGAGAAAAGAATATTTAGAAAGTTTATGATGTATGAATGTTCCAGTATATGTTTTAAAAATTGTTTTTATTTCTGTGTAGGCACCGGCTTTTCCGTGAACATTGTGTTTGTGTACAAGGAAACTATATAAAGGACTTAAATATCCTTGGAAGAGATCTTTCCAAAACTATAATAATTGACAACTCACCACAAGCCTTTGCCTATCAGGTAGGAAGAAGATTCCTGTCCAGTCCAGTTGGATAAAATACAAATAAAACAACTGCAGCCAAGAAGAAGATACTTTTTAAAAATGGAATTTTTCTGTTACTTAGTTATTTTTTACTTATTAGAAATGCCAAATAGATAAGTACTTATGAAAAAATGTCTTCTACTTGAAGTACAGCATAAATTAAGAAAATTTCATGTAGTAAATCTGAAGATAGAATTAGAGGGTTGTACATCATTAATTAGCATTTTGATATTTTATGAAATGATCTAAATTTTACTGAAATTATTGATACTCCAGTCTATTGATTTAAATAATTTGAAGTGTTTTCTTAGATGGTTTTAGCAGGTTTTTTTTTTTTTTTTGCTAATATTTCCTATAATTTTGCTCTACCAGCTGAATCACTTAAAGGACTTATACTAGTTGTTCATTTGTTTTTTTTTTTTTTTTTTTTTTTTGAGAAAGGGTCTCTCTGTGTAGCCTAGGCCAGCCTCAAACTGGAGGTCGGCCTGCTTCTGCCTCCTGAGAGTTCTGGGGTAGAAGACATCACTCCTGGCCTGATACTTCTTTTTCCACCCTGTATTTGTGCTTTTACCTGTACTTGGGAGGTGATGGCAGAAAAATGGTAGGCTGAGTCTTAAGCTTAGGCACATACGGTCACCTCAGCACCAGCAAGACTCCTCTTTAACAGAACAGAACATAGACTACAGAATGAGACTCTATTTTAAAAAAGAGGGCAAAAACAAGAGTAGGAAGGCTTGGTCTTTGTGTAAGAGTTTATACACATGGCTTTCTGATAGTGTTTAGGTTGGAAACATTTAGTCCAGATGGCGCCTTTTTGTTGATTACCTTTGTACTCACTGGGGCAGTGAGCCCCAATGAGCAGTCACTTAGCTTCATTGTACTCACTTAGCTCTCCTGCACTATTGAGCTCTTGGTGAAACCTTAGTAGCATTTTTTTCCTAGAATATTTACACCCGTAGTTACTTAAGTCTGTTTCTTTAGTTTTCCTATGCGGTATAGTGTAGTTAAAGAGAGATTAATTATATATTTATTGTTTTAGCTTTCTAATGGAATCCCTATAGAAAGCTGGTTTATGGATAAAAATGACAATGAACTACTAAAATTGATTCCATTTCTGGAGAAGCTTGTAGAACTGGTAAGTATACGGTCTATGTTGTTGGTGTTAGTTGAACTATATTGTACAAATCTGTGTATTGGCTTTTAAAGTTAACTGTAAACCAACTGGGAAGACAGAGGCAGCAGATTCGTCAGATTGAGGTCATCCTAGGTTATGTCACGAGATCCTCCCTAAGAAGGAACAAGAACAACAACAAATATCTAACTGGTAGAAGATTGCAGGAAAGTGAAAAAGATTAGGATTGTTTTTGCTTGGTTTTAATTTTTTTTTTTTTTTTTTTTTTTTAATTTCACGTGCATTGGCTATTGGTCTGCATGTCTGTGGGGGTTTTGGATCTCCTAGAACTAGAGTTTTAGACAGCTGTGATATGCCGTGTGCTAGGAATTAAACCTGGGTACTCCAGAAGAGCAGCCAGTGCTCTTAACTACTAAGCCTGGGTTCATATGCAGTAGAAATTGGACTAGAATGAGTGTTGTGGAACACACGGGTCAGTTGATCCCAGCACCAAGGCGCTAGAGCCAAGATGATGAGGTAAATCAAATCATTCTAACCTCCATAGTGAGCTTGAGGTTAGCCTGGGGCTAAATGAAAAGTTTTCTGTTCAGTTTATTTCTCTATTGAAAAGATAAAGTATCCACAAGGCACTTGCAGCCAGTCCTCTGTCATTAAATGTACAAAGATAAACATTAGGAGTACCCTGCGGAGATCTTGTTGGCAACGTGGAGAGTGAGCCTGGCCTTGCACTGTGAACCCATACTCCAGAGGTGCAGACAGTTCTTTGAATCAGTCAGGAAGTCCAAATTTTTTTTTTTAAGATTTATAGATTTATTGATTTTGATTTATATGAGTACACTGTAGCTGTCTTCAGACACACCAGAAAGGGCATCGGATCCCATTACAGATGGTTGTGAGCCACCATGTGGTTTCTGGGAATTGAACTCAAGACCTCTGAAAGAGCAGCCAGTGCTCTTAACCACTGAGCCATCTCCAGCCCCAAGTCCAAATCTTTTAAAATTTTCCTTATCAGCCAATGGGAACACCTTTAATTCCAGCATTTGGGAGGGAGAAGCTGGCAAATCTCTGCATTTGAGGCCAGCTTTGGAGGGAGAAAAGGAGGGGAGTGGGGATTGATTGATTGATTGATTGATTGATTGACATCTGTTTGTCTGCTGGGGTGAGACAAAACAACCACCTGGGAGGCTAGTTACTTGGGAGTTCCTGGTGAACAAATGATTTTGATTAGCAGCAGAGAAATTTACTATCACCTGTAATTGCCAAACTTATGCCTCAGAGTACAGAGCCTCCAGTGGATGATGCAGCTGGTATTCAAAGGAAGTTTATTAGTCTCCCGTAAAATGAATCAAAGAAGGTCAAGATGGGGTTTTTTCATCTTCTTTAAGTGCTTGAAATCACCTCTAAAATACTTACTAATATAGAACAGCTAAATAAATAGTTACACTGTGCTGTTTGGAAATTATAAGACTGTTGTATAGAAATTATGTGGTTTTCAAAAATAATCTTTTCTCCACACAGAATGAAGATGTCCGGCCTCACATCAGAGACAGATTTCGATTGCATGATTTGCTGCCCCCAGACTAAGTTCAGAGACTTGTCAGATCACTGAGGGGGGAGAGAATGCAGGACCCTTTTGGACTAAGACAAAAACATTGCCATTACTGTTGAAATTTTGCATTTTTGTACCCCGTCTTGCTTTTCTTATCTTTGGTGCCCAATAATAATCAAGGGTTACAGAAAGAGACTATCTTGGATTGAACACATACAGTGGGTAGGCTAAAACAGAAGCGTCTGTGGAATAGTACAACTCCAGTGAAACTTTATGTACAGGACATCTGCAGCTTATAAAGAATTCTGTTTCTGCCACCAGCAGTTTGACCTGTAATTACACAGGATTTTATGATAATAGCAGAGATGAAAGTGGACTTTCATTTTCTCTCTGTTTGGTGCTCTCAGTGGGTTTGTAGCCACTTTTCTGTTACTTTACTATTCTCATTTCAACAGGAATGGCCAGTAAAAGTTGTTTTATTTTTCCTGTTAAGGTTTATAACCTTTTTACATTTCTGACCTGTATTAGATTAGATCTCATGATGCATTCCTTTTAGTTAAGGCGCTTCATAGTTTTCTGGAAATAGTCAATTTTTAGTTTTTTTTTTAATTATACATTTGAATGGCCGTTTTCCTGCTTTGTCTGCCTGCATATTGTATATTTGTTTAAAAATATTCTCTACTTTTAGTCCATGTAAGTTTCATTTAAAAATGCATTTATATTTTGTTCTGTAATATTATACTGTAGGTGAAATCTTCAAAAATCAAGAGACTGGGTAGTTAAGAATATATGAATGATTAATATTCAAATTATTTGAACCATTGTGGTGACATGTGTTCTAGATGGTAATATCTTGCAATGGCACACATTTAATGGATAAAGGTATACCTCAGACTTCACTGTGCTCACTAACCTTTGAGGAGAACGAGTTCAGTCACCTGTTGGGCTTGATTCAGTTACTGCTGCCTTTGGGTTTTCTCCAGGAATGAAGTATTCAGCACAGTGACTCAGTATTTTTACTTTGCATGGGCTGGTAGTACCTCTGTTATGCTCCTGGTTACAATCAGTTTTAAACTCTGTGTAACAGTCTTGGTACCTAACAGTAGCTATGCATAATCCTGTGGCACAGTACACTCCCGAGCCACCAGTGCAGTTAATGTGCTCATAGTGGTTTTCTATGCTATATGAAAATAGTCGTCACGCCTTGGTTCTCTAATGCAGCTACCACAAGAGGTTGATATTTTTATAGTGGCGTGTAATCTCCTTTTCAGGAGGCTTTTTATGGAAGGTAGAATTTGTAAAAGTTAGTATGCTTTGCCTCTCAACTGCATTAACATGCCGCAGGCTCAGACTGTTTTTGTGTAAAGGATGTCAAAGAACGGCACTTTTTCTAAAGAGAAGTTTGATATTTTGTATGCTTGTTAAGAAAGTACAGTATTGGAAATTAAAGGTGGACAACCGATAATTGAGGAGTATGTCAGTTAATTTTTTATGTATATTACCTGTTTACTTGTACAACTTATTGTACAAATTACATGCAGCTTCATTTTCAAATGAATCCTTAAAATAAGGAAATCTTTTTAGAAAAACATTTAATTTTTGTATTTTTGATTTTAAAGGCATGAGTTGTCAGTTTTCAGTGTATTAATGAAGATTTTAACTTTTCATCAGGTTGAGTGTTTTCTTACTATATTATCTGTTGTGTATGTAGTTAGCATATTGTGTCACTGAACTGTTTAAAAATCCAGCATGTAGAGCAAGCCTGTTTTGTGGAAAATCCTATTCATTAAAAAATAATCATGGCAGATTTTCTGCAAAAAAAAAAAAAAAAAGCAAAAGCATTTGCAATTCAGATTTTTTTTATTTTGAAAAAGGTATTTTGCTTGCAGGAACAATACTACAGATTCATTTTAATGAGAACCTTTGAAATGTATTTATCTTTAGGGCACCTGGGCATCTTTATGCTGTTCGTCTTATGTCTTTCTTGAAATAAAATGTACATACATTACCCTTACATATGCTCTTTCTCAAAATTGTGAACCTAGTTAATATCTTCTTGCTCCCCATCATTTTTATGCTTATACAGCAAACCCCAAAACCTGTACAAGATTGGATTTTTGACATATATAATAACTGTTGAAAGCTTAATCAGGAGTTGAGTAAATACAGTCTCACAGCCCTTCCCACAACTTAAAAGGGGAAACATAAACACTATGTGATAGTGCCTGTGGGCACTTTAATAAGAAAAAAGCAGGCCCATGCTAGGAGAGCTCCTGTAAGTCAGCCAATAGGTGAGTCAACAACACACTTCTGTAGAGAAATACATTGTGGGAAAGTTTACATGGCCTGAGAGTTGAGACCAAATTACATTATTTTTTCCTTACTTTGAGTAATTCTAAAGTTGTTGATAACAAAGTTTAAATACTGGCTCCTTTTTATTTTAATAGGTTATCTTTCAATCCTATCTTTTCTTTATTGGTAGCTGTAGAACACTTCCTTTTAGGTGATTGGAGGTGTGCTTTTTTAATTGAGATGTGCCCAGCTTGTCAGTGCACACAGCACACACGGATAGTAAATGCAGGGGCCATGAGTCCATGAGACACACAGCAAACTACTGTGTAGACATTACAACTCTTAAGGACCTATTAAAATTGTGCTATTTCCAGTTATGAATGTTTGACTTTTAAGACATTCTTTTAAATATTTGTATCATTGCTAGAGGATATTTAATCGGTTGTATTTTTTAATCCCATGTAATATATGTCGTCCTGACCAGACTTACTACCATTTTTCTCTGGGTCCTAAAAGAGAATCGATGACAATTCGTAATCAAAAATTGTTTTATATTTGCTAGTATGTATATTTATTTATCCAATGGCTTTATTTGTTTCCCAAAATTGTTTTGGGACTTGTTGAAAGCATTGTGTAACTTCTATAAATGGCTATTTTCTTGTAACTGTCAGTGATATGGATGTGTACATTGTTTTTATATGTATATATATATATACATATACATATATATATATTTCTGGAGTAATTTTTTTTTTAAGGGCTGGCTTTTGTTTTTAAAGTTACCTTTTGCCAATGACTTTCTGTTAGCGTTTCCTTTCATTCAGCCATCTAACGGAGCTCATTTTTACTGTGTTGTCAACTTGCCTGTAAGAGAGACTTCATCTCATCAGTGAAGAAGGCATTTCACTATTTCTGCAAGTCATACAGCAAGCACAGACTCTTCACAAGGATCACATCTCTTCCACGTGTGTCAGTCACTAAAGGACACTGAAGCCTTCACTCCTGTACTGATCCGATGGTGTTATACACTACATCACTAGCTAGTTAAGGTTTTCTGACCTGACTTCTCTTCGTCTTCCTAGGTATTTATTTGTTACCTCTTTAAATCTTGTATGTCTAAATTAACTTAGAATAGTTACCCACCGAATAACTATGCCAAGAACTAGGAAAGAATGTTTATTTTATTTCCCCTTATAGGGGAAGAGTGGACTGGGAACAAAAATGTAAGGCCGAAAGGCCTTTGTTATCACTCATTCACTTTCTTATTCCTCTCATGGGCTGTATTTGACTGAAGGTTTGTGTGGTGGGGGGTGTTTGTTTTTCAGTGCTAATGTATTTGGTTATGCCATTGCTTTTCATGTCTTCCCTTGAGTTGAAACCCTGCTAGGAGTTTGCATAAAATACCTTAAAGTTCTCAGAGTAAGAACCACAAAACTCAGTACCTTATATTCAAATGCTATTTAAATTACTGAAATCCAAGTCACATTATTAGCATACATTTTCATATTCATATTTCTGTTATCTTGAATTGAAATGCCACTGTAAATCAATTTAGTCTTTTAAAAGAGGATTTAAGAGAGCAAGTTTATTCTAGCATATGGTTTTAATATTAGTATTTTAAGATATATAGTGACTACCAAACCTACCTGCTAATCATAATTTTACTGAGGAGCTTTTAAACTATACAGCATCCTGAAGCCTGGTAAGCCACCTTGTATCTAGAGCAGGCTTTGAGAGTTCTGTATTTTTGAAGATCTCCCGGTGATTTAAATAGACAACTTTGTTATATCCTGTTTTAAATAATGTGGTTTGAGACTAGATTACAAAATTTGACCAGCCATATCCTCCCCTTCTCCCCTCCTCTTCTCTCTCTCTTCTTTCTCTCTCTCTCTCTGTCTCTCTCTGTCTCTCTCTCTCTCTCTCTCTCTCTCTCTCTCTCTCTCTCTCTCTCTCTCTCTCTGGTAGGTCTTTTTTTTTTAAGTGCTGGGACCATATTTCACAACGTATTCAAGATGCGTGGAGGAATAATGAAGACTGAGGCTACTGCTCTTTACCGTTTTTATCATTCATACTTTTAAATTAAGAGTTTGCATTTATAGAACTCTGAATAGCTGATCATTTACATAGCAGAAGGACATGTCCCTGAATGAGACCATTATATATATTAACTAAAATATTTCACTATTTTTTTATTTTATAAATCTTTGTAGAAATAAGCAATGAAATGCTTTCATCTTTTGAAATGGGATTTTTCAAGGTAGTGTCCTTTTGGCATTAAGGTAGGGGGGAGTTAATATTCTCTCTACTTATTTCCACATGAATCAATATAAAGTCGTGGACATTTAAAAATCTCAATTTAATTTCTACTTATTTACTATGCAGTATAGCCGTGAACAAGTAATGTAGATTTAGTTTTCTCATCTTCAAATGCCCTGATCACCCTACCTCACAGGGTTGTTGTGGGGATAAATAAAACTCTTTTATGGAAGTACTTTCTTTGATGACATTTTGTTGTTCTTCTGAAACAATGGGATTTTAAGCATTCTTCCTTTTTGTTTTTCACAGTTCACATTCTTTACTTTTTGACCTTAGAACATGCCTGTAAGGACTGTAAGGGGAAAAAAAACAGAAACAAGGTCGGGGCTGTGAACCAGGAACAGACATAAGTCTGGCTAGTCTACAAAATACTGTTACCAAAGGAATATAGAGCCACATCTATCGGTCTAAAGGTAGCATCTAGTTTTGAAACTTGAAGGAGACTGTACCTTCCACATTAATTTGTCCAGATAAAGGTCACAGCTGGGAGCAGAATACAGGGTTATACTATCACCAGTGTGATCTTAGCAATTACTGTGAGCCAAGAAAATAAAATGTCTGACTCAACCCAGATAAAGAAGCTTGGTGAGAACTCTGTACAAGCTGACTGGAGTCATCATGATTTGAATTCACTTTTCCAAGCCTCATTTTTTATTTGTAAAATGGGTGCACTAAAGATGAACACATAGACCACAAAAGCAGTTAACAGGAGAGGGTACCCATAGTTGTTTAGAACTTGTTTGAGTATGTTTAGTTAGGAAATGAGTGAAGATGTTGAAGGGGCTGGAGATAGACCATAGTCTGGGTGCCTAGCATATGTGAGACCGTGATTTAAACCTCAGCATTGCAAAGTACTGACTTAGTTAACAAGTGCAAACAGAGTTGGCTGTGCAAAGGACTTGTCACTGCAGAAGACCTCTTTAAAAAAAGAAAATCCAGTCCTCAGCTTTCAGTAACAACCATATGAATGGACATTTAACAATATAAAGTGCTATCAGGAATGCTGGGGATGTAGTTCATTGGGTAGAATGCTTTGCATGCACAAAGCCCTGGGTTTGGTCTCTGGCTTTAGAATGGAACCATCATGGTGGGAAACACTTGTGATCCCAGGTGGAGGCAGGATCAAACATTCAGGGTCATTCTTGACTACATAACAGGCTTGAGGCCGTTCAAATTCTGTTAAAATACTAGTGCTGGGCTGGAGAGATGACTGGTTAAAAGCACTCACTGCTTTTCTGGGAGGTCCTGAGTTCAAGACCACAGCCATCTGGAATGGGTTCTGATGCCCTTTATATATAATAAGTCTTAAAAATATACTGCTATAGATACAGATTACTATCAGTAGTCTGCTTGTTTGGTGTATAAGGTCATGAGTTCTAGCCCTAGTACTTAAAACTAAAGTCCTTTTCTTACTGTTGTTAGTCAAGTACTAAACCAAAGGTTTGTGTTTCCGGGGGTTGGGGAGATGGCTCATTGGTTCCGAGCACTGGACTGCTCTTCCAGATGTCCTCAACTCAATTCCCAGCTCACAACTATGGGTGATGGGATCTGATGCCCTTATCTGGTGTGTCTGAAGACAGCTTACCACGTACACATCTACATAAAATGAAATCTTTAAAAAAGATTTGTTTGCAAAATTGACAACTGCCATAAACTTCAAGCCCAGTATGGCATTATGGAGGGTTACTACTGGAGAAAGGGTCATGGAGAAGAGCTGCAGAGTGCCAGTGGTCGTTCAGGTCAAGTTCTGCAAAGGGCAGGCAGGATTGGTTATGAGGGAAGAAGACCAGCTCTGCTTGGTGGACCCACCTGGAGTGCCAGCACTTAGGGATGTGGAAGCAGACAGGTGGTTGAGGACCATTCAGAGCTACAGAGCATGGGCTACAAGTAATGCTGTCTAACTTTAGTATTCCCTTTCTTCTGCTGAAGGCATTCATTGGCTGTTAGTGTCACAGTGAGACTGGTTAAATTTGGGCACAGCCTGGCTTACTGTCTAGGGAACTTCTTGAAGAAAGGCAGGTTTATTACTCTATAGAGATTTCTGACAACCTAAAGAGGTGTGTTGCGGGGGGTGGGGGGGCCGACACAAAACTATACTCTTGGTCTTGAGAAGGAGTATAGTTGCTTTCTATAACTTATTCTATCTTGACTTTGACACTTGTTGCTAACAGCAGGTGATTAGGTAAAGGATTTACAGCTAGCTCTCCATTCTCTGGCCAGGCAACCAGAAGCCCTTCACTAGTCTGGCTGGTTAACTCTTTGTGAACCAGAGTGGAAGGAAATGGAAAGAATTAAGATGCTTTATACAGTCAAATATTCACAGACACATATACATTCATACATGCATTTTCATTCACATTCTTATTTATGCATTAACACATTCACATTTTTAGGGGCCCCAACCTCCTGTATCAAACACTCCTCAAATATTCATGCATACTTACATACACATATACCTACACATGTATGTACAGACAGACATGCATTTGGATAGATGGATGGGAGGGTGGATGGGGCAAAGCTCCTCAAAGCCAAAACATTCAACCAACAACTTTATTTCTATTCTCTGGCCTTTTTATACCTTCATAGACAAAAAGTTCTTTAGAAAATTACCTCAGAGAAAGAAAGTTATATACAATGGGAGTTACACAAGGATGCTGATACTAAGTTCAAAGCAGTGTTTCATTCTATACACTCATCATAAGTTCAAAGTCTTTAACTTGGTCTTGCCTTATCACAGTGCACACCTGTGGCTTATCCTTGAGCCTGAATTTGTCCCAAGGCTGTTTTAGTGTAATTGTGAAAGCTCATTGTATTTCTTATTTAGCCTTTACTTACTATTGTGAATGGGCACATTCTATTCTAACTTTGTTACATCTACCAAAGCAACTAAGACAATCTCTTAAAACTTTCTAAAATTATGTAAGTCAAATCTGGAATTCTGTAGAATCATTAATTCATCTAAACAGAATTATTTTATGAAACTTCATCTTTATATTGATCTGCAGGAAATCTTATCAATAGGGTGGGCTAATGCCCAGGAAATATTATATTTAATAATGACAGGAAAAGTATGTCAGCTGCAAGAAGAAATCCTGAGATGAAGTCTCTTTGGAACCCTGCCATAGAGCTTGCCCATCGAAGACCATGCAAAGAAAATGCAGGCCGCCTCCAGGAAGGCCACCTGCTAGCCTTAGCCTATGCTAAATGGCTGATGACAATTTTTGGTGTCATTTGTTCTGCTGTAGTTTTTATAACAGAGACTCCTTGAGCTGGGAGCGCTGAAACATGCTTGTAATCCTAGCTCTAGAGGTGGGGAGGGGGACCTGTGGTAAAAGGGTTATCCCAAGTTTAAGGACAGATTAGGCTATATATAGCTATATTTCTATTACAATTTATAAACCTAAGACCATTGCAAAACTTTTTTATATTACAACTTATAATAGTAGCAAAATTACACTTATGGAGTAGCAATGAAATTATCACAGCATGTGCTGTACTAAAAAAGAGTTGCAACATTGGGAACGTTGAGAACTACACTGCTCTACCAATGTCTGGCTTAATGTGGTATTGAGGATTGAACCTGGGACTTTGAACGTGCTAGCCAAGCACTCTAAACAACTAAGCCACACTCCTAGCTTTCTGAACCAATTTTTAGTTTTAAAGAGTGTCTCAGGTATCCCAGGCTGGTCCTGAACTTGCTGTATAGCCAGGCATGACCTTGAACTCCTAATCTTCTGGCTGGACAAAACAAAAGAAGAAAAGCAAAAACAAAAAAGCCTTCAAAACCTCTGATTCCCCTCTTCCATTTCCCAGGTCCTGGAATTATAGGTGTGCACTACCATACCTGCTTTAAGCAGTCCTAAAGATCCACGCTGAACTCAGGGCTGCGTGCATATTAAGCCACATCCCCAGTCCTCAGTCTCCAAAGCCACCCAAGTGTAGATGACATTTGCTTGTATACATGTCTGTGTATCATCAGAACCCGTGGAACTGGAGCTTCAGTTACTTGTTAGCTCCCGTGTGAGTACAGCAGTTGAATCCTCTTCCCGGCCAAGTCACCTATGGAGCCCCTGAACCCATTTTAAATTACATGTGGCTTAAGCCTTGAAGCTAATAGCTTCAGAACCAACAGTAGTTGGTGTATCAAGTAATCATTTGATAAAGGAATGAATGAGCCTGCATTTCAAAATTTGGACTTCTAATTCCAGAAAATTGATTTTGTGCATCTGGAATTGATGGCACTCAAGGAAACAGGTTCAAAAGACAGGGTCACCAAGTTTTAAGTATAAAGCTCAATTTTATTCATTTTCAGTGGGAAATTAAATCACACCTAGAACCCTACTTATTGAATAGTACTAAAGAAGAATAAGTCAAAAAATTTTTTTTTGTTTTGTGGGTGGGAGTAAGTCTCAGCTCTGGCTGGCCTCAAATTATGTAGCTGAGGTTGACCTCGAACTCTTGAAATTCTGCTATCACACCCCATTACTGAGAGTGTTATAGCTAACATCAAGTTAACAGGATTTTATCACTTCCACTAGATAAATACCCGTTAAAGTCTCCTTGTCAGAGGTATATGATGTGTGTGACTCAATATTAGAATACAAGCAAGTTATGAGTCCTAAGTTTAATGCCAAACAAAAACAAGTCCATATGTCAGCTTAACTTCTCTAGTGACAAATTAGTTTTGTTACTTGGTCTTACCTTCCCTGAATTTCACTCCTTTTCAGTTAATTTTTAAAAAACATACACTGTCATCATTTCCAGACAAGTGAGACTAAGGGTACTTGGAATATATTTTTTTAAAGATTTTATTTCATGTATATGAGTACACTGTAGCTATCTTCAGACACACCGGAAGAGGGTGCCAGATCTCATTAGAGATGGTTGTGAGCCACATTGTGGTTGCTGGGAACTGAACTCAGGATCTCTGGAAGAGCAGGCAGTGCTCCTAACCTCTGAGCCATTTCTCCACCCAGGAGTTTTTTTTTTTGTCACAGGCACGGGGCCCTGGGTTTGATCTGTACATATAGCAGCTATACTGACAAACTGTTGGGCTAAATCATTTGGACCCAGCATCCTCTTAGCCAGTTGTTTACTAGTCCAAATTACAGATTCAGCGCTTCCAGCTTATATAATAAAAACACTTGCTGCTTTAGGTCTCAGCTCTGTCAGTGTTCATTTCAGGTTACCGTTCATGAAGCACAGGTTTTTCCTGGACCTGAAACAAACCCAGTTCCTTTTTGTTTGTTTGTTCATTTTTGTTGTTGTTGTTGTTGTTGTTTTGTCTTTTGAGATGGGATCTCATTGTAGCCCAAGGCTGGGCTAGAGTTCCGAGTGTCATTCCACCTGCCTCAGCCACCAGGCCCAGGCAAAAGGTCCCAGTTCTGCAAGGACATCTATACATGAAGTCACCTAAGTGTACAGCAAGGCGCTGGCCTGTAAAGATGCCATTGCTACCTCACTGTATAGGAGATCAAGATGGCCTCTACAAGAGCCCTCTAAGAAATACCAGGTAGGTTCCAAGTCACCTATGGCTTAGGCTTTGATATACTTCTGTACACTCAGTAGTTCAAAACGAAACCATAAGGGTTAGATTCAAGTGAACACTATGACTGAAGGCTTACATACTGTTCCTGGGGAGTCAGCACTGAGAGCATTTACCATATATTTGGCGTTGGTACTGGGTTGCTCATACCCTACTTGGGGACAGGTCTTGAAGCACATGCTATTTGGTAGGCTTGTTGGAAAATGATAAGAGGTCCACAAAACAAGGAACCCTGTGCTACAGGTCCAATGGATTTAGTTACTTTCCTACATCTTCTAGATCTGCTGGGTGTCAGCTGTGGTAATCTCCTGCTGTATGCTCCAGCAGTCTCCAGAGCAGGAGAAAGTGATTGCATGTTCTCTCATACACACAGCCAAGTAACTGGGTCACTAAAGGCAGAGCTTCTGAGCGAACAGAAGAATGGGTCACATTCCATAGTATTTTATATGTATTGTATATATAGAGGTGGAATGCAAAAATCATCCAAAGAATGGTAGACATCTCTTCAAGATCAATGTGCTCAAACAGTTTTTCTTGTATTTATGATGAGAAGGATGAATCACTGAGTCATTCTAAAGGTGAATTACTGAGCATGTTCTATGTGCTAGGGACTGGGAATACAGCAGCAAAGAAAAGAGAGAGCTACATGTGTTGGCACACAGGTCTGCCACCCCATCTCATCTAAGCAGTGGCAGGAGGAGGAATCTGGAGTTGAGGTCAGCAATTACCTAGCCAGTTCCAGGTCTAAGACCTCCGTTCATGCCCCCTCCCCCACCTCACAACAACGGGAAACAGGCACAAGACTCCATGCTTCAGATAGAAAACAGGATCATCGAAGAAGAGGTGTGATGAGAAACCCAGCAAACAGATGAGTCAGTGTGCTATCACACTGTTTATAGGGTGTAGGGACCAAACTCAGGCCCTTCGGTATGTAGGCAAGCACTGGGCTACGTGCCCAGCCTACAGAAGGGAGTCCTGTAAACTGGACCTTTGGCTTTAATGTGAAGGAGGAGAAGCCATCCATGTGAAGTATGGGAGGAGCACTACAGGCAGGAAGATTATTGACCCTAAAGCTCCTAGAGGAGCCTCAGCAATGAAGGGAATGAGGGGGCTGGGGAATCCGAGGTAAGGAGAGACAGCAGAAGAAGGGGAAGAGGAAGGAGAAAAAGATGAAGAAAAGGGCACTAGCAAACGCCTGAAGGAAGTAGGACAGCCTATGCAAGGGCTTATTGACCACGAAAAGAAGTTGAACTTTTGTTCTGGGACAGGGTCACACATAACCCAGGCTGTCCTCGGACTTACTATGTAGTTAAATATGGCTTTCCCTTTTGATCCTCCTGCCTCCACCCCCTGAGTGCTTGGGGGTTACAGGTGTGTGTCAGGCATCTTTTATATGGTACTTAGCATTGAACTTAGGGCCTTGTGCATGCTGGGCAGGCACTCTGCCAACTACGTTTTATTCCCAAGCCAAAAAGTTGAGGTTTTCCTAAAAATAAATAGTCATTAAAGACATTTTACCTGGAAGGAAGCAATGGTACTAGTTATTCAGACAGCTTGGCCTCAAACCGGGGATCTTTTGGCTTTTGCATCAAGGGTGCTAGAACAGAGGCCTGAATCACCACCACACCGGTAGAAATCACATTTTTAGGTAAGCACACTGTTTGGAGGATGGATTGTGGAGAAAGAGATGAAGATGGAATACCTGGGAAATTACACAAAAGATTCAGGTAGTAGTAGTTTTTCAGTTTCAGCAATGAAAACAGCTACAAACCTTGGTAACAACTGGAATTCAGGACAGAGAGGGCAAGAAATCAAGCTCTCAGGTCTTGATTTGGGCATCTCAGTGAGTGTCACCACTGCTCACCCTCCTGAGGCATAATCTTTTCCTCCTCTGACCTTCAATACATTCAGTCCCTACATTAGGGCTCTGCACAGAAACAGATCAATGTGATCTATATATCAACAGAGAATTTAAAGAATTTAGATGACACAGTTATCCAAAATCTTCAGGGCAGGTAAGTAGGATAGAAGTCCAAAGGACATCTGATGCTGTGGTCTGGAGAAATGTCCTTCCTTCCTGAGGTCTTGTTTTAATTTGAATTCATGGCTGGATCAGCATGCATTACAATGCTTTACCTGGCTTACTGAATTAAATGTTAATCACATCTAACATCACAGCAACTAGACTCGTGTCTGACTAAAAACTAGGGAAGGTGGGTACCACAGTCTTGTCAAACTGATACATAAAATTAACCATTCCAATCACTACAGTCTATTGCCTTTGACCTTTAAACTTTTCAGACTGGTTCCTTCCTCTCTGTTGTCACTGGATTAATTTGGGCTTGAATTCTTCTCACTGAATTAATTCATTCAAGTTGGAATCCCATAGCTCAGTGGTAATGCAAAGAATGCAGAGGCTCTTGGTTTTATCCCTAGCACAGCCAATTGATTATACTTATGTATTAGGTACTTTGCCAAGTTATAAATGGATGCTTTCTTTACAGAGCACTGCCTCTCACTTTAATGCTGTAGAACATTTCAAAAGACCACCTTACTTGTAGATGAAAAAAACACAAGAAACAAAAACTAATAAGAGAATGTCTGATCTGTGTCTATCTTTTCAAGACTTTAAAAATTAAACCGGGGGGGGGGGGCTGGAGAGATGGCTCAGCGGTTAAGAGCACTGACTGTTCTTCCAGAGGTCCTGAGTTCAAATCCCAGCAACCACATGGTGGCTCACGACCATCTGTAATGAGATCCGATGCCCTCTTCTGGTGTGTCTAAAGACAACTACAATGTACTCACATACACAAAATAAATCAAAATCTTAAAAAAAAGAAACCAGATGTGGTGGCTCTTGCCTTTAATCCCAGAATTTGGGAGGCACCAGCCCCGATGGATTTCTGAGTTCAAGGCTAGCCTGGTTTACTGAGCGAGTTCAAGGACAGCCAAGGCTACACATTGAAACTCGTCTTTAAAACAAAACTATGAGGCTAGAGAGATGGCCCAATGGTTAGGAGTGCTGACAGCTTTTCCAGAGGTCCTGAGTTCAAATCCCAGCAACCACATGGTGGCTCACAACCATCTGTAATGAGATCTGATGCCCTCTTCTGGTGTGTCTGAAGACAGCTACAGTGTACTTATATATAATAAATAAATAAATCTAAAAATAAAAACCAAAACTATGAATATATTGGAAAATTAAATAGTATCTAAACTAGCTCGTCCTTTAATGTCCTTAACAGGAAGCCCAGTGCCAAGAGGGAAAGAATTTTGCTCCTTTTAGGTTCTTTATTATCATTTTGTCTGTTCGATTGCACTCAGATGAGCACAAGCTTTCTCTCTACCAGAAACGCACCGGAGCACAAATCACGTGGTTTCTCAAACTCCAACTTCACCAGTGCCTGCTGCGGGCAGGAAACTGCAACCTCCTTCGTCGTTAATGCTACCTTTTTACATCTAACCTCATAATGCTTTTTTTGGTTGCAGCCATTGCACTGTGTCGAAATCTGTTTACATAACTATTTTGCTACTGTGTTGAGGAAAAACTAGAATATAAGCCTGGCACGGACCGCGGAATCCCGAAATGTTTTCGCCAAAGAATCACCATGCTGTGCTCCGGGTGACCACAGGGAAGGAAAACCCGGGAGACTCGGGGTAGACTTCGATCTCCATGTCCGAATGATAGGAGGCCGCGGGAAGACTGCCCGGTCTTCTTCTTTCTCAATGAGCACCTGCTGGTCCCCAGTCTACCAGCACTAGAAGATCGCACCGCCCTACTCAGGCGTGCGCACTTCCTTTTCCTTCTGGGAAGTGGGGTGGGAGGCCCCAGGCTGGCCCGCGTCCACTAGCTCAGCGTCGCCCCGCCCCGCCCCGCCCCGCCCCGCCCCGCCCCGCTGCGCGCGTCGCCCACGTGGGCGGAGCCTCGACCGGGCGCCCAGTCAGCCACAGTCCCAGCCTGCCCCGCGCGGGCCAACGAGAGCCAGCCCAGTGACTCACCTCTGCCGCGCTAACTCTTCGCAGCTCTTCCCTTCACACACGCTCACCCCCCGGCTCGAGATGGCGGCGGCGGCGGCGGCGGCGGCAGCGGGGGACTCAGACTCCTGGGGTGAGCAGAAGTTCCGGCCCGAGTGCGGGCTGTGGAGGCCCCGCTCCCACGCGTGTACTAACGCGACTCGCTCTCTTCCGTAGACGCGGACACGTTCTCTATGGAGGACCCGGTGCGGAAGGTCGCGGGCGGCGGCACGGCCGGCGGGGACCGCTGGGAAGGCGAGGACGAGGACGAGGACGTGAAGGTAGGTGCGGGCCGGGGCGCCAGGCTACGCGGGTGGGCGCCGGCTGTGGGCGGGGAGACTCGGGGCCCCGGGGCGCCGCCCGGGCCTGCGGGCCGTGGGTCCCGCGTGAGCGTCGGCCCAGAGGTCCCCTGGTTCCCTCGGCCGGACGGCCATGTGGGCAGCAGGCGGCAGCTTGTCCGGCCGGACTCTGCCGAGGGTGGCGGCCGCCTGGACCCCAGCCCTTCACCGAGGGTCCGCTCTCTGGCCTGGAACCAAACTG
The DNA here is from genome assembly GCF_963924665.1 of Micromys minutus. NCBI lineage: Eukaryota > Metazoa > Chordata > Mammalia > Rodentia > Muridae > Micromys > Micromys minutus. The sequence goes on from NC_137952.1 coordinate 29,415,929, forward strand.
GCGACGAGTGACAGCAGCAGTCCGGTCGGCCCACGTGCTATCTTCGCAGTCCAGAACCTCTCACCGAAACAAGCGGAGCAGATCGGGAACTCGGTTTCAGTATTTGTCCCATATGGAAAGTCGCGAGACCCGCCTTTCCTAGTTCGGGTCTACCAAGTGTCAGTAACTTAGGTATGATTGTGAAGGCCGGTAGCTTCGTTCGAGCGATTAGATGGAGAAAATACATTGATTTTTCTAAACTAGAATTGGAGCAGTAAAACAACTTTTAGTTCTCCCTTCCCCCACCCCGTGGTAAGGAGGATGAACTGGGAGCACGGAGATAAGCCATCGGGTTAGTGGACAGAGCTGTGAACTGTGAAAAACATCTACACAGGGACAGACAGGCCTAGAAAAATACCAAAGAGTTGGTGGTTGTGGTAGACCAGGGGCCACTGGTTTTGTTTCTTTATTTTGTAAAATTATTGTTTTTAAAAACTCCCACTGGCTCATCATACAGCTTTAGATGTACTGTTTGGATTTTTCAACTTTACCCTGCAGTTCGCTGAAGTGTGTGTCCACTTTACCAGACAGCCTAAATTTGAGGTCTGAAGTGAGTGTTATATACGTTGGAGTTAATAGTGACTAACAGTATTGACTGTCACTACATGCTTTGAACCTGTTGTGTGTGTACACTTGGACATGGTTTGCTACCACACCACAAAAATACTCAGTTTTGATTTTTCACTATTCCTAGGAAGAGGTTAGTACATCTTATAAAGTTAAAGAAGTTAAAATTAAGGGATGGGAACAAGTTCAAAACAAAACAAGAGTGGGGAAATTAAGAAGATGGAATAACTTCCAGAAAGTTGTTTCAAATGATGCCATGTAGTGTCTACCTAGCATTATGGAATCTAAATGGTGTTGATTCTGATCTTCATAATTCTTATCACTTAACAGTAGTTCTGGCCCTTCCTGGTGCTGTGAACTTTTAACTTGTATTTAACATGTTGTAATTACCCTCTCTCAAGCATAAAATTATTATTTTTTTGCTACTTTATAACTAAATTTGCTGCTGTTATGAATTGTAATGTAAATATCGGATTGACCTCTGAAAGGATAGTCAGAGACCCACAAGTTGAGAACCATCATAAGTCTAAGAGCTTATTTTGGGGAGACTTAGAAGTAAATAGAGACCAATTTTGTCCAGTCACTCTTCAGTGCAAACTTCTGTGCACACAACCACTTCTTATACATAATGTTTGAAGTTGATGTTTCAGATTGGAAGCTGGTTTTGTCCATTCTGTTGTAGTGTTGAAATTTTGCTTTCTTTTCTCATTATACAGTATATAAAAATAGTTTTTGACTCTGGGTTTTAGAAACAGACTGTATTATGTTACCTTGGCATTTTCTAGATACACTTTATCAATATGTAAATAATCATAATGAGACTTGCATTACATAGCTTGTTGTTTTTTTGTATGTTTTGTTTTGAGACTGGGTCTTACTATGTAAGCCAGGTGGTCTTTGAACCTCACAAATCTGCCTGGCTCTGCCTTATGAGTTCTGGGATTAAAGGAGTACACCACTATCAGAATTACTTTGTGTTTTAAATGAGCATTAAGCGGGGCTACCTAGCACTTGGTAGGTATTCGGTAAATATTTTCATTGATGTCTTTCTTTTATCCTAATAGAAATATTTTCGCTGCTAAAATCTAATATCTGAGGTTTATTTTTTGCCGAATTTCATCATTTCCTAAGGCCAGAAGGATTGTATTTTTTTATAGTGTCTATTTACTATGAATTTTGTGTTTTTATTGGAAGGTCATAGTTATCAAACATTTTTGTCCATTCAAAAGTTTGTTAGAATTGAGATGTGTCACTTTGCATAGCAGTGAGTTAGTTATATTGCCAAACTTCTGAATTCTGATATTTTAGCATTTAATCATTTCATGGTAGTGTGCAAAGCTTAGTTTTCATAAAGTCAAATTATCGTAGTCCTTAAACAGTTCAATATGCAAGTTAAAATATAGGAGATTGTAAAATACAGGAGATTGGTGGGATGGCAAGTGTAGTTCCAGCACCTTGGAGACGTTGGGAGAGAATCACCTCAGCCCAGGAGTTTAAGACCGACTTGGGCAATAGAGTGAGGGTTCTATGGCGAAAAATGTGGACAGTATTCTTTGTATGTGAGGATCAAGTGCTTGACCTTTATAATTAACGTTGCTTATAGTGTCTGTTTCAGTTACTCGTTCTAGTTGGCTGTCCTTTTTAGTATTTTATACCTTTATGACTTTTCAGTAGCTGTCTTGCAGTGGCAAAAATGAGCTTAAAGTGAGGACAGACTTTTTCTCAGTAAAAAGATGAAACCTAGTGGCTAGAGAGACTGCCTAAGAGCAGTCTTCTCTTGAGGGCCAGAGTCAGATTCCTAGCGTTTACAGCACAGCTGTTTGGCTTTAGCTCCAGGGCATCTGGTATCTCTGTTCTTTTGAGAACTAAGGAGTGTATATCTCCTTATTCGTACTTAGTGTTTACTTACACTTTTTCCTACTATCCTGCAGAGGTAGCAGGAAGAAATTTTTACTTTGTATCTGTAACTGGAGTGACTTGCAGGGTGTAGATGGAGGGTTGAGTGAGTTCCTCCTCAGAGCAGGGGCAGCACTACTTTAAAGCCATTTTACCAGATTCCCTAAATTCATTACAGTTGAACAGGTTACAAATAAGGTTCATTCAAAACGTGTACATGTTTTTAGAGAAAACTTCTGGCTGTGTTTAGTTATCTCAGGGGTTTTGTTTTATTTTTTGTTTTTGTCTGTTTTTTTATGTTTAGTTATTTTAGTCAGGACCTCGCTTGGCCCAAGGCTGGCCTTACCCTATTAGCCAACTGAATTCGTGACCTTGCCAACAAACACTGAAGGCCTGTACCACTAACCCCAGTTTTTGCCTCCCTGTGGATAGAACCCAGGGCCAGCCATCAAATGAACTACCTCTCCAGCCCTCAGCTATGTGTTTCTCTAGTTGCACTGTAGAATTTATTATACAAGGTCTCAGAGCTGACCCAGGTGAAAACTATGCACTAAGCAGCCATGTCTTAGCTATTTACTTTATGAAGTATCCAAACTAATATTGTAAATCTTTTATACTAAGGACATCTCTTTCAAGTATTAGCACTTCTGAGGAACAGGATCTACTCTGGCCTAGGCTGGCCTTACAACCCATGGCAATCTTCCTGACATAGCCTCCCAAGTGCTTGGATTATAGGAGTGAAGGAGCTGCCATGTTTGGCCTTTAAACAGATTACTGTGAAGAAAATTCCAATCATTTTAGTACTTTAATAATTTTTATAAAATAGTGAGTTTTTACTTAGCTTTATTTTTTGTGTGTGGATATACATGCCGTATGGTATGTAGCGGTCAGAGGACAACCTGAGAATTGATTATCTCAAGTATGTTTTTCATTGAAAAGTACTTATTCTAGTTGTTGTCATTGCAGATAAACTAGTTACTTGTTTAGTTAGTGTTTGGTTGGGGGCTTTTAAAGATGAATTTTACATTATATTTTGTCTGCATGAGTGTATGCACCTTGTGTGTGCCTGGTGCTCATGGAGGTTAGAAGAGGGTATCAGATGCAGTGGAACTGGAGTAGAATTGTGAGCCGGGTCTTCTATAGGAGCAGTAAGTGCTCTAAACCACTGAGCCATCTTTCCAGCCCTAGTGTTCAGCTGTTTGCCCTTGATATTGCTTAGCCAGGCATTAAAGTAGGTTGATAATCATTGAATATAAGACAAGAAGGCATAGAGCTGGAAAAAAAACTTAATTAAATGGAGTAGAATTTACTGAAATTATTTTTTGACTTAAGATGGTAGAATATTTAGCTTTCTTCTAAAAACTGAATTTTAATGAGGCTAGCTTTCTGAAACTGCTTAGAGCAGAAACTACATAATTGACAAGAGTACTGAAAGGTTGTTTTTCCAGTAAGAAATTAAGTGGTATCTTGTGGGCTGGGGATATAGCTCAGCTGATAGAGTGCTTGCCTAAGATACATGAAACTCTGGGTTCCACTGTTCCATTTCCAGCATTATGTAAACTTGGTGTGCTAGTGGTACCCCTCCTATAATTTCAGCACTCAGGATAAGGTCAAGGTCGTCTACTCGTAGGGAGTGTCTTAGGTTTTATAGCTGTGGAGAGTCACTATGACCAAGGCCACTCTTATAAAGGAATACATTTAATTGGTGCTTGCTTAGATTCAGAGGTTCAGTCCATTATGGTGGGAAAAATGGCAGCATGCAGGCAGACTTGGTGTTGGAGGAGCCAAGAATCAGAGACTGTCTCACAGGCAGCCAGGAGGCTCTTTTCTACTACTTTGAGGGCATAGGTGGAGCCCTCAAAGCCCACTCCACAGCGATACTTCCTCTAACAAGGTCACACCTCCTAATAGTGCCACTCCCCATGGGTCAAACCTATTCATATCACCATAGGGAGTTTGAGGCAGCTTTGGGCTACTCTGCCTTAAAAATAAAATAAAATAAAGTAAAATCAAAAGGTGTGCTAGACCAAATTATTTGAGGAGAGGAATATGTTAATTTCTGGACTATGTCTATTGGGCAAGACAATTTTAATTGCTCTTTTGAAGCTATTCCCATTTGACAATATAAATATGTATTGCATCAGTTGGAAAGCATTTTCAACCTTAAATACATTACTCTCATTGTATATGAGACTCTACATTTTTGTATTATGAAATGGCACAACCAGCAAACTGTTAGGTACATATTAGGAAACTTTTAAAAAATGACTTTAACTTTTTTGCTTTCTTTTTAATGCTTGGTTGTATTTGGTTAAGAAATAGATTTTGAATTTAAAAGCATCCTTCTCTTTGAGAGAAATGATTCAAATGGTGTTGGGTGAATATCTGTAAGGCATGAGTATTATATACATGAGTAAATTATAAACAGCTTTCTCTAAAGAAGCTGGCCATTTTATGAAGGCAACCTGAATATTTTTGTTATCTTATAGTCCAGGCTAGCCTAGAACTCCACAGGTAACAGAAGTTGATCATGAACCCCTTATCCTCCTGTCTCCACACTGAGTGCTGGAATTACACGCATAAATCACTAGGATACCTGAGTCAAATTCCGGCAGTGTTTGATGTCTGTTTCAGTAATGGAGATTGAATCCAAGACCTCATGCATTCTATGCAAGTGCTACATCAATTGAGCTATAGTCCCAGCTCCTGGGAATGATATTTTTAATAGGATATTAATAGGTTGTATATTGAACCAAATAATACTTAGGTCTTTTTTGAAGTGATAGGAAAGCTTACTGTCTCTATTTTAAGTGTCTTGCAACATTTTGTCATTTTATCTGGAAAACATTCCGGCACTTACAAGGCCCTCATGTTTACAGAATAGTCTGGTCAGTTTCCCTACAGTAGTTGTGGTAGGCATTCTGTACCCTATATTTACTTTGCAGGTCTTGATAATTTCATACAGACCCAAGTTTTTAAAAATTCCTATGGAAAGCTACCTAGCCTTCTTGGATAGTGCCAGCTATATTTGTTCTCTTCTTAAGAGAAATATAATAGTTTGGTAGTAATGTCAGGGCAGGCTTGTTGCATGTGTTTGAGGGTAATAGTCATAGGGTAATGACTTGCTTTTCATGGTTCTTTGTGCACTGAGGCAGATGTTACCACTGCCTGGAATTTATTTACAGGAACTGTGTTTTTTGGTATTAAAATCTATTCTGGCTGGAATGATGGCACATGCCACAAATTACAGCATTCTGGAGGTCAAAGAGGATTATGAATTCAAGGCCAGTCTAAACTGCACAGTAAGACTCCACCACAAAACTACATCCCAAGAAATGGAATCTGTGATAAGATGGAGAATTTCTAAGTAGCTTCCTGTTTGCATGGATAGGAGCTGGGCTTATCTTTTGTTGGGGAAAGCAGAGAGTGATAAGAATGGAGGATACTGAGTTGGTATGGATGAGCTACTAAGAAGGTGCTTCTCTGTGTTGATAATATTCAGTGAAAATTTTCTCAGTGACTTTTTGGTACCAGACAGAAGCTTGAAAATCAATTTCTTTAAATTTCCAAACAAAACAAAATCTACCAATAGCAACTTGAGATTTGAAGGTTGTGTAACATACAGTTGCATGTATCTGGACTTATTTTACATACTAGTATGTACCATAACTGATTTTTAAATGAAATTCCCTATGATATAGGGGAGCTTGTTCTAGAACTAATAGAAAGAACAGATCTTAGCAGGAAGGACTTAGTTTTCAGTTATTTTATATTTCAAGTGTCAGAGGGAGTTTTGTTCTGTATCACTTTGGTCTAGAGCAAGTCTATATCATTTCTCACTGAGATAACATTTTGGCTATGTCTGGGCCACATTTTTCCTTTTTGGAAATGAGATGCTGTTGCCTTGCTTTTAGGAGTATTATGAAAATTAACCTTGATGTTACAACATGAAAAAGCTCCTAGCATAATTATGGGTGCAAAGTAAATGCTCAATGTGTGCTATATACTGTTATTATCTGAGCTTCCACTCTGCACTTCCTAGACACACAGTGAGCCTCCTATCAGAAGCGCTGCTTAAGCAGCATATTTGCAGACCGCAGAATACCTGGTAATTAACTTTTGTTTTTATCTCTTTGATTCTCTTTGTACTACAGTTTTGATGTAAGAAGTAAGGCACAATAGTAAGGTTATACAAACATGTTTTAATTTTTAACTCTAGGTGTCTTAGTTATTCAAATAATAACTAATAGTCATTAAAAGTATAAATCATGGCTTAAATTGACAAGTGGTTATAAAAATATATTTACTTGGGGGCTGGAGAGTTAGTTTATTGGGTAGGAGCACTGACTCTTGCAATGAATGCAGATTAGGTTCCTAGCTCTTACGTGGTTTACAACCGTAACTGCAGTTCTAGGGAGTCTGAATCCTCTTCTGGCCTCTCAGGGCAACAGGCACACAAATGGTGTATAGACATATATGAAGAAAGAATACCCAGACACAGAAAATAGGAATTTACTCGTGTATATATTCCTGCTCTGCTTGTTTTCCATTGCAGCTTTAATTGGGAGGAGAATTTTTAATTTCTTTGCTGGATATACAAATTTGGTCTTAATTGAGGTGTAGTGTATATACCTTCATTGAGTTAGATCTGTGATCTGTAATGTTATAAAGCTAGAAGCTTGTGTGTGTCATAGTTGTGGCATATTAGTCAGTCTTTCCTCACCTACTAGCATCAGTGCTTCCTGCCTTGTGCCTTCCCTCAGGTGGCTCATCTTCAAATGACATACATACTGTGCCTGCTGGTTGCTGAGCCTGTTCTACCTATGAATTGTAGCTTAATTTAAATTGAGAGCTGGATTCCCTATTAAATTGGAATCATCTAAATTCTATAGAAAATGGTGTTTGACAATAGGTTTATATGTAGCTCAGAGATTGAGTTAGACATAGAAAAAACAGAATAGGGTTTGGGGGGAAGAAGAAGCAGAGAATAATAGGTCTATCTTAGAGTGCCTTGTCCAGCTTAGGGAGCCAGAGCTATAAAGGTTTAGTTATTGACTCGTCTTTAGTACTTAAAAGTATTATGTAACTTGATTCATTGACTGTGTAAGCAACAACACTTGAAATAAACCACTCATTGGCTAGAGAGTGGAATACTTGGTCCATTTGATAAATGAATAAACTGCTAACCAATGGGGTAGTACACACATGCTTGTGATCCCAAAATGCAGTAAGGGAAGACAAGAGGATCATGAGTTCAGTGCCATTCTGGGCCACATGGGTAGACAACATCCAAAATAAAAATAAGACATCACCTGACTTTGAGACTCAAATTTACCTTGGTTATCTTGTATTTTAATTGATAAGCTTTTTATGGCATTTGTGGATATGGAGAAACAAGCATGTTGGAAAACATTACAAATCCTGAATGGGGGAATGGCCCCTAGCAGACATTAAACATACCATAAAACTTCTGTAATGAAAGCAGTGTGGTACTAAATGGGGTGTTAGTTACACCTACAGTCTCTGTACTCAGGACATAGAGGCTGGAGGTTCACTGCAAGGTTCAGGAGGACCAGGGCTATATAGTGAGACCCTATCTCAAAATATACATTAAAAAACTTACAATGTATTACTGATAAATGAAGAGACTCTTAATGATAGGATAAGATAGGAAGCCAATTCAATATTTTTTAGTATTTGATAGCAGTAGGGCAGACTTTTTCATAACTGCTTGGCAGCTTACTAGCCATTTAGAAAATTATGAAATTAGATTTGTGGCCTTTTTGATCTAGATGGATCAGGGATATAATTTAAAAAAACAAAACAAAACAGTGAAACCATATAGATTCTAGAATAAACTATGGCAAACTCTTTGTGAGATTTTGTAACTTAATGCAAATCCAGAGGTAGCAATGGCCAATGACTCATAGATTTTACTATGTTCAAGGGACAGTTTTATTAAGAGAAAAAAGACGGGTGCCTATTTTGTTCCTGCTCACTAAGTGTACTAGAAATTGAGATAGTTCAATTAGAAGGATTAGTCAAGCTGGGGGTGGGGACCTTCATGTCTTTGATCCCATTGCTTGGAGGCAAAGATAGGTGGATCTGTGTTGGAGGCCAGCCTAGAATATATAGTGAAACTGTCTCAAAAGCTAAGAAGTAGTGCACCCCTTTCTATTGTTTTCAGGTAATGTGGTACAGATTATATAGTATATCCCTTATCCAGAATGCTTGAGGCCAGAAGTATTTCTGTTTTGGGATTTTCCCCCTTCAGATTTTGAGGTATATATATGTATATGTGAAATAAAACATCTTAGAGATGAGACTCAAGTAAACATGAAATTCTTTTGTTTTAGATACATCTTAGACACATAGATGGAAGGTAATTTTATACACTATTTTTAATATTCTCATCAATAGATGAGATTGGAATTTTCTGTTAATTTTATTTATTTATTTATTTACTTGCTTACATTAGTGCTAGGGATTGAGCCTAGGGTCTTTTGTATAACAGGCAGGCATTTTACCATTGAGCCATATTCCCTAGTCTTTATTCCCCCCACTCTCCACTTAATTTTGAAACAGGATTTCACTAAGTTGCCCAGACTGGTATTAAACTCATTTTGTAGAGGCAGGCCTTGAATTTGAACATGAGTCTAATTTGCAAAGCCTAGTTGCCTTTGCTGTATACAAGTAACTAGTTATAGGACATGACTGGGGCAAGGAGACAACAACATTCGAATTTACACAATATGAGGACCAAACCCAAAGAGACACATGTAAAGTGTCTAACATTCCCGATATAGAAATAGACTGGAAAAATGGAGAGATAAACCTTGGCTAGGGGCCTTATTAGTGTTATAAAGTCTGTAATACCAAAAATACCAACAAACTTGTTTCTGTAGAATTAGGTTAACCCTAGAGGTCACATGGAAAAGCAAGCATGTGAGAGTCACTAACGGAGGGTCTTGTCTTCAGGATAACTGGGATGATGATGACGATGAAAATAAAGAGGAAGCAGAGGTCAAGCCAGGTGAGCCACATTGCTTATTCTTCCCTTTCTTTTTCCTGCTCTTCCTCTCTGGCTTCTCAACAATCAGATTATTTTATATACCTGCTGGGTTTCTGATTTGCTGGGTCTTGTGGAGAGAAAAAAAGAATAGAGGAAATGGTGCTATTTGAATGATCTTACCTTGTCTAAAGAAAGTATGAAGAGAGATTTGGATCTTTGGGGATCCAACTTGGAAGGAAAAGTACCAGAAATTACAGAATATCACCATATGACTCTGGGAAGGTTTGTTTTTTTTTTTTTTCCCCAAGTATTCAAGCATCATGTTCGCTTTGGTCATAAACTAGAAAGTATTCAATATAATTGTAAATAAAATATTTCTTTCAGAAGTAAAAATTTCAGAAAAGAAAAAAATAGCAGAAAAGATTAAAGAGAAAGAACGGCAGCAGAAGAAAAGGCAAGAAGAAATTAAAAAGAGGGTAAGTTCTGTGAGTTTCCTTAAAATGCATACAGAATTCATTGTCAGTTGTGGTGAAGTACCTGAACTGACTGCAGATAATTACCTAGCAACTTTAAGTGCCCTGTAAAGACTAAATAAATATATCATAAGTGCATCCTGGCTGGGTGAGGTGGCGCATGCCTTTAATACCAGCACTCCAGAGGCAGAGGCAGGAGAATCTCCATGAGTTTGAGGTCAGTTTGGTCCACAGAGCAAGTCCAAGACACCCGGGTCTTACACAGAAAAACTGAGTCTCGATAGACCAACCAACCAAACAAACAAAAAGACAAGTCCCAGAAGCAGATTGATTGGTGATTTTTGTAAAAAACAAAACCTGGAAGTCTTCTATGTGAAAGTATTTTGTTTCATATTCAGAAGTTAGATTGTTTTTTGCCTATGCCTACAGTTTTCCCCGTCTTTCTTTCCTTCTCCTTCCTTCCTTTTTCCAGTGCTGGGATTAAATTCAGACTCTGTGCATATAAGTATCCTTCTATCACTGATCTGTATCCCCAACCTGCCTGCAGCTGTTTCTAGTCACTTACTGAGCAAAACATTAAAGTTTCTGTTTCTGTGTCACTTGTGGTCTTGTTCTTCATCATTGTAGCAGGATCCAGAAATAGTATTAATTAATCTTTTAAAATAGGAAATATTTTCATAAATCAAACAAATCAATTACTATAAAATATTCCGAACTCCTTCTCACCTATTCTGTCTCAAATGTAAACATTTCAAGATATCTTTATATTTCTGTATATATTCTCCCCTTCTCTCTGAGACAGGTGTTAGCTGTGTAAATGAGGCTGACCTTGAATTTGATTTCTTCCTGTCTCTTCCCAAGTGAGATTACAGACATGCATCACTAAGTGGCTTTCTTTTCTTGTATGGTTTCCACTTTGCTTTTATTTACTTTATTGTAGAGATCTTTTCATACATAACATGGAAATACTTTTAATCAACTTTCCTTCCTTCCTTCGTTTTTTAAGACAGGTTCTGGAACTCTGTAGACCAAGCTGGCCTCAAACTCACAGAGATCCACTTGCCTCTGCTTCTAGTGCTGGGACTTAAAGGCGTGCACTGCCACCAGCCAGCACCTCAGGTTTGTTTCTTCTTTTTTTTTTTTTCTTAGATAGACAATCTCTCCTTTAAAAATTTTTTTATTTATGTTGGTGTTCTGCCTCCATATATGTCTGTGTGAGGGTATCAGATGGAACTGAAATTATAGACAGTTGTGAGCTGCTATGGTGTGCTGGGATTTGAACCTAGGTCCTTTGGAAGACCACCCAGTACATCATCTCTCCAGCCCTCATGTTTCTTAAATATTTTAGAATGGCTTGCAGAAAGCACATAGAACTATTTTAAGATGCCTGGAACATGTTTCTGTATTGCCCTAGAAAGGTGCTTTAGTGTCTATGGCAGTATGAGAACGCCATTTCATCTGCCCATCTGCCTTCCTAGGTTCAAATGCCACCCGTTAGATGTTACTTCCCGTTACCTTGGGCAGCAGTCTAGCCTCTCTGTGTCTCCATAATTTTGGGGTAGGGATGGGGCAGTTGAGACTAGGTTTTTTTGTCTAGTTGTAGCCCTGGCTATCCTGAAACTCACTCTGTAGACCAGGCTGGTCACAGATCTACCTGCCTCCTGGTGCTGGGATTAGAGGTGTACACCACTACTGCCCAGCTTCTGTATTTTAGCTGTACAATTGAAGTAAGAACACCTAAAGTGTTTACATGAGTGGTGAGAACCAGTAATCACTTTGTATGTGCTTGCTTCTTTATATAGGTGCTGACATAAAATTCATACAATATAAAAATATACTGTGTCCACCATAAGTTTGGCATTTGTAAGAAAAATTTCTTTTTCTTTCTAGTTAGAAGAACCTGAAGAATCTAAAGTGCTAACACCCGAAGAGCAATTAGCAGATAAACTCCGGCTAAAGAAATTACAGGAAGAGTCAGACCTTGAATTAGCAAAAGAAACTTTTGGTAAGATGGTGGGTGCAGTGTTGAGCTACTCCAGATGAAATATTCTGCCTGTCTTACCACCTGTAAAAGGACACATATTTTAATTGAAATTATAAAACATTTTTAAGCTTTTTGTTTATATATATGAGAGTACAGCAAATACAAAAAAAAGTTCAGATTTTTGGTAATTGCTTAGCAAATCTTTTTAAGATTTTTTTTAATACATACACACACACACACACACACACACACACACACAAGCTGTCTTCAGACACACCAGAAGAGGGCAATAGATCTCATTATAGATGGTTTGAGCCACCATGTGGTTTCTAGGAATTGAACTCAGGACCTCTGGAAGAGCAGTCAGTGCTCCTAATCACTGAGCCATCTCTCCAGCCCATGCATAGAGTATCTTAAAGATTATTAAATTTAGGACATCATTGTAACACGTGGCTATAATCCTAACACTTGAAATGCTGATATAGGAGGGTCAGAAGCTAGCTAGGTCTATATACCAAGGCTGTGCCTCCCAACCCTATGCCAAAGACATCAGTAGGTCCAGTAAAGTACACTTTCCCTAAAATTTATGAGCCGGATATAGCTTTTGCAATCTGTAGCTTGGAAATTAAATGCTGAATTGTTTTTGGGGTCATCCTGCTGCTGTAAGTCTAGAGCTTAGCATGCTGGTCCATGTAGTTAGCTTTGCCTTGTGTTTGAATTTGTGTTTTTTTCTGGCCTTTTTGATACCTTCTCTTTCAGGGCCATCACTTATGTGTGGCATGTCTACAGCTATAGTTAGTGAGCAAGATAGATGGATATATTCTTAGTGTCTTAGTTATATTACTGTGATCAAATATCAGACCAAAACCAGGCGGAGAGGAAACAGTTATTTTTATCTTACAGCTTATAGCCCATCCTCCAGAGAAGTCAAGGCAGGAAGTGAAGCAGAAGCCATGAATGAAGGATTGCTGCTTACCAGCTTGCTCCTCTTGGCCTTTTCATTCTGCTTTCTGACAGTACCCAGGACTCAGGGCTATCACTGCCTGCAGTGAGCTGTGCTCTTACATGAATCAAAAATCGAGAATTGGCACCACAGGCCAATCTGTTGAGGGCATTTTTCAAATTGAAGTTCCCTGTTGTCCGAGGACTCTAGTTTGTCTGGTTGACTTAAAAATAGTCAGCACAAGTAAGAATTAAAGGTACAGAGAGATCAAGACTATTTCAGTTGTCTAACTTGTCATTACCAAGTGTGAAAAACATTCTCAAAGATGAAAAGAGGTTTGCTGTAGTTGCCCCCCCCAACCCCCTTTTAGGAAAGTATGACCATATTCCTTAGGTGTGACTGTGGGTGTTCCTGACATATTTATGACACCCATGTTTATATGCTGAGTGCAGAAAACCTCATCTGAGATACCAGTTGCAGATTAAGTAAAAAATACACTAACACAGTAATTATTTTGGTTAATAGGAATTAACTATCATTTCTTGTCCTGCAGTGCTGAATCTGTGGTGTTGTTAGGTCATTTACTTGAAGCATACATGCTTTTTAACCCAGAATTCTTTTAGGCTAGATTAAGTCCTCTCTCAGGTTTTAACACTGAGAGAAAACTGCTTTTGGAGTCAGCTGATTATTTTTATAATATCCATTTTTTTAAAGATTTATTTATTGTATGTATGTGAGTACACTGTAGCTGTATTGAGAAACACCAGAAGAAGGCATCGAATCACATTACAGATGGTTGTGAGCCACCATGTTGTTGCTGGGAATTAAACTCAGGACCTCTGGAAGAGCAGTCAGTGCTCTTAACTGCTGAGCCATCTCTCTAGTCCCCATCATTTTTGTTTTTAAAGTAAGATTTTTATATACTGTCCTGTGTCTTCAGACACACCAGCAGAAGGCATGGGATCTCATTACAGGTGGTTGGGAGCCACCATCTGGGAATTGAACTCAGGACCTCTGGAAGAGCAGTCAGTGCTTTTAACCACTGAGCCATCTCTCTAACCCTCAATACCCATCTTTTTTATTCTTTCCCATCTCAAAGCAAAAGTTGTTTTGGTTTGTTTTGACATTTATTGTGCTTGTATACCCTAGATGTTTGTGGACATCTTGTAGAGTTGGTTCTCTCCTGGCATATGGATTCAGGTGCTTGAACTTTAGATGGTTACACTTAGTGGCAAATGAGCCATTGAGCCATCTTCTGCCCAATCCTTTCTGTCCTTGAACAGATCTTTGAGAGCATTGTTTTTGGAAAGCTAATGAATTCTGTGGGTCTTTAGTTTTGAGATGGGGTCTCTGTTTAATCCAGGTCAGTCTAGAATTCACTATGTAGACCAGGATGACCTTGAACCCACAGAGGATCTTGCAAAGCTGTTTTACTGGATTTCAACTATGTCTTTAAAATATATAAGGTGGTATTTCTTTGTTATTTTTTAACAAAGAAAATCTGTTAAATTGCAACAAATTAAATCACAGAACAAATCTTATAACACAGAATTTTGTTTTTAATTTTTAATGCAGGGGATTGAACTCCGGGCTTCATTCATGTTAGGCAAGCACTGCCTGTGCTACATTCCCAGCCTATATTATTTTATTAATTTGTCTGTTGGTTGCTAGTGTCAGTCTCTGTATCTGCCAGGCCTAGAACTCTATTTTGAATATAAAAGACTTAGAAGCCTCCTGAATTCTGTCTGAGAACTCCAATTGACCCAGGTTTAAAGGATTCAGAGGGCTGGGGTGCTGGCTCAGAGGGTGACAACATGAGTTTGACCCCCATGACCCTTACTGGCGGAAGGAGTAAAAGTCTTATTTTTACGTGTAGGTTAAGTGTGTGTGCATGCACACACACACACACACACACACACACACACACACACACACACACACACACACTTTGGCAATTCAACTTTATGAATTTAAAATTTTTGTTATGGGGAAGAACATGGGTAGGGGTCAGAAGACAGTTTTGTGGAGTCAGTTCTCTCCCCATCTTTCCATGGGCTCCAGGTCAGCTCTTGTAACTCAGTGAGCCCCTCATTGATAAACTTAAAATGTTTCTTTTTTTCTAATATTTCAGGACTTCTCTCTCTTATAGGTGTTAATAATACAGTTTATGGAATAGATGCTATGAACCCATCTTCAAGAGATGACTTCACAGAGTTTGGAAAGTTACTAAAAGATAAAATTACACAATATGAAAAATCACTATATTATGCCAGTTTTTTGGAAGCCTTAGTTCGAGACGTCTGTATTTCATGTAAGTGATTCTGATTTCTAGCCTGTTTTGATAAATCTGTATCATGGCTGGGTGTAGTGTTCCACATCTGTAATCCTAGTACTTGGGAATCAGAGGCAGGCCAATCTCCTGAGTTCCAGGACAGCCCAGGCTACACAGAGAAACTCTGTCTTGACAAATTAGTGGGAGTGGGGAGCTGTATTATGAACACCATACTTTGGAAGATAGTTTTAAAATAGTGCTTTAATGCTATGTAATATAGAGTTGGGATTTCCTTTTTAGCAAATATTTTTGGAATGTTCTTCAACACATGGTGGCAGGCTGCTTTCATTGTTTTATAGTAGCTTCCCAAAAGGCTAAATAAAGTAGGTCACAAAATACTGGGTAACCCAATTAACTCCTAAAGGAGCCACAAAGTGTCTTTAAAAGGAATGGACTAGGGGCTCAGTAAAACCCTCAAAAACTGCAGATTTTACAAATGGCAGTCTAAGTTGCTGCCCAAGTTGCCCAGCAGAACCGGCATGCGTGTGCTGACATGCCACACCAAAGGTATCGGGGTGAAGATTGGGGAATGATCATTAAGCAAGGGATTCTCAGTTACCCATAGGAAGGTTTTCATTTTATACATAGTGGTTTTTACTATTTTTCTTGGAGGGGTGAAGGCACTTTCTAAGCAAAGCCTAACATTTCAGTAAGTACAGGACAGATTGTCCACAGAATGTGTTGTGGTTCTTGGGCTAGAAGGCTTGTCATCTGTGTGTTAACAGCTGATGTGAGGACATGTTACAGGAGGCCGTGGTCTTCTTGCCTCTTTGAGGAGGGAAGAAGCAGTGGGAATACTAAAGAGTCCATAATTACAGTTCTTCTAGCCATTAAGTTCACCATTGGAATTTAAGCCTAGCCATAGACTGAACAGTTATTTACCTGATTTCTGTAAAGGGGAAATTCATAGTTTTAAAGTTACCTGAGCTTATTGACATATAAATTTTTATATGTTAAAGGATGTGTATTTTGATTTTATTTTTCAAAATGCTGAAAAACTGAAGTTTAGTAGTATGTCTCTCTCCCTCTTTTAAAGTGGAAATTGATGACTTGAAAAAGATTACCAACTCATTGACTGTGCTCTGCAGTGAAAAACAGAAGCAAGAAAAGGTAAGGGACCTGTATGAGAAAGGACCTATATTAAAGAGCCTGTTGAAGTTGTGTTAGAAGAGAGCAGCCACGTGGTACCTGTTGTCTTCATTCAGACATTTGTGTTTTCTGAGAAAATCAGTATTGCTGTAGGTTATGCCTTTTAGAGAAGCTCCGACCTCTGTGAGTACTTGCTTTGACAGATGAACCACCCAAAGCAGCTAAAGATTCATGAATTTAACTCTTCATTTTTAGCAAAACAAAGCCAAAAAGAAGAAGAAAGGCGTGGTACCTGGAGGGGGATTAAAGGCCACCATGAAAGACGATCTGGCTGATTATGGTGGATATGATGGAGGATATGTACAAGACTATGAAGACTTCATGTGACATTTTATCTTCTGGTGTCTTCTTTCTGTTGCCCACAATCCCTTCAACATGTAGCACAACCTCCTTTCCTTTCAGTTCTGCCAAATGCTACAATCAGAAGTGCAGTGTCTTTTGTGCTGGTTATTTAACCCCTTGACACTCAGGTGCTAATGTGCAAATGAGGGAACTTGGATCTTGTTGCCAAGGGGTTAAAATTGGGAACCTCAGTTGCTACTAAATCATAGTTTAAAAACAAAACAAACCTAATAATGTTGTCATTGTTGCTATCCGATTCCATAACAGCAGTCACTAAATTGGAAGCAGAGGTTGCAACAAGACAAAAAAAAAAAAAAAAAGTGTAGTATTTACCAGCACCATTCAGTAATACAGCCTTAACCATACCTCCTTGAACTACTTCATAACTTGTCAAGAAAAGCAGTTTGCAGCAAGGGCATGTGGGATGCACCTAGTATTAAAATTGCTTTGTCTTAAAATTGAGGTGAGGATATTAAAAACTTGTTGTGAAGAAGACTGCTTATCTCAGAGTGAAGATACTGTGGCTGAAAAGTACTAGTTTGATACTTAAGATTTTAATGACCAAAACCCTCTGACTTTGAAGCTGAAGAAGGTAAACTTCTCCATTATTACAGTGCAAGTGGTGGACTCTCCAGTGCATTGACTGTCTAGTTATTTATCAGCCTGTTTATATTGCTGAGGACTTCAGATGGGGGAGGGAACTCTGTTTCTGTTTGCCTGATTCAAGTGTCTGAGAAACAAATCTTGTTCTTCTAGGCTACAATGGAAAAACTTTTAACAGGGTTTTGGCATTTCCTTTTCTTTATAAAACATGCTCAGCAAACTGCACCAGTTAACTACAGTCTGGTAAATTGTTATGTTAACAATTATGACATCTGCAATGTTTTATAAAGCAACTAATTTAATAAAATCACTATTGTGAGGACTTAAATTTTGTGTTATATCCCAAGAGATAGTTAAGAGTACAGAACACCACTCTTGGGTGGACGTCTCTGTACTCACTAAAGCTAATCAATGCTTGATGTAGTCACAGCTTTGAAGCAAGAATGCTTGGGCTTTTAATAGTTGTAGAGCAACAGAGGCTGCCTTCCTACTCTTGTTTATTTAGGAAATTAGTTATTTAGATGCTAAGGCCCAATAAGTACCTAGGAGTATTTATTAGTAGTAATGGAGCCTATTACTTAGTTATTGCTTGTAAGCATAAATTGGATTACATCTTAAGTAATTTACCTAAACTTGCACCCCATCCCCCAATCAGAACAAAAAATGTTTTTAATTTCTCTTCCATAGGCAGTAGTAACCTCAAAGCTCTGTAGACTAAGTGGAAAACAACCATCTTAAGTGACATGAATGAATAGAAGGTGTGACTACACAGCAGTAACTCCAGTAAATACTGTTGAAGGCAGACAAGGGCTAAGATTTCCTCAGCAGTAATAATGACGCTGAATCAAAACCTATTTTATTATAGGAAGATCAGTTTCTAACTCATGAAAATGTATCACCTGTTCCTTAACTGTGTAAATAAGATTAAATTGCTTTGAAACTGTAACCTGCAGGCACAGGTGTTCTTTAACTGCTACTGTTTCTCTGGTGTAGAAGCCATTCTAACAAAATGCATTTGATCTCAATAATTCTAATTTGATCTAATTTCTCCATTCCCTCCAACCACAAACAACTGGTGCAGTGTGGTATATTTCTGGGCTTTTCAACTCAAATGGGAATAAAGACCTCTAAACACTTTATTGCACATCCCTTAGAGCCACATAGGTACAAACAAGCACCTTTCAGACCCTCTAACCTGCGAGCATATCTTTAAGACAGCATCCTGTTTGAGGGTCCTTCAGAAGCATATTTACAATTTCAAAAAATTTGTGTTCATATGCCAACTTGTAATACAAGTAGATATCTTCACAGTATGAAAGTAACTTCTTCAGGTTTTCTGTGACCCTGTCAGTAGGTTGGTGTTGTTTATATCTACACAAGAAAATGTATAAAGTACAGGTTAAAATACTGTATTGTCATTGAGGGGGATCAGCTCCATTACCACTATCTGCAGAGGTTGGGATTTGGTAGTTTAGGAAATTGTCAAACTAGTATTGGACCTTGATGAACTGATTTAGTGAGAACCCACTAAATTTAGTACTACTGTAAAGGGCACTTCTACTAGGGTTTCTGGTTCATAATCAACATTTTTCCTTTCTTTTAAAAAAACAAAAACAAAAAACTCTACATGTGACCCTGACCTGGGACACACTAAGGCTTTTGAGGCAGGTGCTGGGATTGCAGTCAACTTTAAATACTTACTTTTTGGAAATGTCTTCAAATATGTTGGGTTTTAGTAACTTCTGCTGCTTAAATTCTTCCAAGTAATTAAAGTCTCCTTTAAGAACCACTTGTTGGTAGAGTACTTCAGCCCAATCAGGAACAAAGTCATAGGCCTCAGCTACAATGGCCGCCTTTAAAGGATGGGAATACCATTAGAGCCATGCTGTGGAAAACTGAAGGCAGAATCTAGGAGACTCTCCTGCACAGAGTGCTAAAGGCACTCAGGTTGTTTAAAGTCATGTTGATTATCATTTTCCTCTCATAAAACTCCTTACAAATGGACTGTAAAACTGCTGAGATGTGATTTCTATAACTCAACTGTGAGGAACAGGGAAAGCTGATGCTGGGACATTTTTATTTTTTCAAGATAGGGCCTCATTGTATAATAATAGCCTTGCTTGTGTCTAGAGTTCGGAGTAGAGACCAAGCTGGCTCCTTAGTACTGGGAAGTGTGCCACTATGCCTGGCCAGTCCCTTTTATTTTAAAGGGCTAAAACCTATCTCTGGGAAGACTTGACTCTCAGTGCTTGATTCATCCATGAACACAATCTGAAAGTGGATAAGCAAAGGATGTTTACCCACAACTCCCAGACATCAAAATTCTCCAGCCTTTGTCCAAATCATGTGCTAGAGATGTACATCAGATGGTGCCTTAAATGGTGGAGCAGTTGCCTGGCATTTGTGAAGACTTCAGTTTGATCAGAATCACTAAAAACACAGGCACATCCATCTCCATTACTCTTCGTGGTACTAATAGCTAAACTGGAAGAACTGTTTCTGTCCTCTGTCCCTAGCTCTTGAAATGTCAGATAGTCACTCAACCCCTGGGGCTGAGAGTGAATCACCACAGGATGACATTGGCAGTACTCGCCAGAGTGTTGTTACCTGGTAGAACCGAGGTAGGGTCATGATACAGTCCACTAGCTTCTGATGGCCCAAGTTGATAAGCATTGTGTTCTGGCCACTGTTGAGAAAGTGAATCTGTAGTGTTATCAACTTGGTGAGCCGGTTACAGTGCAGGGCCTGTCGCACACAGGAGTCCTGAGGGGCAAGGGTGGAGGAAACACAGGAAGGGAGAACTTTGTTACCATCCCTTCTGTTCTCTGACCTTCGCTCGATTCATTATACACTCCCAAGCCAAAGTACTTCCTAATACTGCCAATGCTAAGGCTGAGGCCAGGCTAGAATAACACTGGTTACCTTGGCATAACTCTCTGCTGCATCCAACATTAGAGTCAGGGCTTTAAGCAGGAGCTGTTTTAGTTGGGTTCCATCCTTGAGACTCTCTTCTGTAGAATAAAACAGGCTAGATGGGAGAAACATCCTAGGAATATTCACGAGCAGGTGAAGGCTGGTGAGAAATGTATGGTTTGATGGATGACACCTTAGCATTTTCTGCCACCCAGCGCTCTTACCCCAGGGCTGAGACTCTATCAGCTTCAATTGGATGCAGGCTGCTGCCTCATGATTCTCCCCTATCTCCCGGCACATGCTGAAGCACAGGGCAATCATGTTGTGCTTTTCGCTGTCTCCAGGGCGGCAGCGTTTGATGTAGTCTAGTAGGGCTGTTTTCAGGGTGCCAGTCTGCCCAGGGAAAAAAAGTATAGTCAAGGTCTCAACCAGGGACCACAGGAGGATCAACGGAGCCCATTTTTATAAACTGCTTAAAATACCCAACAACACACTTATCTATAATCTACTAGACTTTTGTACAGTGTGAAGCTGACTGACAGACAACAGACTCAATAGCATTAATTAAAACCAGCCTGGATGCCCCAAATAAAGGCATTTTATAGTGGTCAAACTGCTCTCCCTTCCCCCTCCCCTCTATTGGGGAACTGAACACAGGGCTAAGCACGTTTTACCACCTTTACCGCCTCTGCCACACAAGATTACATAGACATTGTATAAAAGGAGAACCTCAATTATCTCATTTTTAAAGCATATAATTTTGCTAAAAGGTGATTTTTTATTTTGGGGTACATACACAAAGGGATGTATTAGTGGCTGTCCCTGGATGGGGAACATTGAGGAAGTGTCATATGGAGGTTGTATTACTTTTGTAATCAGCTATTAAGATAATTTTAAATGTGAAAGTTCCTCTAAACAAAATTTGAGGGATCCTCAAGATTAGCCTTCTGTAAAGGTCTTGCTTTTTTGCTCCCAGCAGGATTGTCCTGAAAGGCCTAACACTAGTTTTTTGTTTGTTTGTTTTTTTTTTGTTTGTTTGTTTTGTTTTTTTTTGTTTTTTGTTTTTTAAATAACTATTTTCCAGGGGTTGAGGGTTGGGGTAGAGAGATGGCTCAGTGATTAAAAGGATCGACTGCTCTTCCAGAGGACCTGAGTTCAAATCCCAGCAACCACATGGTGGCTCATAACCATCTGTAATAAGATCTAACACTCTCTTCTGGTGTGTATTAAGTCAGCTACAGTGTATTTATATATAATAAATAAATATTTTAAAAAAAGATGCTAGGTGTCCATTTAAAAAAACAAAACAAAGCTACTTTGACGGGAATGAACAAAGACAACAACTCATGCCCTACAACCACATGTCTCATGTCACAGCACAGAATGGGGATAGAGAAGCCTAAAGACCGAGCAAGCCAGGCTGTTGCCAAGGCTTCTTCCTCGTCATCAGTAATGGTTCCTTGTCTTTTTTGGCCCTAGTCTATGCATTTGCTTCCATTTGTTTGGGGGAGGGGAACTAAAGTTTTTCCATATAATATATTTTATTCCTATTCTTTTTCCTCCTTAACTTCTAGGGACTTCCCTGTCTAGCTACTTTCAGCATGTTTCCCAAGGAGGTATGTCCTTGTCAGAAGAGGTACCTTGACAAGTCAGGGGTCAAAGGCTAAGGTGAAGGAGGACAAATAGTTCATTATTTAGCATAAATGCCATCTGAACTCTAGCTTAAGTCACTGGTGATACTGTGCACCCAGGGGAAGTCTCTGATCTCTCTGAACATCTAGAGCCCACACATCTGTTTCCAAAAGCAGGAGAGACTCAGGTCCTGGATCCCACTACTAAACACCTACTGGATCTAGCTTCTTCCTCATCAGAACTTCAAAATAATGCTTTTGATGCAGCAAGTCAAATATATACGTCATCTCATTGTACCGTCCAATGCCAGTGAGGAGGCGTACCTGAGGGAGAGAGCATTTGAGGCTGTTGAAGTCAAACCACTACCAACACTCAATATCCCAGAGGGCAGGTCAGTGGCCAGACGGTCTCATTCCCACTCGCCCAGCTGGGGCTTCCTGGATGATTTAGAATGAACCTTTGGGATGTCATTGGCTGTCACCCCTTCTCTCTTGTCTTTAATGGACTACTATGATGCCTTTCATTCCTCATTGCAGTGGGCTACATTTTACGTACCTAACCTGGGTCAGCATTTGGGGAGGCATAAGGAGCTTCAGTCCTTCAAGATCATGCCTGAACCTTCTTTCCCTAGAAAAGTTGACTTTCCTTTGTACCAAGAAGATACAATAGCCCTGGTATATGGCAGGGAACATCATGCTCTTTTGAGACCCTTATTTTGACTAATCAACCAGGAACAGAGGGCTGGACTTCCTGACCAGTAATCAAGTAGATAAGGGATCCTGAGACCCTATCAGCTGTGAGCTGGGGGCCCATGTCTGTTTCTTTTCAAAGCTGCCTGGGGTGATGGTTCAAGGGGACCACTCACCACTAATCCATACTCCGCATTGGGAGCCAAGTGGTTCTCTGTGAGCATCCGGGCAGCCTGCAGGACTCTGATGATGCCCTCCATGTGGCACGTAAAGCTGAAGCAGTGGTGGGCCAGGATCAGGAGCTCTGTGGCTGGGTGGGAGGACATGAATGAGACCTACTGTTGACTTGTGACAGGCCTGGAAGAAAGTCCTGTCTAGAGAGCACACATCCTCTGATGGAAACTGGAAGCAGTCTAATGTTCCTACTACAGCAGTACAAGAGTTTTATAAGGACTTACTGCAGGACAGCTCCCCATGGGGGACAGATGGGATCTTGTCCAACAACTTCATGCCTACCAATGTACGGTCTTGACACAAAGCAGTTAGCTGAAGAAGTGTCTGGCTTTCCTCTGCTGGGTTGAAAGGTTGCTTTTCTCCTGCTCAGAAAGATGTGGAGACAGGTACTTAGTCTACCATGAGCGAGCTGGCCAAAGGACCAGAATATGGTGCCCTGGCCTTAGGGGACAGGGGCATTATTTCAGAGGCAGAACTGCTATAATCATGACCATAGAACGATAAGCTTATTGTTAAGGAGTTTCTTATAATAACAGTAGCCTTGAAAGGGCAGCCATACAAGTTGTATGGGAAACACACTGAGAGGTTGGTGAGATCTGGAGAACTGCACACCTGTCCCCTCTGATGGGGTCAGTAATTCCCGTGTCACCTCTTCAGCCACTAGCTCAGCCACAGTGTCTGGTTCAAGGCCTTGGGTATTGATGAAGACCTGGGCTTGTCTGCATCGGTCAGGCTGCTGAGAAGCCAAGATTGCTCGGAGCATGGCTTCACTGTCCCTGGCAGCAACTTCTCCATAGGAACAGCCCAACTCCTAAGAGGAAGAAAACAGGAGTCCTGTCCTTCACCAAGTAAGGTCAGTTGCTTGTGGAACACTGGTCTTTTCACAGTTATACAGAGTAAAGGAGCAGAATGAACCGCTCACCCTGGAGCCAAAGCTTCCAGACACCACAGTCTTCTTTGAGACATACTGCTCGGCCTTGTTTCCCTCACATTCTTGTACTTTTTGTTTCTCAACCAGCACAGAGCCACACACAAATTCTGTCTGTTCTGGATTTTTTTTTTTTTTTTTTGAGTAAGGTTGAAGGAGGAGACAGGGTCTTGCTACACAGCCTAGGCTGGCCTCAAACTCCTGGCAATTCTGAGTATCATGTGCTGGGATTGAGGGACTAATCCAACCACACCTGCTGCCTGTCTTTGTATGCATCACATGTTACATGTAATATTCAAGTTATAAAGTAAGATCATAAGCATGAAGTCTAGAAGGAACTCATTTTCAAACCATTATAAAGAGCCAGGAACCCACAGAAGTTAATATCTTGCCCTACCTTTCTGGGCAAGACTCCACTGGAGTGGCATTCTCCCCAATGTCCCACCTCCCTTTCAGACAATGCTTCTTTGGGGATCCCCTCTGGCGCATACCTTGGCAAGTTCGTACAGACAAAGGACCTGCCGGCAGTAATTTTTCCCATGGAGGCACTTGCTTATGAGAGCTTGGAGATTCCTGGCCACATCATCAGTAGGTGGTACCATTGCAAATGACTGACTGTCCAAACTTGAAGCTGAAAGCAAACACAAGTCTGAGGGGAGCTCTAGGATGGCCTCTCCCCATGACTTCACACTCTGAAAAGCTCCCTGAACTGAATTCCCATGATACATCTGGACCTGAGGCCACTTCTGACAGAGCCCCACTTCAGTCTTTCACCACCACCCCTCAGGGGATCCATCCATGATTTCTTCAGTAATCTCACATCACCACAGGCTTGAAGCTTTCTGCATGCTCTAGAGATCAGTACCAAGATGTCTCAGCTCAGTGCACAGTGCTTGCCTAGCATTTCTAAAAGGCCTTACTTAGGTTCAGACCCAGCACTGTAAAAATCCCAAGAAAAGCCTTGGTTTGAAATGGGAGAAATGTTTCTTTACTTCTTGGTAAAAGGTGTACCAGGGAAAAACAAAAGTAGACTATGTTAACACCTTTTGTTCTTCCCTTGTGTCTCTGAGTTTCTCATTCTCAGCTCTAGCTTGTCTGGAACTCATTTTGTAGCCTAGGCTGGCTTTAACTTCAACATGATTCTCCTGCTTCAGCTCCCAAAGTGCTTAGATTGTAGTTGTGAGCCACCATCCCAGATCTATTTGTGTAACACAGGATTTTACTGTCTGTCAAATAAAGCATCCTTAATCTATGGTACATCTATTCAGTAGATAATCTTTTCCCCATTGGAGAGTCTATTGGTGCATCCTGACAGGGGAAACATGTATGTGCTTGCTGGGCATGCAGAAAATACCATATGCCAACATACAGACCAAGCAAGCAAAAAAAAAAAAAGCAGCATTTAATTTAGTTTTCTCATTCTTTATGAGCATTCTCTCATTTGCTACACTGAGCAATGTCACACAGTTGAGTGCTCGCCTAGTATGCATGAAGTCCTGAGCTCTAGTCCAAGCTTCACAGAGCTAGGTATGGTGTTACAAGCCTGCAACCCCAGAACTCTGTAAGTTCAAGAGCACTGCCAGTCATACAGTGAATTCCAAGCCAGCCAAGGATACAAATAAACAGAAGAAAAAAAACCAGCTTAAGTCTAAAAACATACACTTTAAAAGCAAAGTAGGGTGTGGGAGAGCACTCTTGGAATCCCAGCACTTAGAAGCAGGAAGATCAGGAGTTCAAGGTCATCCTTGGTTAGCCACTTGGAGGCCAACAAGGGCTATCTCAAAACACAGAGAACAAAAACCAAATCAGATGAAGGGAAAGGAAGCACACATTCAGACCGCGGCGCTTCTCTCTGACCCCCCATGAGTCGAGTACTAGTAAGACACTCCACTCTGTTCCTCCCACTCAGCTCCTGCCGTACGAAACCCAGACATGCAGCAGCTGCATGAGGAGCCTGAGAAGTACAGCTGCAGGAAAACTGAAGATGACCAGAACTGCTCTCTCCCTAGCTAGGAATCTCTAGAAACCCACAACTGGGCCCTGAGGGAGGAGAGATACTACAAGGGTGTATGCACACGAGAGCACCCAAGCTCTAGTGCCAGTTGGATGGTAGGAAGTGCCCCTCCTGTGCCCACTCTCCCCTGCCCTGCCATCCAAGCCATCTCTTGGCAGTGATGGTAGAGGCTGCAGCACTGAGAGTGGGTCAGGTCGGGAGGGGTAAATCCATATTGCTTTCTGTAGAGAGGACCCAGGCTTAATTCCCATGGCAGCTCAGAACTGACCCTAACTCCTATTCGAGGGGCTCAACACCATCTTCTGGCCAATGAGGGCACCGGATACAATGCGGTACACAGATATACAAGTGGTCTACATAGTGAGTTCTAGGACAGGCCTCTTGGCAAAAAGGAGGTGAAGGGCTGAAGAAATTGCTCAGTGGTTAAGGACACTGGCTGATCTTCCAAGATGCAAGTTTGATTCCCAGAATCCACACGGTGATTCATATCTGTCTTAACTCCATTGCTACTGGATTCAGTACTCTCTGGGCACCAGGCACATGTGTGGTGCACAGATTATCTACCTACCTAACCTACCTACCCACCCACCCACCTACGCACCCACCCACCTACCCACCCACCCACCCACCCACCCACCTACCCACCCACCCACCTACCTACCTACCTACCCACCTACCTACCTATCTATCTATCTACACGCACAGTGGAAACACACATGCACTTTTGAAAAAAAAAAAAAAAAACCCACAATAAAGGTAGAAAACAGCAGCCCAGTTAATCCAAAAAGCAGGAAATAAAAGGTTTCCTCTACCAAACTACCAAAATTCATCCAAAAGATAACCTTTCTAGTCGAAGAAGAAAAATTCATAATTTTAAATATTCTAAAATAAGTATCCAGATTCAGATGGCTCTGCTGGTAAATTCTACTAAACACTGGCGTTATAACATTAAGCCAGTCATGGTGGCTCATGCCTCAATCCAAGCACTCGAGAGGCAGGAGGACCAGGGCTCCACTATTATCCTCAGGTATGCAGGGAGTTAAAGGTCAGTCTAGGCTACATGAGATCTTAGAGGGGATTAAGGGTGTGTGTTGTGTGAGAAAGATGTTGTCCAGAAAATAAGAGACGGTATAGTTTCTAATTCCTGACACCAGTATTATCCCAATTTTTAGAGGAAACATAGACAAAAACTATTAAGAAGTAAATTACAGGGGTTGGAGAGATGACTCTTCCAGGTCCTGAGTTCAAATCCCAGCAACCACATGGTGGCTCACAGCCATCTGTAATGAGAACCGGTGCTCTCTTCTGGAGTATCTGAAGCTACAGCTACAGTGTATTCATATATATAATAAATAAATAAATCTTAAAAAAAAAAGAATTACAGCTGGGTGTGGTGGCCCATGTTTTTAATCCTGTTACTTAGGGAGGCAGAGGCAGGAGGATCTCTGAGTTTGAGGCCAACCTGGTCTACAGAATAAGTTCTAAGACAGCTAGGGCTACAAAGTGAAACCCTGTAAAAAAAATAAATTACACAATATTTTTAAGAACATAAATATAAACAAAAGCTCAACAAAAGAGCTAAATCGATTACAGCTATATTAATCAGAAACGGTAGTGTCAAGAAGAGTTTACCCTGGGAATGCCAAGTCATTAAACATGCCTAATCATATTAATAGTTTAAAGGACACTACACGACTCAACAGATGCCGAAACACGCAATGTAATAAGTCTGTATAATGATAAAACTCAGAGCAAAATGAGCTCCTTCCCGTGGTGACTCAGAAGGCAGTAAAGGCCGAGTGCGCGCCTCCTGAGATCAGTAGCAGCAGTTTTAGCCCAGCCAGCATCATAAAGCAAAGACAAAACTTCTCTATACTGTCTCCGTAGCCAGCCCAGCTCAAGGAGGTCAGATGATACACCGAGCACAACAAAGATTCGAATTTAATTCTGGGTGTGGAGTGTGCGTGTGTGTGTGTGTGTGTGTGTGTGTGTGTGTGAGTAGGGATAAAGTTGAAGAAGCTGCTGGATGCCCTGGAGCTCAGGCACAGGTTGTTGTGAACTACCTGGCTGGATGGGTGCTGGAACCAAACTGGTTCCCTGTAAGGTGTGTTTTATATCAACTTTTTCTTTTCTTAGACCTGGCTGTGCTGGGGCTTGCTATGTAGACCAAACTGGCCTTCGATTCACAGAAATCCACCTGCTTCCTGAGTGTTGAGATTAAAGATATGAGCTCGCACGCCTGGTGTTTCTGGTTTGGTTCTGAGATAGTTTGATGATGTAGCCATTGCGTGGCCTCACACTCTGCTCCAGGGCTGGCCTGTACTCATAACTTCACTGACCCGTCAGCGGAGGGAACCGCTCTACCCGATCTCTAAGCTAGGACAAAGCAGGAGTTACGTTGTGGACTACCTATGGACTTGGGGAAAGTTGCTATCTCTTTAACTCAGTGTAGTGACATCCTAAGAGGTCTCTCCTTTTTGGAGACAGCACCAGCACTATGTGGCAAGGAGGACAGTGTGGCCTCCTTTACTTACTGCTGTGGACTTTCCGAAGTGAAAAGCTAGGGTTCTCCAGGTCCTCAGGCAGTGTGGCATTTGAGAGGAGGGCACGGATCTCTGCGTGCAAGTCTTCCACGCTGGCCTCTGCAGAGGCCAAGGCTCTGCAGTGCAGCACCAGCGACAGATCCCGACTATAGAAACGGAAATACTGGCACACTCTGCTTGCTTCATGCACACAGCCACCATCCAGCAGCTGTCCAATCAAAGTGTTGAGTGACTCCTGCTCTGTGTGTTCCAGTCTGTTCTCACACATACTCTCGGGTGGAAGACAATTAAGGTCTAAGTATTTGGATGTGTTTAAAGCAGCAAGCTTGGAGAAGGAGAACTCACTGGCTGAGCTATCAAAAGAAAGTTCAGCAGCAGCCAACTTCTGTGGAGAGAGGCTGGGCTTGGTTTCCTCTTCAACCCTTCCACAAGTGTGCTGGGCGATACGGCAGATCCAAATCTGCTTCTCCAGCTCCTCCAGTTCTTCCACGGGAACTGGTTCTTCTTGGGCAAGCCAGTGGCCGGCCAGAGTTAGCAGCAGATGGCGCTCCTCAAGACTGCCCTGCTCAGTGGGGTGCTCACTCGCCACAGGGGCTTGTCTAGAGAAGAAGGAAGAGGCTGCTCTGTTTGAAATAGAGTTTTTCTTAAAATTTTCATGGCATTTTTTCCAGAAGTCAAGTCTTGCTTGTTTCAGGGACCACGGCTGAGTGTGTGTTAGTGTTTGCATTTCCTGGGTTAACTGAAAGTGAACAAAGCAAACTTCAGCCTTGCCTGGGTCAAGAATCATTACAGACATTAATGTTCCTAAGGACAAGCAAATCCAATGAGTACGGAGGAGCCTGGACTGCAGAGGGCGCTGAATGCAATAATGTGGAAAGCTAGTATGAAAACAATTCTCAGTACATCTGAGAGTCAAGGGCAAGCCACCTTATAGCTATCCCATTCAAAAGCAAACAGCTGGGGCCGACCCTACAGCAGAGGCTCTCAGCCTTCCTAAGGCTGCGGCTCTTTAATACAGTTCCTCATGTTATGGCAACTGCCCCCAACCACAATATTAATTTTTAAAAAGATCTATTTATTCATTATATGAGTACACTGTAGCTGTCTTCAGTCACACCAGAAGACAGCATCGGATCCATTACAGATGGTTGTGAGCCACCATGTGGTTGCTGGGAATTGAACTCTGGACCTCTGGAAGAACAGTCAGTGCTCTTAACCACTGAGCCATCTCTCCAGCCCCCACAAAATTATTTTCATTGCTACTTCATAATTGTAACTTTGCTACTGTTATGAGCCGTGTGTAAATATCTGGTATGCAACCACAATGGTGTCATGACCCACGGGCTGAGGACCACTATTCTATAGGCTGTGCTTACATCAAAACATGTTCCTTAACATATCAAAAGCATACTCACTTCTGAAGCCATGTGTGGAAAGGGCCCCATTGCCTACGGACTGCATCCTATTGGTTCTGTTGGGAGTCTGAGTAACTTAAAAGACATACCTGTTCAATCACCAAGTTGTCCACAGGCAGGGCTGCTAACTCTGCCACTCTCCGGGCCACAGCAAACTGTCCATCTGCCTTTAGCTTCTCCAAAATAGATGTGCATTCACGCTGAAAATTCTCAGTGCTGTAGCTGGAAATGACTGCAGGGCTGATGGTGGCAGCTGTGTCTTTCAGAACTTGGCTGAGGAGACACAGTTTCTGCACGTCTGGCCCTGTGCAGGAGAGAGGATGCATAGTTCCATGGCTGTGCTGTGGTGTGACAAAGAGGCACCAATGTGCCTAAAGGAAAAACACAAGCCTTTCTTTTCCCTCCCTTTCTTTTTTGTTGTTGCTTGTTATTTTTTAAGACAGGGTAGCACAGAGCCCGGACTGGTCTAGAACTCATTATATAGCTAAGGGAAACCCTGAACTCCTGACTCTTCTATATCTACAAATGCTAAGATTACGGGTGTACGCCATGGGTCCTGCAAAAACAAATTTCCTATGACTGACTACAGAAGCCAAAAGGGAAGTTCCTCACATACTCAGAATGCTAAATGCAGTTTAGACAACGTGTGTGTATGTGAATATGTATATGAATATACCTGTGTATATATGAATATATATGTATGTATATATAGCATTTAGCATTTTCAGTTATGTGTGTGTATGTGTGTGAGTATATGTAGTATGTGAGTGTAGGTATGCACATGTGTGTGAGTGAATGTGTGTGTATATCTAGCAATATTCATAGTCAAAATCTGGCTTAACTTGCCCACCCTGCTCTAAGAACGTCAGAGGTAAGATTAGCACTTGAAACCAGCCTCTACTACACACATGTGGCTTTTATTAGACAAGGTCTTACTGTGCAGTCTAGACTGGCCTTCATCTCCTGACAATCCTCCGACCTCAGCCTTCTGGGCTCTGGGATTATAGGTGTAAGCCATTGGTGCTCTTCAACATCACAGCAATCTGCTAACCTTGGAGACAATGGCTCAAGCTAGCTCCTCCCTCTCTCCCTCTCTTCTCTCCCTCTGTGTGTGTGTTTCTCTCATTTGTTCTTCCATCAGGTTGGGTCATTTTCTCCCTCAGTGCAAGCCTGTGGAGCTGCAACTGTCCTGCTGACAGCTACTGCACACTGTTCAGGGTGCAGTAGTGTCAGCTCCACCTGCTATTTTCTGAACACAGGGAGACCCGCTGCACTTTGCCTGGTGTCCTTTTGATGCCTAGCACTGCAAAACAGACAAACACAGCAAGGACTCTCCACCAATACTTTGTGTGACTTTTCTAGCGTTACTAGCAGAATGGCAGTCTGATTTAGGTAGTTCTAGAGACAGGGACACACCACACAACAGCCACCAGTCAGGTGTGTATATTATCTTTGCTGGCATCATACATCAACATGAGTGTTTTTCTTGTTCTTTTTGAGGCACAGTATTGCTATGAAGACTACACTGGCCTTAGATCTTTCTGCCCAAGCCTCTCAGGTAACAAGAATTACAGAAGTAAAACAAAGGCCTTAAAAAATCATATCTATGCTTGTAGCATTAAGTTATAGTTTGTTTTTCTATGCTACAAAATTCTGATAGCAAGCTGGGAAGAAAAGGATTATTTCATTACTCCCAGGTAAGCTTCCAGCACTGAGGGAAGTCAGGGCAGGAACTGAGGCAGAGAGCTGGGTGGTGCTGCTCACTGGCTTGGGCTCAGCTGGCTTTCTTAGCCCAGGACTCACTGCCCACAGGGGGCTGGACCCTCCCACATCAATCAACAGCTATGACCACAGGCTGATTTGATCCAAGCAATTACTCTGAGACTCCCTCTTCCCAGATGGTTCTTGATTGTGTCAGGTTGAAAAAACACTAGCCAGCACACTGTCACCAACCAGTACACGGTCACTAACCAGCACACAGTCACTGTCACTAACCAGCACACTGTCACTAGTCAGCACACAGTACTAGCCAGCACACTGTCACCAGCCAGCACACTGTCACTAACCAGCACACGGTCACTAGCCAGCACACGCTCACTACCCAGTGCCATCCTATAATGCTGCTTCTCAGAAACACCCTTTTTACTTTCAGTCATAAAACATGGGCCTACGGAATATGTGGCCTGAGCCCAGCTCTGTCAGTGCTCTGTGCAGATTGGTGCCGGTCGGCTGAACATCTGTGAGGTTAAATGTGACACTTAACCGTGGTAAGCATCTCAGAACAGCAGAACTGGAGGACAAGTCATTCAACAATGACTTGAAAGTCTCAAACAAGTAGAAAAGAGAAGGGCAGCATCGGTCTGATATAATCGGCAACAGTCAGTGCCAGTGTCTGGGGGAGCCCACAGAAAGACAGACAGACAAAACTGTCTCTAAAATGCTCACAGTTATTATTTCTGAACAGGGTTTGTGGCCATGAGTGATGAGGACATATTACAGTTTCCTGTCTGACAGGATGATCTTGACATGCACAGAGGCTTCTAAGTGCACACGTGCATGCATGTGTGTGCGAGAGACCATGTGTCAACTGCTTAGAAGGACCAGTTGCATCATGGTAGATGCTGCCGGTACAGAAACCTCTTCACATTCAGTTTTGGAGTTGGTGTGCATTCTATATTCTGACTGCCCTCCAAAAATAATTCCAAGATATGAGAGGTAACAACTTGGCAGCAGCTTCAGAGCAAAACTGCCTTACCATCAGAGAAGAGCTGCTCAGTCCCGACAAACAGTTGGAGGAGTTTCCCCAGTTCATACTGCGTCTCACACTGCTGGGGCAGAAGTTTCAAAAGGAAACACACTTGGTCCTTCATCCACGTGACAGGTATGACAGGAAGGACCCTCGAAGCTGCTGTGTCAAGCTAGAAAAAACAACAAAGGCTCAGAGAGAAGTTTGCAGGAATGAAAAAGCAGAACCCCCAAATCTGGGACCAAGAAAGCCAAATCATTCTCAAGGCTTCTTATACTCGCATGGGCTTGTCACAAAAGGAGTGTCTGAGCATCTGACAGAATAGAAGGAAGCGGTGATGGGTCAAAGGGCAGCTCTGACACTTTGCAGGAATTGCTGGTTAAGGGGCTCTGGGACCCTTAACACTGGGACCACTGAGTTCCCAGGCTTAAATTCCTCCTCAACAGAATCCATTCTCCTGTGTGCTACTACTGTGAAACTAACCACCCATGTTTCACTTGGTAGCTTCCCAGAAGGGGTCTGAGCTTATATTTGAGCCCAGAAAATTTTAAATTCATAGTATAAAGTTTTTAAGAAAGACTTTATTGTCTCTGCTGAGTAAGATGAGAATTCCAAGTTCTAGGTCACAATGTCTCACAAACCCTCACCTGAGTAGACATTTTCTTTCTTTTTAAAATATCAAAAATATTCCTACTTTATTCACTCTGTGAGAGATATGTGGTGCAGGTCATGTGACAGCTTTAGGGCAAAGGCCCCTCCCCTACTTTCCACCTGGGTTCTGGGGGGTGAAACTCAGGCTGTCAAACTTTTGAGGCAAGCCTGCTGAGCCATCTTAATGGTTCAAGACAACAACAAAAAGTTTCCTCTCACAGTAACTAGAGCAGCGTCTTACGACATCCTTGTTCTTCACTGTCAAGAGCCACCCTACATTTGACAAAATGTGGCATGGACCACCCCTCTCTTCTTGGTGTCCACAGCAGGGACCATTGATCTTTGGCCCACTAAGTTTGGCTACACCACCAGACACAGATTATAGTAGCACATGATGTAACACTTCTGTTTATGGCAACTCCATGTGGCACAACCACTTGCCTGCTGCTTCCCCACACCACCCGCCAGCACGAAGGTTTGCCAACCAACTTATGGGAGAGGAGAGCACTCAACTCCAGCCTACCGCTTCAAGGCTCTTCTGGAACTCCACAAGCTTAACTTTGGCTTTCTCGTAATTCTTGAAGAATATGCACAGTTCATACATCTCCATAATCAATAGAAGAGGGGAATCCTTTGAAGAGTTAAAATGAGAAAATCTAGAACATCAAATACTATTAATAAGGACAGAATCAAATTAAGTTTCATGTGTTTTTTCCTCTTGGGAAAAA
Organism: Micromys minutus; assembly: GCF_963924665.1. Taxonomy (NCBI): domain Eukaryota; kingdom Metazoa; phylum Chordata; class Mammalia; order Rodentia; family Muridae; genus Micromys; species Micromys minutus. The sequence goes on from NC_137952.1 coordinate 29,449,762, forward strand.
ACCAAATCAACAAATCTATTTCTTGTTACTCTACGACCTTCCACTAGGCAGCGCTATGGCCCCAACAAACATTCCTGGAGGCAAAAAAGCACCAGTAACCTTACTGGTCCCTGTGTTAGCAACTATATGATTTTTGGTGGTGTTGTCAGGCCAGAAAAGAGGAATTTTATATTAGAAATGATGAATCTGATATGTAAGTGTGCCCACGTACTAAAGCACTTGGATCTGTGTGGTTTGTATTATGTGAGCTTTAGTTATTAGTCTGTAGAGTAAGGGTAATACCATTTCATCTCTCTCTCTCTCTCTCTCTCTCTCTCTCTCTCTCTCTCTCACACACACACACACACACACACACACACACACACACACAATTGTGAGAACTTACTAAACCAATTCATATAAAGTACTCTGCTAAATAAATGCAGCGTATCTCAAAGGCCCTTGGCTTGATACCAAATACTAAACACACACACACACACACACACACACACACACACACACACACAAACACACTAGTTCTATTACCATTATCATCTCTTGTTGACTTAAAGCCAAGGAATGTTGACACACTGTGGTTCTGGAATATCTGAAGTGTGTGTGAGCCAGCACTTGTGAATGTGTGTGTGTGTGTGTGTAAAATACCTTAATGAAAAGCCGGAAACCTCGGATGAGAGTATGGCTCTTCCGTCTTGTCAATACGGTTCTCCAGATGATGGATAGGTCCTCGAGGTTCCAATGATGGTCCTCTACAGAGGTCTGAATGTGTCCCATTGCTTCAGCTGCAACCTTGTCCTCCACAGAGGTGATAATCCAAACACAGAGACAGGGGACAGCACTGGCGCCCTACCATTGGATAAGAATGTTGTAAAGTGAAGGAACTGGGCACAGATGGGCTTCCCTGCTTAAAAGAGGTCACCCTGTTTCTTAGTTCAAGTGGCTCAGAAAGCTTCCAAGTAGGACACAACCTGATGAACAAGCAAGGGGCATATATTAACTGTCCTTGAAAATGTGGCAGTCCAAGGCCACAGAGGAGGACAACACTCTACTAACTAGCTGCAATTAGCTTGTGAGAATCCCTCCCCAACAAGGTGCTAAGGAGGAGAAGGTGCCTGCTCGGCAGAGCTCCCTCCCACAGCACCCACCGCAGTGCAGCTCCTCTCTGCCTGTCCTGCTGCTTTCTGGCTCTTAGGCTTTCCATGCCCCTCACCTGGATACATGAGGCCAGAACACTGAGGATGGGAACCCGGCGTTTCACCGCCTCAGCCAGGAGCCAGCGCCACGAGGCTGGCTCATCTGAGCACCGGTGAAGGATTTCAAAGACATCACTCATTTCTTCCTTCCTTTTCTGGGGTTCCTGGTGGCAGCTGTCGTCCCTAGAGATGCACGCTGATGACAGTTTCTCGGAAGCCAGCTTCAAGTGGCTCTGAAGGACAGGACTGAAATATTGAAGGAGAGATTCCACCTACGATGATGATTAACACACTCAATGTTCTTTCATAGAGAATTTTACAAACTTTTCCCAACTTGTTTGTTATAACATCTAGCTATCTGACCCAGGATGGCCTAGAACTTGCAATCCTGCCTCCTAAGTCTCCATAGTCCTGAGATTGCATACCTGAGCCACTACAGTTGGTTGTCTTTAAGGAAATTTGAGTGAATGGCCATGTTCAACCTAGAGTCCTAGAAATCTGTCCACATCTGTTCCAGTGACTGTCCCTTGCCTGACAGCAGGTTACACAGAGCAGAGCATTTACCTCTTCTGGGTGGTAGTTATGCAGCTGGCTGTGAACCAGGAACTGCAGCCAATCGTTTGCTTTGGCACATTCTCTGAGGTAGGACACGCTCAGTTTCTGATCGTGGAGCACGCAGAACTGGGGCACCAACACCCACTGGCTGCTGCACTCACTGGACAACCTGTAATTCAGATCGGGGATGGAGAGCAGAGGAGGGAATCATTAAAGTCAGCTCCAAGGCACACAGGCAGAGGCAGGGGATATCCCGAAGTTTAAGGCCAGCCTGATCTATAGAGGGAGTTCCAGGTCAGGCAGGGCTACACAGAGAACCCTGTCTTGAAAAACCAAAACAGCAGCAACAACAACAAATCCCCAAAACAAACAAAAACCCTTTCAACGTGAGTAGGCAGGATCAGCCAGTTGTAGAACACGTTAAGCATGTATAAGGCTGTGAGTTTGATCTCCATGTGGTAAGAATAAAAAGTACATAAAATATGTAAAACTATGGCTTCCATCTTTTAACTCTAGTTCTAAGGGATCTGGCCTCTGAGGACACCGCACTTCTGTGGTGCATGGATATACCTTCAGACAAAACACTCATACACATAAAATAAAAACAATCTTAAAAACCCACCACATCTCCTGCCCACAGGCTTCTGCACAGGGGATCCCATGGGTAGCTACTGTCTGTCCACTCCATACTGGCGGAGTAAAGAGCATGGGTTGGAGGGGCGGCCGAAAGAACAAGCTATCTGCAGGAAGAGCAGCCGGGTTTCCTAAAGGCTGGGGCTGTGACTCACAAACCTGTGCAAGCCCTGTTGCTCAATGCTGTCCCAGATGCTCTCCTCCAGGAGAACCAGCAGCTCTTCTGTGGTCGCCCTGTCACCATCAGCAAGCTTAGACAGCTTCTCAGCTGTAAGAAACAGGCAGAAAGACCCAGGTGGGCACAGCTGCGCAGCTGCAGCTCCAGCTGAGCGGATGGACTGCTGAGGTTCAGGTCAGGGTCAGCCTACGCTGACAGAACACAGTGGGACCCATCTCTAAGTTACTAAAATCTGAAGGCAAGGCCCAGTAAGATCAAGCCATTAAGAGGGAACATGGCTGTAAAATCCCTGTGTAGCCCATGCTGGTCTCGTTCTTAGTGATTATCCTGCCTCAGCACCACCATGACCAAATTAACAGATGTGTGTATGCAATGTGTACATGTGGGACATGAAGTATATATGTGTGACATATAATGTGTGCATGTGATGTATGTGTGTGTGCTATGTATGTGTGCTATGTGTGTGTAATATGTATATGGGAGCATGTAGTATATATATGTGTGTGTGTGATGTATATTTGTGGTGTGCATGTGTAATGTACATATGGGTACATGTAGTGTATATCTGTGACATGTTCAATAGAAAATGTCAGACTTGGGTATTTTTGTTAACGTAATAAAACTCAGGGTCATTCAAACCCAATTAAAATGACTTCTAAGCAAGTGAGACAAATAATATGAACTGTACAAGAAAAGGGAGACCTTTCATTTCTACCTTAGTACTTTTGACCTGACCCTCATCTCCTGTGGACACAACGCAAGGCAGAGTGGAAAGGTGCTGTACCCAGAGACTCTCTGAGGCTGCCGGGATGAGCATCTTCAGTTCCACGCTTGGAGCCCAAAATTACATTTGCCATTTTCAGGTCAACTCTGAGCTTGAGGCTGCTGAGGCCAAGCAATTCTAAGAAGCAGACACAGGCAGCCCCTACTGAAGGGTTGTGGAAGGAAGACAGACCTAGGGTATAGGCCTCCTTGCCTACTTGCTGGATCCTAAAAAATAAAGAAATCAACATTATATCAGACATAAGCATTATTTCTCACACTGGCTGGGGACAAGGCTCAGTGGCTAAGGATACTTGGTACCAAGCCCGACAACTTGGTTTGCTCTCTCAGACTCACGGTGGAGAACCAGCACACAAACACTGTCCTCTAGACTAGAGAGATGATGGCTCAGCAGTCAACAGTGCTTCCTGATCTTGTTGAAGACCCAAATTTGGCTCCCAGCACCCACACCAGACCCTCAACCACCTCTAACTTCAGCCCCGTGGCCCTGACATCTCTTCTGGATTCCTACATGCACAGCCTCTCCTCACCAGACACAGAAATAAGATAAAATCTATTTTAAAAAGCTGTCCTCTGACTTCCATGGGTAACTGGATGTACATACACACTGACATCACACAGACAAAAAAACCATATTCAGCATACCACACACACCACACAGACATAAAAATCATGTATACCATACACACCCAGACACAAACACTCACAGGCACACAAACCATGTACATAATACACCATACACACCACACACAGAAACCACACACATTATACACACACAACACAAACCATTTACATCATACATCACACACATACCGCACACACAAACAAAATTTTAAGAGCTGCTTCTCACCAGGACAAGGAACTGGAACTATGTTAATGACAGAGAACTTTCTATTTGGTCGTTTGCTAACTCCTTTCCTTTTGTGTTCATTTGGGTTCTAGTGAAACCTTTTATTTTGGGGTACTATAAACCATTTCCTTAGATTTACATGTTCTTTAATTTTTTTTAAATTGGGAAAATTTAATAAGCATGAAATGGCAATACCACAGTTACAGAAATTTTTATTTTTCTTAAGACAAGTTAGTTATGGGCAGAGATAGCTCACTGATTTAGAGTACTGGCTTCTCTTCTGGAGACCCCGAGTTCGATTCCCAGCACCCACATCCATTGCTAAAAGGATCCGACGCCCTCTTCTGGCATGCAGGTGTACATGCAGACAGAGCACTCATGCATGGGAGCTGTGGGAGCTGTGGCAGCCAAACAGCAGCACTTCAGTGGATATCACACAGATGCACAATGACAGAACAGTGTGGGCGGCCCAGAGTGCCAAGGTCCATTTTGCTAATTTGGTCACTGTGATCAACATCCCAGACAAACCAAGTTCTGGTCACAGAAATTAGGTCAAAGATGCCATGTAAGGCACAAGGATATGCTGCTAACAGCCTTCCAAGGCTGGAGAAGACCAAAAAAAAAAAAAAAAGTCTTAGAAGCAGAAAAACTACACCCATCCTTACAAAGATGTCACTGCAATGTCCTGGGATGCTTGCCCAGCTACTCTCACTGTGCTTAAATAACAGAACGTTCCTTGACACCCAGTTGCACTGATCCAACTGGATTTTGCCAGCCAGAAACATACTGCTCTACAGCAGTGTTTCTCAACCTTCCTAATGCTGTGACACTTAAGTTCCTCATGTTGTGGGGACCCCCAACCAGAAATTATTTTGTTGATACTTTGTAAGTTTTCTAGAAAGCCCTACAAGACATTGCCAACTCTTTAAGATGAAGAATTGGAGGCTGGAGTGTGTCTATAACTTTCACCTTTCTGAACTACGAAAGCATCAGACTGTACGTTTAAGATGCGTCTCTGTGTTGCTTATATAACTGAAACATAGTTAGCTGCCAATTACATCGAGTCCTCCCAATTCTGTGTGCAGTGGAGTAAAGACAGCTCGTGAATACAAAATGCACCATCTGCAGCACCCTCTGCTCTGGCTGCTGGGGCCCGAGCAGCTGCCATGTGACTAAACATGGCTTTTTTTCCATTAGAAAATATTATACACAACAAAGCCAAAAACTTGAAAGAAGACAAAGAGGGGCATAATGGAAGCCACAAAGTCACAATTCAAATGTAATCTGCTGCCTTCCGCCCACCTCAGGGGCTGCCTGAAGTCTGAATCCAGATCTGGACATTGCTCAGCCCTCCTCAGAGAAGCTTCTCCTGGCACGAGATGTCAGTTACCACAAAGATGCATAACTGACCAACCTGCAGAGCCAAGAGACTTCCGAGTGCTCAGACCCCGACTGGGACATCTATGTCACACTCCTCTCTTATGTGGAGAGGGGACCAAACGATTTTAAGAACCACAGGTGATGGATGACTTCAAGAGAGCGGGTTTTCCAGATATGGCAGGAAACGTACAAACTCACAGACCAGCATAAACTCAAGCTAGACCAAATCCCAGCTTGGAGGAGGGGAGGTGTGTGCAGAATCCCATGCCGGCCTGAGGAGCTACTGGCATCTGATTGCTGTGGGAGACACCCAGTGTCCTGACTGCACCCCCAGGCAGGCCTCAGGCTCGGTTGTGGTCAGCCAACACTAAGTGGACGCAGTGAGAGAGGGAGGTAGACAGAATATGAAGCTGGGTCAGTAGGAAGATGGGGACCGGGGAGGAACCGAGGTGAAGGGTGAATGATATAAATGCACCACATGAAACTCTCAGGGAATACATTTAAAACAAAACAAAGGCAAACAAATGCATTAGTCACACACGCTTTCTGAAGAAAGAGCAGAAAGTAAGCTCTCATCACTTACAGTTGCTTGGGAGTCTTACTCTTGATTAACTCCTGGACCAGAAAAGTACCAAAGGCAAATGATGGGCGTCCATGATGTAAATAATATGCATAATTCAGATGTTCCACTACAGCGTATTTATTCACCAGGTCAGGGCTGGAGAAGTGTGGGAGCTGACTGGCTGTGTCTGGGGAAAAGGCAAAGCATCTCATTCCTGCGCTTCCAGAACTGCATGTGCAATGCTTAGCTTTTCCACAGCAAACAGCCTGTCATAATCATTTTATACACTGTATGAGACATGTATCCGATTTTCAATCTATAAAACACACTAGAAAATTCATTTCTTATTGCTTGAGGATATGGCTCAGTGCTAAAACACTTGGTCAGAAAATTCACTTTTAGGTAGTCAATATGTTCGATACACATCTACTATATGTCAAACATTGAGATACTCTCATAAGCATACATAGAATTTAACATTACAAGCAAGGAAACAAAGACATCATGTATGATACTGAACACTAACCCTAAACTCAAAAATTCTTATGTCCCACAGAAGACGGCAGAGCGTATGGCCTGGATCCAGTAAATGAGAGCTTTAGAACACTTTGTCTGGAGCTGGAGAGATGGCTCAGTGGTTAGAGCACTGACTGCTCTTCCAGCAGTCCTGAGTTCAAATCCCAGCAACCACATGGTGGCTCACAACCATCTATAATGGGATCTGACACCCTCTTCTGGTGTGGCTGAAGACAGCGACAGTGTACTCACATATGTAAAATAAATAAATAAATAAATAAATCTTAAAAAAATAAACTTCTTAGGGCAGAGGCTGGAACTTCATTGTAAAGTGTGTGCCTCATATACATAAAGCCTTGGCTTTCCTTCCCAGAACCATGTAAGTCAGGTGTGATGGAAAACTTCTGTAATCCCAGCAGTAGCGAGGTACAGGCAGGAGGATCAGATATCTAAGGTCAATCTAAACCAGCCTGGGCTGTATAAGACCCTGTCTCAAAAACATGTTAACCAACTCACCAAAGACACCTTATCCTCTTTCTTCCGCTGCACTGGAAGGGACATTATTAGTCACCTTATTTTAAAGGAAACTTATGAAAAGGTCAAAACAAGTGCTCAAGGTCAGGCAGCCACTACAAGGTGGAGTGAGCATTCAATGGCCGTCACCACAAACACTCAACACTTAGGACACTACGTGGCAAGTGGGGCTTCTGACGAAGAAGAGCCACAGAGGTTCAGATCCGCTCCCACGCACGTGCCGTGCTAGGAACTGAATGAGCGGATTCTCCACTTACATGTTTAATTACTTCAGCAAAGTGTCTTCTGCTGAGAAGTACTTTACAGCAGAAAGCACTGGGAAGAAGGGGTTGACTGTGCATATAAAACCTTCCACCCTCAGTATCGCCTATGCTTCCAAAGCAAAGCCACTCAGGACCTACCTCCTATAGCTAGTGTGTTGGCAGATTGCCAGCCGAACAGTCTGCTAGGATCAAAGGGTGGCAAGGACTGAAAAAGAGGAAAAGCAATCAGACTTCAAACCTTACTGACCCTAAAACAAATAAACAAAATGTCAGGGAGACCTCCGGGGTGACTTGCAGCTTACAACTTTGGTAGAATGTTTGCCAGGACATACAAGAAAGACCCTAATCTTCAGAACCAAATGCAATTAAATGTTCTTGCTCTAAACATAAATTCTTTGAACATAGTCCCCTCCCACACCCAAAAAAGAAGAGAAGCTCCAAAGGACCATCACTCAAGGTTGACCTCTGCCCTCCACATATCCTGGCTCACATGTGCACCTGCACACACATTCAGAGAGATCTGCATGGACACAAAAGTGCACACAGAGCTACCTGGGCACAGGCACAACGTTATGTGCCCACAGGCCCAGCATCCAGGAGGCTGAGGCAGAGGATCACTTGAGCACTGGACTAAGGAGGTCAGTCTGGAACACAGCAAGACACTGCTTTAAAATAAACAACCAGGTGTGATACAAGCCAGTCATCTCAGCATTGAGGCAGTAGGAGGAGGAGGATCAGGAGTTCAAAGCCATCCTGGCCTACATAGTGAGTTTGAGGGCTTTGTAAAACAAAGCAAAATAAAATTATTTAAGTCAAATTGAAAAGGGAATAAACAATAACATGAAATGACTTATGTCTGAATTTGATTCAAATACTATACAAGTAAGGAACTGTCCACACCCTTAACACTTGGGACACTGAGACAGGAGGATCACTACATTGACCCAAATCTGGGCTAAGCACCATCACACTGAAGCACCGGTTCGTTCAGATGCTGAGCACAGTGCTGCTCTGCATGGCACAGACTGGGGCAGCATGAGGCTGTCTTCCTCAGGAATTCTTTAAGACTGAGTGTATGAATGTTGTGCCTGTATGTATGTCTTCGTGGAGGCCAGAAGAGGGCAGCAGATCCTCTGGAAGGATGCAGGTGGTTGTGAGCTGCCATGTGGATGCTAGGACTCAAACCCAGGTTTTCTGGAATCACATCCAGTGGTCTTAACCACTAAGCCACAGCCCCATTCTTTGAGAAATTCTTTACAGAAAACTAACCTCAAGACCACACTGAGTGGCGTGACAGACTTGCCCTCAGGCACAGTTGCTAATTTCATGGCACTGCAGAAACAATCGGTTCTGGCTCATCAGTGAATCACATTTTCAAGCAGATCAGTCCATCCTGAGAATCTGGATTTAATATCTCTTAAAGAACAACTCAACTTATGTTGAAGATACTATAAAAATATATGTAATGAAGAAAGCCTGCTAAACTGAGATATGGGCAAAGGATGCTTCTAATCTAGACCCTGAATAGGCTTCAGGGGTCTGAAAAATCCCTCTGGAATAGAAGCAAATCCACAGGTTCCCATGTAGTCCCTCTGGGCATAGGCACATAGTTCCATTCTTCTTTGCCACAATTCCTTATTCTGTATTCACTGTTTAAAGGAGATAGGGTTTTCTGTTTTCCTTCAAAGCCTTAGCTGATGCACGTAAGAACCGGCTCTCTAATGTAGTACCTGAATGAGGTGGTAGAGTGTAATATCAGAGGGCAGAGTACTAGGAGCAGTGCACTGTGGGAAGAGCGCAGCTTTGAGCTTTGGGTAAGGTGTTAGGGCCATCTTCAGTAGCTGGGGGTCCACTTTCTTCAGACAGTTCTCGCCGTCTTCATTCTGAATGACCTATGCAAGACAACACAGGACAGCTGAATAGTGTCTGGATAGTGCGGATTTGAGATTTAAAGACTAGTCATCAGAAGATAAAGAGTCCCCTGCTCCAGGATGGAATGGCTGCCTGCCTCTGGACCACATGTCTACCATCAAATCTCAGCTTCCTGCAGGGTTAGAAAGGGAGCTAGACTGATTGTTTTCAAGCCCTGTGCCACTTGAAAAACAAGCCCTCACTAGTATAGCAATTGTAATGTTTATATTTCACAGTCTTCAATATCATAAGAACCCCAACACATACATTCACACACCTATTACATTAGCATGGTGGTGCATACACAAAATCCCAGTACTTGGGAGACTGAGCCAAGACAATCACTAAAATTCACAACCAGCACAGGTTACACAGGGACTTTCAGGCCAGCTTGGACTGTACAGTGAACCCACCTCAAGAAAACAAATAAAATAGCCAAGTGTGGTAGCACATGCCTTTAATCCCAATTCTGGAGGCAGAGGCTGGCTGATTTCTGTGAGTTTGAGGACAGCCTGGTCTGCATATGGAATTTCAGGGCAGCTAGAGTTATACAGTGAGGCCCTGTCTCAAAAAATCAAATTGAAAAACCAATAAATAAGTAAATACTATTTGTATAAATAAATACAAAAAATAAACAAACAAATAAGAAGGCGAAGACAGATGATTTCTAGCCCTTTCTGTTAACCTACAGTATTCTGGCTAGTCTCTGACAGGGGACTAAAAGCAGGGTAAGGGGCTTAGTCATGTGACTACACGGCAATCTAAGGGTTAATTATCACCAGGAAGAAACTGCTGAGGAAGAGATGTTAGCAGTGTTTTCACTCTATCTAGTCACTGTATCTTCAAAATGCAGAGGAGCATACCCCCATATGGTCCCTCAAAGGAGTTTATAGAGAAAGCTAAAACTTAAGCTTTAAGGTAAAACTTTCTAAAAGGGTAAATACCTAAGATGTATCACAAGCCACAGATCTAAAATACATTTACTCCCAGAAGTAGCCAGATCCTGATTCTACCCTGGAGTTATAGACAATACATCAAAGGGACAATGCACTAATTCCATTTCAGCTCAGGACACACAATTGTGAAATTCATTTGTTTCATGCTCACCGGGATACTTGGTATCGGTCACACTTTAGCACCAACTGAGATTTACACAATCTGGATTATCTGTGCTGAGTTTAAAATCAACCCTATTTCTCCACAATAATTTTGAGTATTACCCATACCTGGCTGACACCCCCAGGAGCATACATGGTGGTAGCAAGGGCCAAGAGGGTGTGGCCTTCCAACAGCATACTGCTCACACTGGCTTGATTGGTGGGAATCAGAATCTGAGCGTTTGCAAGGCTAGCCTGAAAGATCAGTTTAGGATCTGAAAATAAAAGGGATAACCACTAAATAAAGAGACATAATTCTGAGAAAGAAAATTTTAAGTCTATCCACAGTAAAAAGGCTTCCTAAGTTTAAAAGCGTCGAAAAGACATGGTGTATAAGTGTGTGTGTGTGTGTGTGTGTGTGTGTGTGTGTGTGTGTGTGGTGGGGTATTCACCTTCATAACAGATTTTAAACAAAGAAAATGCGAAGGTAATAAACAGTCAGGAGAAAAGAAAATCAACGAGCAAAAGAAACAAAAATCAGATGCCTTAGGTCAACTGCACCAGCAGTGATTTAGAAAACAAACATTCAGTGCCACTGTTGTTTGGTCAGTGTAAATAGGACACAGGGCAAAGGTACAAGCTCACTGAACAGCAATGTGGCCTAACAATAAATCCCATCAGCAGCTTTTGGCTAGTAATTTTATATGTAGAAACCTGTATGTACTAAAGAGCTTATATGAAACAAAGGTTTATATTGAAATATATTTAATACCATTGTTTATAATAATAAAAAATGCAAAAACAAGCTTATTGTCCAAAAATGAGAGCATAGTAAATTAAGTGGGGCCTGTTTACTAAGTGAAATCTTGTGCCAACACTGAAATGATCACTGTGTCTAAGGATGCAAGGGAAGTCTTACTACACAAAGGCAGTTACAAACACAGACATTTCCAGTACTCCTATACAAAGCAGGAGCTAAGGCTCCCTGCTGGAGAACAAGGTAAGAGTAGTTAGAAAGACAAAAAAGAAACAGAAGGAAATTTGACTGGGTTACCAACAGCCCCTTGTGGGCAGTCATCTTGCGGTAAACCCAGGCTATATCTATGCTGGTGTTAGCTACTTGAGAGTTACAGGTGGCTTCCTGCTTTTTGTTTGAGACAGGGCCTCACTGTACAGCCCTATAGGAATAGAGCTCACTGTAGATCAAATTGGCCTTGAACTCAGAGATCTGCTGGCCTCTGCCTCCCATGTGCAAGGATTAAAAGTGTGTGCCACCACCCACAACCCCAGCAAAACCTGGCACTAGATAAAAGACTGCTTGTTGATAAGTTGCTATTGCTTGATGTATATATGGTGCTTGCCCTGTATCTTTTTCCAGGATTTGGGGAACACTAATTGCTAGAATGCTTGAGGGTAAAAGGCATTCCTGTCTGATTATAACTAGGGCAGCTGCTTTAGCAGCTCCAAGGACATACAGAGTTTCTTTTCCTTCTAATTTGAAGCTCCAAACTGAAAGATTTGTGAGTTCCTAAAACCCACCAGCAGTTAGAGAGAACCAACTCCACAATGTTGTCTTCTGGCTTCCACATACACACATGCCTGAGGCATGTACTCAGCATAATGTCCACATACACACATGCCTGAGGCATGTACTCAGCATATGATGTCCACATACACACATGCCTGAGGCATGTACTCAGCATGATGTCCACATACACACATGCCTGAGGCATGTACTCAGCATGATGTCCACATACACACATGCCTGAGGCATGTACTCAGCATACGAGGAGCCCTAGCACTGCAAAAAGATGAATGAAAAGAAAGGAGGAAGGAAGGGAGGAGGAAGGGGAGAAGGAGGGAAGGGTCCTAGCTGGTATCTAGAAGGCAGACGTATTTTACTCCTTGGAGAAGGGTGTCATGTACCACAGCAGGAACTGAGCCTGTGACAGCTGGCGAGTAACCGTGGAGAGCGGAGCCTAAGGTGGGAGTGAAGGAGGAGCCTTAGCCACAGAAGCTCTCAGCTCCAGTTCTAACTTTTCTTGGCAGGCCAAAGTCTAACATTTCTTGGTTTTCTATGTCATTTAGTAAAATGTGAGCCTGGATCACAGTCAGATACTTAACCACAGCCAAAGATTTACTTAAAGAGTTCCCAAGGTAAATACCATGCAATAGATTTTCTGTTTACCTAGATGTAGTGGCTATTCCTGGTTGTCAATTTGACTGTATCTGGAATGAACCACAATCCAGAATTGGAAGGCTCACCTGTGATCCTGATCTTGAGGCACAGAGGCTATGAATGTCAGGACACTAAGGCAAGGAGATCTCTGAGATCCAGGTGTGGTGGTACACACCTTAGCCTGCCTGCCTTATGGTACTGAGCTAGATCCTTGGACTTCCATCCACAGCTGCTGCTGACCATTGCTGGGGAGTTAGACTACAGACTGTAAGTCACTAACAAATTCCCTTCCTCTATAGAGACTACCCCTAAGTTGTGTGACTCCAGAGAACCCTGACCAATACACTAGAGAAAGATTGTGTATTTAATACTGAACAGAATACCTGTCAGGTTACTGGAAACTTGCCGACACTGAACCAAAAATTCAAGCCAAGGATGAGCTTCATGTAGTTCTTTCTTTTCCAAAAAAGGACAATTTCCAGGATTAAGTCTATATTTAAAACAAACACACACACACACCTTTGGGGTTAGCACACGTGGCAGGGCTGTCCTGAGCACATTTGCTCAGGTGACAGCTAGCTCTAGAAAAGCAATGAGATGGGTCTGTCCTCGGCAGTAGAGTGCTTGCCTGGCACGGTAAGCCTTGGGTTGGATTCCAGCAAAGCAAAAAACCCATACAATCCAGCACCTGTAATCTCAGTGCTCAGGAAACTAAGGCAGGAGGATTGCTGTAAGTTTAAGTCTATCCTGGACTACAGAGTAAGACAAACAGCTCTCATTCCCCACCAAGGTTACATAGACAGACAGACAGACACACACACACACACACACACACACACACACACACTGTTAATATATTAAAAACTATACCTAATACTGCTATTACTGATTGAATAACAATGAGCAATGGCCACAGACAAAATTCTATTCTATGTGTATCAATCTGTATAAACCTGAGTTTTTTAATTAATCTATCTTATGTGAATTAAAGTATTTTGTTCTCTTAAAGAATCAAGACTTTTAAGTGAGTTCGAAAATCTCTGTCTTTAAGCTCTCCATTCTTTCTTTTTCCCGTGCTATGCTGGTGAGTGAACCCAGGGCTTGCACATGGCAGACAAGCCTCTGCCACTGGCAGCCATCCCCAGACACATTATTTTATTCTAAACTCCAGTAATTTCAAAACCTAATCGACACTATATGAAATCATTATCAATAAAACTCACACCTGTGATGTGCCAGGTGTTAGTGGGAAAAACCACTTTAAAAGGATCAGTTTCTCAATTCAGCTGATGCCTTTAATACCAGAACTTAGGCGGCAAAGGTAAGCCTCTGTGATGTTTGGCCAACTTTGTATACACAGTGAGTTCTGGGGCTACATGGTGAGACCTTGTCTTTAGAACACACAGAAACACAGCATTTCATGTAGGGTACATGGCCCGGCACTCAGGCAGGCGGGCTGAGAGTTCAAGCTTATTTTAAGACCCTGCTTTAAGCCTCCACTCACCCCCAAAACACAGCTCAGTACTCACTTGTAAAAGTCAAGATAGATGTAGAGGAGATGCTGCAGGCTGTGCTCTAAACAGTAGAGGATGAATCGGGAATCAAAGTCGAACCCTGCTGAGGATTTGTACCTCTGCACGGGGAGGGTGTCCTGCATTACACCCCCAATCCGGCTCAGTCTCAGAAGGAGAAGTTCAAAGTCTTCCAGCTCAGATGCAAGAAAAATGCCACTTCTGTGGGGCAGTTTGAGAGATGAGGAATTAAAGAAGCACAAGTTTCAAGTCAGACACACTCCTCCCAAACTGCTAAGAAGCCACAGCACTTAAACACACCAACTACTAAAAAGATGGGAACCTGCACTCACAATATTACTTTTTAAATATTTACTATAGAACACATCACAACTGCCATACAGAAAGAACATGAAAAACACACTGAGGCTTAAAAGAAACACTGCATGAGGGCCAGAGAGATGGCCTGGTGGCTAAAGCACTGGCTGCTCTTCAGGGGGAGGAGGGGTGGGAGGGAGAGACTTGGGTTCAATCCCTGACCCCCACAAGGCGGGCGGCTCCTAACCATCTGTAACTCCAGTTCCAGAGGATCTGATTCTAATGCCCCCTTCTGGCCTCCATGGGCATCAGAATCACATGTAGTATACAGATATACATGCAGGCAGAACACTCACATACATGAAATACAAATAATCATTTGAAACCTACAGATGTTTTGAGAATAGATGTAGCAGGTAACCGGCATGCTGAGTCTAGACGGCTGTGTTGGAAACCACTGGTGTGTTCCTTCCCACAGTATCTACAGCAGCCCCTCTGCCTGCTGCTTGTGGGAACAATTCAACTCACAGTTCTATAACCAACCTCAAAGAACACAGGGATGAACTTTGTCTACTCTGAACTTTACAAAGCACAGAGAATGTATATTATCCTCTCCCCTTTCCTTTACTTGACACTGGTCATTCATCCATGGTGACACCCACAGCAATATCCTCCTTCATGCCACTTTTTGTCAAACCTTTGTGGGTCGTTTCAGCTGTTCCTAGATTTACATGGTTACAACTGAGAAAGACCTGGGTGGTGGTGCATGCCTTTATTATCCCAGCACTCCAGAGGCAGGTGGATGTCTGTGAGTTCAAGACCAACCTAGTCTACAGAGTGAGTTTCAAGACAGCCAGGGCTAAACGAGAAACCCTGTCTCAAAAAATAAAACAAAAGACAAACGAGAGAGAGGGAGAGAGGGAGAGAGAGAGAGAGAGAGAGAGAGAGAGAGAGATCTTTTCTTATGTTTATTGGCTGTGTTTCTCTAAGAGTTTCTATTGCTGGAATGAAACACACATCTTAATTCATCGATTGTTCTAGAAACCCAAACCAAGACCTGCTGGGATTGCTACTGAGGCCACACAGTGCCCGAAGAACACTTCAAGAGGGACTGGCTGCTGGCTTTTCTTGTTCCAAATCTAAAGAGAATGACTGTATTTTTGTTACCATTTGTATAATGTTGGCCAGAATGATTATTTTTAGATTTCAATGATTTAGAATGATTTAGGGTAAGGAATTTTTCATGTATGCTGATTTTTATGGATCTGATAGAATGGCATTATTTCCCCTTTAATATATTTACATAATAGAAAAATATTTACACAATAGATATCATGATCTCTCCTTCCTCTCTCTCTCTCTCTCTCTCTCTCTCTCTCTCTCTCTCTCTCTCTCTCTCTCTCTCTCTCTCTCTGGTTGTTTAGTTGGGTTTTGTTTTGTTTTTCAAGACAAGGTCTCTTTACATAGCCCTGACTCTGTCTTGGAACTCACTATATAAACTAGGCTGGCCTCAAACTCAAAACTCAAAGCTCTGCCTGCCTCTACCTCCAGAGTGCTGGAATTAAAGGCATCTGCCACTATACTCAGCATGAATTAATTTCTCAATTTATATTAAACCAGATAAATTAGTTTTTAAACAACCAAATACTAAGGCAAATATTTGATTATACAAATTCTACATCTTACTTTTAGTAAGAAGAGCATTAACTCAATGAGAAGAACAGAGACCAGAGAACCAGATGTTAAAGGGCCCCGAGCTGTAAGTGAGAGGCTTAGGCAATGCTCTTCCCTCCCCTGGATCTGGCTCCGAGTCTGCAGGCTGTGAGGCAGGCAGAGCTTAAGCACACCTCAGCAAGTACAAACTAAGAGTGGAGGAAGCATGCTGACGTGCACACCTAACTTCCTCATGGGAAGACATCAGACTGAGCCACAGAAACTACTCAGCTCCTGCTGACCCACACGACGGGCGAATTCCCACAGTTAGAACTAGTAGGATTCTGTTTAGGAATGAGTTAGCCCTGCCCCTCTGCCCTCTACCTCGTCCCCACTGTCCTCTGCAGGTGCAGAGTGTGGTGACTGACTGCACAAGAGGAGACAGCTACAGGACACCTGACAGAGGGCTACCTAAGTCTTACTGACAGTCCTGCATCGGAGAACACCACATAGCAAGCTCAGAAGGCATGAGAGGTTTCAGGGACAATCTCATGTACAATTTGAGAATCTGTTCACCACCCCAGGACATTAAAAACAGATGATATCAAAACAACAGCTTAGATCAATCCCCCTTGAATGTTCGTTATGTATCCACTCTGCACTGGACTGGTGGCAGTTCATAGGAACAAGCACAGGCGTGTCATTATACTGAACACAGCCGGGCCGGCAGGCCACAGGTAAGCAGTCTCCCCTCACGCCATGTTTGATTCTTCCTCTGCTCTCCCACCTGCTCTGATCCTGCAGCTACAGTACCTGGCCAGCTTGTCTAAAATCTCATTCCTCATGTGACTGTTGCAGCAAGTGCTCTGCTCAATGATGTCAGCACTCAGAGGGGGCCACTTGCTCTGCTGAGGTGACACGGTCTCCTGGGTCTGAAATTCTTCCATCCACAAGCTGATGCCTGACCAGTCATGTCGAGCTGTGAGGTATCTCCACAGGGCTTCTGGGGAATGTGCTTTATATTCTGCACGAAGAGAACACTTTTAAACAGCGGTGAATTATGGTTACTGACTCTTGTATTCATACCATGTGTGACTTATTCAGACCCTCTATGCTTTATTTTTCTTATTGTGCTTTGCTCAGTTTATAACCAGTACTAGAGACAGAAGAGTGGCATGTTCCTCACTCCCGGGAGTTAGAATGAAGTGGGCACGGGAGCTGTCAGCTCTCTTCTCCAGGACCTATCACTGCTCGGCCTGTCAGCTGTGCTCCAGAGCCCCTGTGCTTTACATAAGAAACTCAGACTGTCACTGTGGATCCAGAATGACAATATCCATTCCTTTAACCATGTGACGTTTCTTCAGCACCACGCTGTAAATCCACTACAAAAACATTATAAGCAAGAGGTCTTAATACTATGACTGGATTTAAAAAAAATTGAACCTCCCCCCAAAAGAATCCTAAAGAGAAGACCCTCAAATACTAAAACATTAATAACTTAGTCCCCATTTAATATGCTCACACTTCTGACCTTCTTATACTTGCCTTCTGGACTTATTCTGGGGAGAAGGATACATTCCTGTGTTTGCAGATCCCACCAGTGAGCCCAATTCAGTGCAATTCTATGGTCCTGTTTGTTAAACTCATCTTTTTTATCACATTTGAGGAATGTGTCCAAGACAGATTTGTGTTTGAAACAGTCCTGTTCCTTTATCCAATACCTAAAACAGTGACATTATATATTTTTTTTTAATTTTGAAGGAAAAAGCCATTTCTTTTTATCTGATGGAGGTGGAGTATAACTCTTAACACAAGTGCTGGAATGACAGAAAATTCCCCCCTTCTTTAACATACGAATCTTACCTTCCTGTGCACCTGATGTTTAGGTCCAGTTACTACAAATGGAGTGTTACCCATGATCACCCTATTGCCTATTATCACCCAAGGAACTAATGAGCCTACCTGGGGAAAGCCTGTATCTGTGCATTTTCCTGGAAGTGTACAGAGTAAAGCTTTTCAACTTGATGAACAAAGTCTACGGTTCTTCTTTCTTTTTCAGAAAAACATTCCTTTTCTTTTAAAATTTCCACCTTAAATAAAAGCAATTAGAGCAATGACCACACAAAAATCAAGAACATCTGTGAAACAAAATGTATGTGATTAAGTACCATCTAATAACTGTAGTTATTTTAAAAATGAAGTTCCCTGCTGTGTTCACTTAGCATGCCTCAGGTCCTGGGCCTGATCTACAGCACCACAGAGAAAGACAGAGGAAGGAAGGACTAGGGAAAGGAGAAGAGGAGAAGAGGGAGAGGAAGAAAGAGGGAAGGGAAAAGGTGAAGGGAAGGGAGAGGAAAGGAGGAAAGAAGGAAAAAAGGGAGAAGGAGGGGATAAGGGGGGAATTGTATTAATTTTTTTTTTATTCCATTAGTAAGAGGGCAACTTTCTGGAGTTGCTTTCTTCCCTCTACCATGTGGGTCCTCTGGGTGGAACTCAGGCTGTAAGCTTGGCAGAAGGAGCCTTTATCTGCTGATTCACCTTTCCAATCTTGTAATCTGTACTTTTACATTAATATATATTCACATAAATCTTTATCATAATGTCAGGTGCCATTAAAAAGGATTGTGCCAGACAAGGGAACACAGGTAATCCCAGCACTGAGAAGGCAGGCACAGGCAGATCTCTGAGTTTGAGGACAGCCAGTGCTCTGTTACACAGAGAATCCCTGTCTCGAAAAACCAAACCAAATGAACAAGTAAGGATTGTCAAGTTTGTTTATGTTTTTCCTAAATAATAAGATTATTCATTTTAAAGTTAAAAAATTCAGCAAAGTGGTCTAATAATACTATAAACCATAGCCAGGCATGCTTGTAATTCTGGAAAGCTGAGACAGCAGGATGAGAAGTTGGGAGGCCAGCTCGGACAACATAAACATATCAAGATTCTGTCTCAAAGTGAGTGTCACCTTGACTTACCAAAAAGTCCCGAATATTTTTATCAGTTGTATAAAAGCATATCTTAAGCAACTCATCTTCCACACTGAAGCCCTAAAATAAATGGAAAATTTAAAAATTTAAATTTGCAATGAACCTATTTGAACATAAATATGCTAAATGCAAAAATGCTTTACTGCAGACAAATGTCCTACTTGTGTGATCTTGGGAATATTTATTTTCTAGGTATTGTATATTGATGGCTTGTCCCTAAAGCCCTTACAACTTTTCCAGAGCAAAGGTAACACAGAACAATTTAAGGTAAACCCAGGAGCCCGAGCCTGAGACGACAAAACCCCAAGTCTTCTATGAAACTGAAGCCCTTCTCCTCTATGGAAAGCACTGTCTTGGGGATGTGGTGATGCACGTGAGGCAGGAGAATGAGTTCAAGGCCAGCCTGGCCTACACTGTGAGACCATGTCCACAAAAACAGATGCCGGCGTGGTGGCTCACGTAATCTCAACACACTGAGGCTGAGGCAGGAGCATCAAAAATGAATCTAAGGCCAGCATGAACTTTAAGTTCTAGGCCATCAGAGGCAAAAAGATTATCGACACTTACCATGTTCCTTAAGAGCCTGGAGGCCTCCTCCACATTGTTCTTTTTTAAACTCTCAAATGCCAAATCTAGGCCGATCCTAACCAGTTCCTCCAGTTGTTGAGCGGAGTGACCGGTAGTCCTGAAGAAAGTTTGTGCCTCTGGTATTCTGTTATTTAAAACGGCATCAGCAATAACTTCCTAGGAAAAAGAAGAAAAGTAGAAGTTTAAGTTCCTCTTACTTTTATTATGATGATTACCAACCCAGAATGCATACATGCATTAGATACCCACTAAGGGACTGATTGAAAAATCCACTTCTATGAGCTCACGGAAGCTGACGTGAGCAGCTTAGAGCCTCACAACCATGGGGGACAGAAAGACAGCATGGTTACAGTCCTCAGGGATGTGGGCTGTGGCAACAGCTATGGGAGACAGAGGGAATCCATCAGAGCAAGATGGAGGACCACAACAGGGGTGGGGCAGGGCCTGGGACTTCTTAGAGATAACAAAGGAAATACCAGGGCAAGCCTTCAGAGACTCCACAGCACTCAATATAACAGAAGAGAGCACTGGCTAGAACTTGGGGGACAGAGGGGAAGCTGAAAGCTGATTAGGGGAGCTGGAGAGATGGCTCAGTGGTTAAGAGCATTGACTGCTCTTCCAGAGGTCCTGAGTTCAATTCCCAGCAACCACGTGGTGGCTCACAACCATCTGTAATGGGATCTGATGCCCTCTTCTGGTGTGTCTGAAGACAGCTACACTGTACTTACACAAAATAAATAAATCTTTAAAAAAAAAAAAAAGCTGATTAGGTCACGAGCCTATGTATTTCATCCTGAAGCTCACATGGAACCATATTTCTTATCATCAGACACTTTAGGAAGCATAGAAGAGACTGAAAATATCTGAAGGTCAAGATGAGGTCAGTGGGGAGAGGGTGGGGTAAGGGGGAGGGCGAGATCAGTGATCCTGAGAAAGGACCATAAAGGAACACAGGAAGAGGCCTGGAAGACAGCCAAAAATTAGCAAGAAAAGTAGCCTCTGGGCAGAGCTTCGTAAGAGCGCTTCCCTGCCCCTCTGCCCCAGCAGCAGTCATGGACACACCAAATCTGTGCTGTCCCTTTAATCTGCTGATCTCAGTGACTGCACCAAGGCACTGGCTTTGCCTCTACAACACCACAGTCCACGTACGGAGAAGGGACTCCTCTGGTCCCCAAGTCATACAGATGGCAGCACATTTTAAACTAATTACTATGTGAAAAGAGAAGCAAACAGGTGGAGGACTTAATTGGCAAACGTGTTCATTAGATCTTATAATGACCAGGACTCAAATCAAGTGCACGACCTGGTGATGACATCACAGAAGCTTCCCCGAGACCTGACTGCCAGAAATAACTTTATCCAGAAGTCAAAAAAATGTATGAGGCCAAAGCGCCCTGGAGAGGATGTGGCAGAGGCAGGCAGACAACCCCAGCAGTGGGAGGCCGAGGTGGGAGGGTCGTGAGCTGTGTCCACCCTAGGTTATAAAACAAGTTCAAGGAAAGCCTCAGATAGTGAGAGCTATATCCAAAATACATAACAAATAAAACAAAGTTCCAGCCAGGCCACCAAGGCAGGACTGCGGGGAGAGTGTCACTTCCCGTGAGGCTGATCCTGTGGCACACGGGGCATTATATCAGCAGGATCCAGAAATGTAGATCCAAAGCTTTGCCCAGGAGCCCACATCACTAAAACCTGAGACCATGGCCAAAGGCTGCAGACCACTGTGCAGACTCTAATCTCATTTCTTGGGTATTCTCTTAGGCTCGCTGTATTTGGCGGAGATCTGATGCATCGATTTACCTCAAAGCTGAGTTCCTCCCAAGCCTGGCCCTCCTTCACTGCGAGGACATCTTCATTTACATCAGACTCATCTATGACATCTCCTAGCTTCCAAGGAAACTTTATCATAAAAGTCCGAAGTTCATTGATGTAGCGGGTCAAAATGTCCACTCCTTTTTGTAAGTGCTCATCTAGCTCTGAGAAAAACATCAGTGTGTCAATTTGCATGTGCATGGCATGTGTGCCTGTGTGTCTGTGCTGCATGAGGAAGAGCATATGTGTGTGCATGTGTAAACAGACATGGAAAGAAAAGGGAAGGAGAACATACCATGACCTGTTGAAAGGAATTCTGGAAATTGTCAAATTTCAAAACAAGTATTTTCAAACAATAAGCCTTTCCTTCCTACAAGTAGCTGTGTTTAGCACAGAGTTCTCCACACCTTATCCCTAGATCTTTCTGCTGGTGCTCCCAGGGTCAAACCATCTCCTTCACTCTGCTTTCTTCACAGCAGTATGTCCTGTGAGCTCTGCTTTGGTTCTGACCAATGGCATGCCCCGCCCTCAACTGTTCTGACCAATAGCATGCCCCGCCCTCAACTGTTCTGACCAATGGCATGCCCCGCCCTCACTGTTCTGACCAATGGCATGCCCCGCCTTCACTTTTGTTCTTACCTTCAGTGTGAACAAAAAGCTGCCTTATTTGCTTGTTAAGGAAAGATAGTGTGAGGTGAAGCAGCTGCTCTGCAAAGTGTTTGCTTTGGGTTTCGGAGTCACTCTCTCTAATTGCTGAGCAAAGTAAATCCAGGGCTGGGGTCATCTCTTCCACCTCTGAGAACAAAGGAAGAATTAACAAGGAAACATCAGACTGTCTCCCCTGCAATGACACATCCAAAACGTTGGTTGCAGTATTCTTAAATATATAAACAGGCCTAATGTTGTATTTCACAAGCTCACGTGCCTTTATGAAGGCTTATTACAAACTTCAATGACTGGACCCACAAATAAACATTTACTGGTATTACTACCATTATTCTGCACACTTGGTGCTTTATAAACTTTTTTTTTTTTCTTTTCAACAACCCAATAAATGTTTACTCCCTTTCCATAGATGAGAGGAGACTGGGGTTCAGAAAAAGTCACTTATCCAAGCTAATTTTGAAAGTATATAAAATGGCAGAGCCAAAATCTGAACTTAAGCCTATGTGAATCCAAAGCCACTCCAACATGCATGTAGAGAACAGGAGTGTAACATGTCCTGAATCACCTCTGTGCACTTCAGGGCCCTCATGGGACAACTGCTGATCTCAGCATCTGCCCAACTTTGCAGCTGCATGTTGAAAGAACTATGGGTCTGAGACAGTAAGCGAGGCTTACACAGCTTCTTTCTGATCCACGTCTACCTTTGAGCAAAAGCAGTGCAGGAAGAAGGGAGAGGTGGGAAAAGCTATCCAACAGGACAAGTGGACAGCAGTCACACAACTGCAGATGAACACCGTTCAACATCACAAATCAAGGTTTTTCCTATGAATTACACTGTGTGTGTGTGTGTGTGTGTGTGTGTGTATGTGTGTGTGTTTCAAGACAAGGTTTCTCTGTATAGAAACCTTGCTCTGTATAGAAGCTTTAAACTCAAGAGATTTACCTGCCTCTGCTTCCAAGTGCTGGGATTAAAGGCATGCGCTACGACTGCCCAGCTAAACTATATATATATTTAAACTGAGAAGTATCAAAAAAAAAATCCATGCAGAAGAAAAACCAGCCTTCTTATCACAACA
The DNA here is from genome assembly GCF_963924665.1 of Micromys minutus. Taxonomy (NCBI): domain Eukaryota; kingdom Metazoa; phylum Chordata; class Mammalia; order Rodentia; family Muridae; genus Micromys; species Micromys minutus. The sequence goes on from NC_137952.1 coordinate 29,473,004, forward strand.
AAAGCAGGTGAGGAGTGTAGCTCAGCGGCAGAGTACCCGCCCAGTCCACGCAAGCTCCTCAGTGCAAAAAGAAAACAGAGGGGAGGAAGTAAAGGGAGAGGGGAAGAGGGAGGGAGAGATGAGGAGAGGGAGGGAAATGTTTATATGAATTTGATTTCCTTCTTCTCTCTGTCCCCCTCCCTCCCTCCCTCCCTCTCTCGCCCTGCAGGTTGGCCTGAAACTCACTATGTAGATCAGGCTGTCCTTGAATGTAAACAATCTGCCTGCTTCTGCTTCCCAAGTACAGGAATTAAAGCCCTGTGCCTGATTTTATTTTGAGACAGGGTCTTTTTATACAAGCTTTCTTCAGCACAAACTAGCTTTGAACTTGAGGTCCTCCCTCCCCACCTTTAGAAATGCTGGAATGACAGCCATACGGCCCCATGTCTGGCTCTGAGAGCACCTCATTTTATTTTATGAGGGCTTTCCTCACGGCCTTCAAGTGTGCATGTGCACCATGTGGACATACACAAAGGCATCTAGACAAAGACAGCAGATTCTAGAAACTGGAATTACAGATGGTTGTGAGCCACTACGTGGGTGCTGGGATTTGAACTCAGGACCTCTGGAAGAGCACTGAGTGCTCTTAACTCCTGAGCCATCTCTATAGCCCCTCTTTCTTATTTTTAATCAGAGGCCAGAGGTGTCTGATCTCTTGGAGCTGGAGTTACAGGTGGTTGTGAGTCACCTGACATGGGTGCTGGGGACTGACCTCAGGTTCTCTGGAAGGATATGCTCTGTAACAGCCGAGCCATCTCTCTAGTCTAAGCTTACAAAGAAAAGCTTCAATTCTCACAAGAGCACACATCAGTAAAAAGACTGTCATTTTTTCCATGTAACTAGAGTACAGATTCATAAAACTTGCCTGAAGACTAATTATTAAGGCAATTTTAGCTGCATATTGCCTCAAACTATAGCAATACTCTTAGAACTAAACATTCCACATCTAGAATTTATCCCAAGTAAATGATTCTACATAAGTACACACACACACACACACACACACACACACACACACACAGACAGAGAGAATGAATTCTTATACTATACTGTTGAGAAGACAAAGGGCCGGTGTGGACAGGCGCGCTCCTGCACTCAGGCCGCAGAGGCTAGAGCATGAAGGGCACAGGCTAGAGGCTATTTCCTGAGTTCAAGGCTAGCTCAGGAGACACAGTCTATCTCAAAAAACTGCAATCAATCTAAATGTTTAATAAGAATCTGGCTGGGTAAGTCACAATAATCATTTATACAAAGAAATCCTAGGCCACTACAATAACCTAATTATTATGCAAAGATAAGAGGAAGACAAGCAGCTTGTAATCCTAGATACAGGGGAAACACCATTACACAGCTCCTTTAAAGCATCCAACCTTCCTAATGCTGTAACCCTTTACTACAGTTCCTCATGCTGTGGTGACCCCAACTATAAAATTATTTTATTGCTACTTCATAGACGTCATTTCGCTACTTTATGAATCATAATGTAAACATCTAACATGCAGATTATTTGATATGCAGCCCCCAAAGGTGTGGCTACCACAGGTTGAGAACCACTGCTCTAAAGAAAGCAGTAACTTGTCCGCCTGGTTCAAGAATAAATGTTAGGCTCTCTATTTGTTAAGAAAAGCCAAAATCGGGCTGAAGAGATGGCTCAGTGGTGAAGAGCAGTGCTTTTCCAGAGGTCCCGAGTTCAACTCCCAGCATCTGCAATGGGATCTGATGCCCTCTTCTGATGTCTGAAGACAGCTACAGTGTACATATATTAATATATAATAAATATTAATAAATAAATCTTTTTTTAAAAAGAAAGCCAAAGTCTTGAAGAATTGTTAAAGGAGCAAAGAACCTAAGTCAGTGAAAACTTTCCTAACAAACCCAGTTTACAATCCTGTATAACTCAGAGACGCAGACTGTCACACACTCAGCTCAGTCTGATGATGGCTGACTCCAGGAGACTCACTCCTCCTCACACATCACACTCTTGACTCTGAGTACCATCGGAGCAGAGCGCAGGGTGACAACAGTCAACACCATGGGGTGGTGCTGTTCTAGTAACAAACAGGGGCTGTTGCACTGAGCTCCTCCAGCCCCGACAGGAAGAACATTTATAGACTTTGACAACTTTCCTCAAAGCACATAAGCATGTAAATGAGTGTGACAAGCAGGAAGCCATTAGAAGACACAGTAATGGGCTGGAGAGATGGCTCAGCACTTCAGAGCATTTACTGCTCTTTCACAGGACTGGGATTCAGTTCCCGGGACCCACATCAGGTGACTTATAACCATGTAACTCTAGTTTCAGAAGATCTCTCTTAGGGTGTCCCCAGGCATCTGTACAAATGTGGGAACACACACACAAACACAAACATGCATAAATTATACAAACAGTAACAAACTGAAAATGCCTAAAATGGTAAGTGTGCAATATTTTACTTACGCCTCAGGTATAGATGGGATGAAAAGCAGTGCTGTTGGTCAGGAGCAGGAGATTTTGAAGACGGAGTAAGATTTTCCTTGCTCTTCAGGAAGAAATCTACTGTGTCCAGCTGACGATTTTCTATGCCAGCCTAAGCATGGAGAGGAAGGAAGCCGAAGAAGAGTCCCCCATGTGGCCTGGGGGCTGGGAGCGCAGATTCTTTCAATTTCCAAAGCTAAAATGGAGATGTCTGGGAGCTATGAACCACAGAAACAACTCCTTATTAATGATCCCTATGTGATTCCAACGCTGAGCTGCTGTACCGCCAGTTTTGGGTGCTGCAGGTCCTTTCTGGAGAGGGTTACTACCTGCTCCTGTCCACCGCAAGCTGGCAACTCACTCAACAAGCCTGTGCCCAAAGGTGGTGATGCCCAAACCCCACCCATCTCTTCAGCTGACTTACTGTTTATTGTAAAAATAATGAGAGGAGGAAATTGGTTGTATTTTCAGAAGAATAAGAATGCTTGAGTCAGACAATCTGAAGTAGAGTTGAGCATTCTGGGACCAAATGAACTTCTTAGTCTGCTCTAACTATAAAGTGGCGTAGTGAGCAAATGCGAAGCAAATGGAACACAATTAGGTAGGAATGACCTCCAGACCCAGATCAGCTGCTGAGCCCTTCAGCACTGACTTTGTTCTGCCTGTAGTGGGTGTGTGGCCAGTGCCAATGGTACCCTCTGCTTGCTTTACAGCCCTCTACCCCAGGCTCTTAGGGTCACAGCAATCTGTCCTGGCAGCCCTCTGGTTAAAAATGGAGGAACCTTAAAGACACACTTGTATATTCAAGAGATGAGGTAGTTGTGGTAACATTTGATACAAGCACTGGGGAGGGCCAGGCAGTGGGGAGGGCCAGGCAGTGGGGAGGGCCAGGCAGTGGGGAGGGCCAGGTACTGGGGAGGGCCAGGCAGTGGGGAGGGCCAGGCAGTGGGGAGGGCCAGGTACTGGGGAGGGTCAGGTACTGGAGAGGGCCAGGCAGTGGGAAGGGCCAGGCAGGAGGATCGTGAGTTCCAGGCCAGCTTGGGCTAAGAAAAGAGACCCTGCTTCAACAAACAAAATCATAAAAGACAAGAGCTAGAAACCTGTCAATCATCTTTTCTACTCTTGACTCCCCCTCATTTCCTCAGCGTATTTGTTCTCATTTGAGTGACTTTGCCTCTAAAAGTTTAATGATCTTCAGAAACCTTGAATGTACTTTATTTGTGATCAGTGGATGAATATGGACTTCTACATGTACAGGCAACACAAATGTCATAAACTGGGTGAGGTATGAAAACTAAAAATTTTTAAAAGGTTGGAAAAGGGCTCAGGGGTTGAGGCTGCAGAGAGGGCTGCAAAGGACCCAGGTTCCGTTCCCAGCACCGCACGGCACCTCACAACTGCCTGGGACAACAGCTCCAGGGATAGGATATCTGTGTTTGGCCTCCAGAGACAACTGAACTCATTTATGTACACACACACACACACACACACACACACACACACACACACACACAAAATTAGAAGTAAAAAGTTTTTTTTTAAAAACTGGGAGAAAAGGCCTACTATGTTGGTGTGCTTAAATATGATATGTTCATTAGTACTCTTTCATCAAACATTTCATAAACCTGTTGACAAGCATAGGTGACTTCAGTACACTTTCACAGTTACACTGACCTTAAATTCAGAGATATATGTGAGAAAAGATTCTAAAATAAACTGAGTTATTAAATATAACATACATTTATGCGTGTGTCTCACACACACATTATTCATATAACTACACAAATCTCTCTCTCTCTCCCTCTCACACACACACACACACTTTTGCTTGGATACACATCAAGTCTGAGACCAGCCTGGGGCACTCTTGTCTGAACAAACAAGGCCAAGCCTTTCAGAGGCTGCACTGTGAGGCAGAGATGCCCTGACTTTCACTCCAGTCCCTTCTTTACTTGTGCGCTATGGTTACTGGGTCAGCCACTCTTTGTCTACTTCTCATCTATTAAGAAGAGAGAGAGAAGAAAAAAATTTACTCAGTGATGGTAGTTCATGTGATTGTTTTAGTACTGAATTAGATAATGCATATGAAAGTGTGTGTGAACTATAAAATGCTGTATAAACTCAGATTCTGTCTTCTAGATCTGCACGGCAGGGTACAGAAATGAAGTGTCTCTGCTCCGTTCTCTGCAGCTGGCTTCTCATCAGACTGGCTTACCGCTGTCTCATTTCTGCCACATCACCTTTCCTAAATAACATCTGTTGTGATCGCATATCTTCAGAGCCAGTAAGAGTAATAAGGAGATAAACAGTCAGCCCTGGACAGAGGAACGGAGAAGACAGCGAGAACATCTCATTCTCTCTGTCCCTCATGGCACAGGGCACACACCCACAAGTGAAGGGGAGACAGATTCGTTACCTCTAGGGCGTGGATGGGGATTGAGCACCGTCCCCAGCCGTTGAGATGACAGAGCGAGTCCACAATGCTGGCGCTGCCGTGGATCATCAGTCTGTTCAAAAACTCCTCTTGAGTTAAGCCAAACAAAATCAGAGACAGACCGTTTTCTATGGAAAAAATAAAAGTCAGCATTAGTAAATTAGTAGGGACTTAGAATTATGGCTTAGAAAGTAATTTCTAATCACCTAATATTTCCATACCATACCTAAAATACATATATTGAGCTGGATATGGGCATGCATGTCTTTTATTCCAGCACATGGGAGGTAGAGGCAGGCGAAACTCTGCAAAATCTAGGCCAGTTTGGTCTACAAAGTGAGTTCCAGGCCAGTCAGGGGTAATATAGTGAAACCTTATCTCAAAAAAAAATTTTTTTAGTGTGTGTGTGTGTGTGTGTGTGTGTGTGTATACATGTGCATGTGTGCACACACTGTGATAAAACACCATGACCAAACTTGGGAGAGAAAAGGGTTTATTTTACATTAAAATTTACCATACTTCATTTCATGAAAGGAAGCCAGGGCAGAACCTGGAGCAGGACCTGAGGCAGTGGCCGTGGAGGAGTCAGCTCACTGGCCTGCTCCCCAGGACTTACTCAGCCCGACTTTCTAATTTTATTTGATTTAGTTTATTTTATGTGTGTGATTTTGCCTGTATGCACGTTTTGCACACCATGTGCCGGCCTATTGGGTTCCCTGGAACTGGAATTATCACTTCACCCCTTGGCCTACTTTCTGAACAAGCCAGCACCACCTTCCCAGGGGAGGTACCACCCACAGTGGGCTGGGCCCATCAAATAAATCAATCGTTGAGGAAATGCCTCCAACCAGATTGCCTGTAAGCAATTCTGTAGAACAACTTCACAATGGGTAACTCTAGCCGTGTCAAGCTGACAAAAAAAAAAAAATCAACCTGGACACACCCTGAGTTGTTATGGTGTGAGTGGACTGATGATTTCTGTTTGCATCACATTTATCTATTATTGTGTGCGCATGTGCACTGAGTGGAGGGCAGAGGGCAACTTACAGGAAGGAGTCAGTTCCCAGCTTCTACTTTGTAGGTTCCCAGGATGGGACTCAAATTATCAAATTTGGTGGCAAAGTCTTTACCCAACAGGCTATCTTGCCTGCCCAAGAATTTTATATTTAAAACACTGATCACACAAGTCTCATTTTTATAAAAACAGTGCATTAGGGCTGGAGATGTACCGTAGTAATAAAACACTTGCTTAGCATGCATGAGGCCCTGGATTAGAGTCCCAGCATTACAAAAACTACAGTTAAAAACACCAAAAACTGCATACTATGAAATGACACTACACTTGGCATTTATACTTTATGTTGTCTTGCACATTTAATACTTGAAAACCTTAATAATTTATAGAAATGTCAGATCTGGTTTACTAAAATAAAACAAGTAAATAACATGTCTCTGGATACACAAAACATAAGATTTATATTAAGGCTGAGACTGTACCTCAATGGTTGAGCACTTATCTAGCATGTACAACATCCTGGGTTCAAGCCATAATACAAAAAGAAAGGAAGGAAGGAAGGAAGGAAGGAAGGAAGGAAGGGAGGGAGGGAGGGAGTCACCATTTCCTGATAATGGTGGTTCATACCTTGGGAGGCTAAGCAAGATCATGAACAAGTCCTGGCTGGCCAGGGCTATACAGAGAGACCCTGTCCAAAATGAAACAAACAAAAACCAAAGCAGGTATAGTAGTACATTTCTGTAATCTCAGCACTAGAGAGACAGAAGCAGGAGGACTGCCACAAGTTGAAGAATAGTTTGGTCTACATAGCAGGTTCCTGACTGCCTAGGGTTAAATAGCGAGAGTCTGTCTTTAAAAAGCAAGAGCACAAAACTAGTCACCGAAGAAGAAACAAGCTGTTGAGTCCCTCCCACATTCAACCACTGGAGGAAGTTCTAGCACCTGTACTGAATGCATGCATCTTGTATAGAAATTGCTCTATGTCTGCAGCACAGGGGCAGGAGAGGTCAGGGAAGTGCACAAAAGTCTAACCAGCAACCAACATACAGCAGCCCAGCAGAGAGAACCCCAAACGAGATATATACCAACCCAGAGAGAACCCCAAAACGGAAAAACAACAAACAGCCTACTGGAAAACCACAAGCCAGAAACACAACAGCCTACTGAAGAGAAACCCAACTTTCACTTCAACCCCTAAGTTTTTATGCAGAGATGCAGGTTCAGGGTGCCAGCTACAAATCTAGATTTTGAATAAATCTCTCCCACTTTCGCATTCTGTATTCATGCTGTTCTCTTTTTAAAAGCCTGCACTAGGTGTGTGGTAGCGGGGCCTGCAGTTCTAAGAGTTGGAAGGCACAGACAGTAGGGTCAGGTGGTTAAGACCAGCACCAGTTCCACAGCAAGCTTGAGGTCAGCAGGGGCTATGTTTAAAAGCCAAATAAAACAAAATCCTAGTCAGTTCCCACTAAGATAAATATGCAGCGTATGTATGGCCCATGACCAGATGGCTTGAAACCTCTGCATGTGTAGACTAAAGTCAAATGAGGTTTTTCCAAGTTAAAAACTCAGCCTATATTATTACTCTATCTTATCTGGTATCTTAACATTTAGCTGAATCGAAATTATTTCAATTAAACACAGGGCTGGAGAGATGGCTCAGTGTTTAAGAGCACTAACTGCTCTTTCTGAGGAGCCAGGGTTTGATTCCCAGCACCACATGGCAGTTCAGAAACTGTATCCAGGGGATCTGATGCCCTCTTCTGGCCTCTGCAGGCCCAAGACATGCATGCAAAGTAAACACTCACCCACATCAAATAAATTAAGACACACAAGACAATGTTACAAAGAATAACACCAACTTTCCTCCTAGAATAAGCACCACTTGGCAGTAAGACTAGGCAGGTGCTGGTATCAAGGCAGCAGAAGTGAGTTTTTTTAGGAAGTCACACTTTGGGCTGGCAAGATAGCTCAGTGGGGAAAAAGACCTCCAAGGCTGAAGAACCTGAGTTCAATCCCTAGGATCCATCCACATGGTGGCAGGAGAGAACCAACTCTCACAAGTTGTCCTTGACCTCTGCAAGAGTGCTTAGGCATTCTGCATTTGCATAGGCATTCGGTCACACACACACACACTCACACACTCACTCGAGGCTGTGTGAGAAACAAGTAAGTATAATTTTAAAAAGCAGTCATACCTCTCTGAAAAGTATTCCAATGAGATACTGCATGCTCACCTGTCAAAGCAAGGCACAGCTGTTGGTCTCCGCTGATGTCTACAGGCGTACACTTCTGGCCGAGAGAAAAACACTGCATGCTCTGGGTCTCCAAGTCCCAGAGAACGATGGTGCAGCTGGTCGTTCCTACTGCCCTAGTAAACAGTGCAGTGAATCCTGTCACAGACAGACACTTGAGCTCTGCAGGCAGCTTTTGTTCCCTCAGGTGTATTGTCTTCCACGGCCTTCCTGGATCACTGGTCTTGCTGTTCTCCTTCTGAGGAAAAGCATACTGGCCATGCGGGACATCCCCTGGAATGAAACCGTGGTTTGGTACAATGCGGGACTGGCTATCAGATTCTAGGGACTCCAAACGCAAAGCACCCTGGAACCACGGAGCAGAGCAGGAAACATCTGGTTCTGAGCTCCTCACTGAGTCATTCAATGATGACAGCTGGGCTCTCCAGGACCTGGAAGACAAGGCAACACTTGGCACCCATTACAGTAAGGGCAACAAGTCAAGCACAAGCTGGGGTAAGACACCCCTCTAGAACGAGAGGCGGAGGGTCACTGCATTCAAGGCCACCTGCTCTACACAGCAAGCTGCAAGCAGCCTAGGACTGCGTAGTAAGACCTTGTCAGCAAACATGAACAAACAGTGAAGGAGATCTTAAGAACGCTTATACCTATCAACTCGAAAGGACACCTTGGTCAGTTTCATGTTGTGGACAGAATTGACAAGGTCATCTTCATCTATTCCTGCAGGCCCTTCAACAGGAAGGTCGTCCAGTGTTTCTTCACACAGTAGGTGCTCTGGGTGTTGCCTACGTTGAAAAAGAATGATAGTCATATCAAAAAGGATGATGAACAACTCCAAATTCGTATCACAAGTACTTCTGGGGTTTGTGTGCTTTTTATTTTGTTTCAGTATTTTTTTAAATATCCTTTAAAAAAAAATTTGTTGTGAAAGTTTTTTGTTCTTGTTTTAGAGAAAGACCATGCAATGGGTGGGTAGGGAAGTGGGGCAGATCTGGGAAGAGTTGAGAAGGAGAAGGAATATGATCAAAATATATTGTATAAAATTTTTTCATAAAAATGAACACGGATACAGAGAGGAATGGCACAAATATAATATTTTCAAGACTGCAGTCTCTCTAGCATCCTTGTAGAACAGTGAAAAAGTCAAAAAATCAAGAATTCGACTCTATGGAGCTGGAGAGATGGCTCAGTGGTCAAGAGCACTCACAACTCTTCCAGAGGTCCTGAGTTCAAATCCCAGCAACCACATGGTGGCTCACAACCATCTGTAATGAGATATGACGCCCTCTTCTGGTGCCTGAAGACAGCAATAGCGTACTCATATACAATAAATAAATAAATCTTTAAAAAAATAATTCAAGGCTGGTGGTGTACCTTAGCCAGAGCTAAGTCCTGTGTTCAAGGAGATAAACAGATTAAAGAGAAGCCTGATATGAACTGGAACAGGGGGAATGTGACACTTAGGGCAAGACCCCACCCTCACAGTAGCTTCCACTTTGTGAAAGGAATTAAAAAAGTCCTGTTTAAAAAAGAATAAAAAGAATTTGACTCTATGCTGGAGTGATGGCTCAGTGGTTAAGAGCACAGACTGCTCCCAAGAGAACTGGGTTCAATTCCCAGCAGCCACAGTGTGGCTTGTACCTGTCTATAACTCCAGGTTCTGCAAGCACTGCACACACACACACACACACACACACACACACACACACCCACACACACACACACCCACACACATTGCACAGGCATACAAGCAGGCAAAACACCCTTATACACAAAAATAACAAAAACAATAAAGCGTTTTTAACAACAAAAAGAATCTGACTGTATAGAGCAGTTTGTTTCACCAAGTGAAAGCGTGCTGCAGGGGCCATGCTGACTTGCATGAACTCTAAGCCTTTCAACACCTTACAGAAGTACAACCCACTAAGCCTTTCAACACCTTACAGAAAGAAGTACAACCCACTTTACAGAAACACAGTAAAGCTCAAGAGAAACACTGAGCCAGTCTAAAGTAACCATAAAGCTTGGGGGTCTGAATTTTCTTTTTCCATCTGTTTACTTATTGGGGTTAGGAAGGGCTCAGGCATTCCACAGAAGACATGTGGAAATCACATTTCTCCAGCCCAAAGCTAAGGTTTTAATAACTCATTATCCCACAACAAAAGAAGATTTAAGCCAGGATCGTGACCGAGCAAAGTGTGTGAGTGAGGATGCCGGCTGTGTAGACTGAGGGTGTCACATTAGAGAAAGAAAGAGGACTGTGGCAACCAGAGTACAGCACGTGAGAAGCACAGTGCGAGGGACCAGGCTGGAAAAGCTGGCAGAAGACAGACAGACAGACAGAGCCTTGCGGGCCGTCGAGGAAGTTTAACTTTCATCTTTAGGAGAAATGGGCAGTTAAGAAGCTTTCCTTTTCTTTTCTTTTCTTTTTTTTTTTTTTTAAAGATTTATTTATTATATATAAGTACATTGTAGCTGTCTTCAGACACACCAGAAGAGGGCATCAGATCTCATTACAGATGGTTGTGAGCCACCAAGTGGTTGCTGGGATTTGAACTCAGGACCTCTGGAAGAGCAGTCAGTGCTCTTAACCACTGAGCCACCTTTCCAGCCCCCAAGAAGCTTTTAAGCAGAAGTGCAACATGATCATATGCAGAATATAGCTGGGGAGAGGGAGGCATCTGACCTCCTAGCATAGGCACATATACAATGTCACTCTAAGTACTTTGGAGAAGTTGGGTTGGGGATCAGTAAGAAGACAAGAGCCAAGGCTTGGGGTAGAGACAGAGGGGAGAAAAGCCCACAGCGAGAGGGAGCACCAAGGAGTGCATGGTGCCACTTGTCCGTTAGCTGCACACAGACCCAATACGAAAAAGACAAAGAAGGAAAGGTCCCTGGGGAGAATGGAAGGGATGAGACATCATCAAAGATGGGAACCAGAAAGCTAAAGGTGTCTCACTAGACATTACATGGCTCTGTTTCACTTAAAATGCAGGAGGCAAGGCCATTTAAGAAAAGGGAAGAATAGAGAGACAAGCAGGTTTGAGGAAATGTCGGGTAACATTTTTATAAGGTTGGGTATGTGGTATACACTTACAATCTAGCCTGGGAGGCAGATGCAGGTAGCCCTGGAGTTCAAGGCTAGTTTGGACTACATAGCAAACCTTTTGTCTCAAAAAACACCACAGAAAGGGGGTTGGCAAGGAGTGCTTTTGTAGATTTCTCACAAGTGTTGGATGTAGGCACTGAGAAGGCAGAATCAGCATTTCATTCAGGGTTGGTATTTTGGCAGGCCAAGTGCTACCATGGAACAAAAGTGTACTTTCAGAGTGCTTGCAAGAAACTGACTAAAACAATGGATCATGAAGTGCATGCCCAGGAAGTGGGAAGTGGGGACAGGCAGAGAGGAAAGCACAGAAGGTCAGAGGTGGAAATCCCAGTGAGGTCAGACGACACGTAATTGAGAAAACCAGCTAAAAAGTTTGGAAAGTTACGTTGCTCCATGTGGTGTAATGATCTGGAGGAGTATTTAGGATGCTGACAAAGCCCAGAGTGTGACTACGAGAGTGGACAGCTAAGATAAAAACTGAAGGAAAAGTCACTCACAGTGAAGCCAAAGAACAAGACCCAGCTACTCAGGAGGCTGAGCTGGGAAGATCACTTGAGCCCAGCTCAGGGACCAGACTGAATAACACAGCAAGGTCCCATTCCAAAAGAGAGAGAAAGACTAAAAAAACAAACTGTCAGGTGAGTTCTCAAAGAGCATTTACAAACTTTATTTAAAAGAAAATAAAAGAGAGAAACAGGAAATAATTTAAAAGTATACAGTTAAGAACTAAACTTTGGCTCAGGAGCAGAAGTGCCACAAAAGTTGGAAGAGAAGAAAGTCAGGAAATAAGACAGAAACACTAAGCTCCCTGTTCAAAGACTTAAAACCAAGGCCAGGCAGGTGGCTGTTCCTGTAATCTTAGCACTCAGGAGGCTGATCTGAGTTTGAGGAGCAGGCCTGGAAGACACAGGTGAGACCTTGTATTACGAAAACAAACAAAAAAGTAAATGAGATCACACCATCTCCCTCAGGGGAAATTCCATTAATGTCTACTTGTTTTCAAAACAAAGTCAAAACACAAATACATAAATAGCTGTTTAAAACAAACTTGGGCTTCGGGGTCTGTTAGTGGTAGACTGCTGGCTTGCTGACCAGGACTGAGGCTCTGGTCTTGATCCCTAGCCCCAAGAGAAAACATTATAACTGTGAAGACACCTGGCAGGTATATAAAAATAAACCTGCCCTTTTTAATGAACCAAACAATAAGCAATAAAACTTATTAAAAACATCCCCAACCACTCAGAGACTTACTTATTCATATCAAGGTGAAACTGAAAGACTAAATGATTTTGAATGACTGTATACATTATCAGCTCAAAAATGCTGAAAGGCCTATTTCCATAACATGGAATTACATGAGGAGCTTATAAAACCAAGAGCAGCAAGCAAGCTAATGGAAAAGCCACATAGGCAAACCGTCAGCATTGCCAAGGTTCTTAGGGTAGCCACAGGGTCAGTTCCTCAGAGGGAAATGCCCACAGGAATCCCCGGGGGAGCAGCTGGCTAACTGTATCTTCTCAGCCTCCTTTAAGAGGAACATGAGCCCCAGTGCAGCCAAGGCTCCTAAGCCACAAGCCCAGCAAATCCAACAACAGGTAAATTCCATTCTCTTCTGCTCTTAAAGTTGCAAGAAGTAGGGGTGGTATATAAAAAGTGAGGCTTTTAAACTGTACAGTTCTGATTATTTATATGATAGAACACCATATAATACCATGTAAGTCAAAACCAAACCTTTGATACACAAGCCAAAATACAAAGGCAGACTCAACCATTTACACGCGATCTTGTGCATTTTACTATGGGATTCATAATGAGATCTAAGTGCATAAAAAAGAGGCTTAAAAAAACGCTAGTGAATATATTTTAACCCTTTTATGGGTCTATTTATCTCAAATAAGAAATTTTAGCCATCTGCCTACCTGAAATACAACTGTAGGTTAAGAGCAACTGCAGTACTGGATGAGCTGACAAGTACCAAAACATCTAAGTCCCGGGACACTTTGAGTGACACAAAGGGAGAAATGCTGGCGGGCTCCTGCTGCTCAGAATCTTCTCTGAGAAGAGCCAAGTCCACGTGTGCTACATGCATTCCATTCACCGTGTCAAAAATATCTGAGTCAGAGTTAAAGAAGTGTCAGTTTACAAATATACAGGACCTTTAAGTCATAAAGTTGTCTTGATTGTTACTACCTGGTAGGTACAATGGGAGGGCTGGAAACTGAGGCACTCCCCAGTGCAGTAAGCACAAGACTAACAGGCTGATGCACGGTTCTTCCAATCCGCTGCATACCATGCTGTTCCAGATCTCAAGATACTGTATCCCAGGGCAAACCCAATTTAACATTATATATCAGCCAATACCCAAATATTGTCTCAACCTGAAACCAACATTAAAAGCTGAGATAGTTCATTTCTTGTAAGCCACCAAAATATAAGATCTAAGTTATACTTAGAATTATCTTTTCTTTCTTCCCCCTCTTTCTCTCTCTCTCTCTTTTTTTTTTTTTTTTTTTTTTTTTTTTTTTTTTTGAGACAGGATCTATGTATAACCCAGCTGTCCTGGAACTCTATCTGTAGACCAGGCTGGCCTCAAACCCACAGAGATCTTCCTACCTCTGTCTCCCGGCACTGGGATTAAAGGCTTGCCACCACTGTGCTTGAATCCTAAGTTTTCATCAGAAACATTTGACCCCTATTTAGACCCCACAAAGTGACAGCTGGAATGCTAAGAGAAACTGGGCAGGAGATAAAACTAAGTAGATTGCTTATCTTGCTTGATGAAACCTTGGGCTCAGCTCCTATAATGCACCAGCCTGTCATCAGGACTTGGAAGATTAAAGGTCAGGTTTTCAAGGCCACTCTTGGCTAAATACTGAGTCCAAGTCCAGTCTCGGCTACATGAGATGGGCTTGTTTGTTTTCTTTAAGTCTGACAAGTTAAGTTTATTCTAAATATACTTAAGCTCTCTAATAACTGAACAAAGTATCAAATTTTAAACCTAATTAAATAAAATTATGTATTCACATGCCTAGATAATTTCAAATGTTCTGCAGCCTCACATGCATGACATCTACTGGAGTAGACAGGAAAGCTCTATAATTTGGCAATAAAAATTAACTCAATTTAGTATTTCATAGTATTTTTGTGCAAAAACTATATTTAAAAAAGAAAAATCACTACTTTATGAAAGCTGACTCAGAAGGATTGAGTTAGAGGCTAGCCTGGGCTAAAAATTTGAGTTCTCAGCTACAGAGACCCTGTTTCAAAAGCTCAAAACAAGAGGACATGGTGGTATAGGCCTTTAATATCAATATTCAAGAGAGAGAGGCAAGGGGATCTCTGTGAGTTGGAGGCAATTTGGTCTACATAGTGAGTTCTAGACTAGCAAGGGCTACATAGTAAGAACCTGCCTCAAAAAGAGATAGTTTATTAGGTAGGTAGGTAGATGGGTAGACAGACAAACAGACAGACAAATACATGGCTAGAGATTGCAGTTCAGTGGCAGAACATTTGAATGGCACATACGAGGCCTCTGGTCCAACACCCAAAACCATAAAGAAAGAAAATATCATCCCTTTACTTCAGAAATAAAGTAAATAAAGTACTCAAAACCATAATAAGAGGCTTTCAAAACTTCAAAATAATTTTACTGCTAGATACAAAGTATAATATATTCAAAAGTGTTAATGCAAAACATTCACTAAAATGGTGGAATTATATGGGTTGGTAATGCGTACCGGTGATTCTAGTATGTGGGTGTTTGAGGCCTTAAAAAAAAGAAAGGAAAAGATGGAAACATCGCTGGACAAAATAAGTCATATCCATGTGGAAAAGACTTAGGTCACATTATAAGCAATGATGTATTTAATAGGCACTTAGGTATAGTTTAAATAAATAAAGAATACAAATATGGACAAGGTTATTATGAGAATAAGAATATTTCTACACACTGAAAAACATAAACTAATATAGTTGAGCATTTTGAGATTGTTTTCCCCTGAAAATTCTTACTGAGATCTAACCACTCTCCCTCTGCTCAAGTTCCCTCAATTGAAAGTTCGCCTTTCTACACAGTCCTTCCCCCTACACATTAACCAGCATTTACAGTCAAGGATACAGATCCAGCCTAATGTACTCAGAACAAAAAGAAGTCTCTTGCAGAGCTGCACATCAATAATGGAGTCCGCCGCCTGTGCAGGCAAGGGCAGTGAGAGGCAGTCCAGCACTCGAATCCCAGCTTCTCTCCCCAGAAACACAACGCGTAGGACGAGACAGCTACTGATGAGCAGTAAGGACGTGTTGTTGTCAAATGACAGGATCCTCAAAGACCTGAAGGAAATACCTATTAAGCAAAAGAATATTATCTTAATCATCGTCCACAATTTCACAGTTGGTAAATGTGACCTTATAAACGGAAACTGCACTTATTCCAACGCATCTGTGTGAACATTTGTTATGAGGTAGGTGAAGGTGAACAAAGACGGCAGACAGTGTCCCAGGGTCCTTTTTATTTAAGGTGCAAGTCTGAAAGCACACCAGAAGGAGGATTCAAGAACGCCAAGTTACCCGTGGACTCACGTAAAAACAATCAGATTTTTTTCCTTATGGAAAAAGCAGGAACCTCATAGTCACGGTTAGAAAGGGCGTTACTGTATTAAAATTGGAGGTCCAGGAGCTTAAGATTTCTGTTCCCTTCTGCAGATTCTCAGGCTAAGACACTCAACAGCTATGCAAGCAGTCTAGCTAGGTCTGCACTGTCCAATTAAAATACATGCCTCATCAATCCATCAGACAGATATGACTCAACGTGACCAGCAGCCAAAAACACGTGAAATCAATTTAATTTTTTTAATTACTTAATTTACTTAATTCATTACATACAAAATATGACTCCAACATGGAGTTCACACAAAGAGTATTAATGAGCTACTTTACTTTTCTTATGCAAAGGCTTCAAAACGTGGTGTGTAAAACTAGACTGGAGGTGCAGGCCTATAGTCCCAGCTATTCAAGAGGTAGGAGGATTTTAAATCCAGGGCCAGCCTAGGTAACTTGGTGATACTCTTGTCTTCAAATACGAGCAAGAAAGGCCTGGAGACCTAGGTATGTAGCTCAATGGCCCAGTATGCATGAAGCCATGGGTTCAACCCCCAGTATTTCTCTAAAAAAGAAAGATGGATGTAAGAGTCCCCCCTCCTCACCACTCACCTTTTCCCTCCTTTTTGGCAGTCTTACTATGTATCCTAGGCTAGCATCAAACTGAAATCCTCTGGCTTCTGCCTCACAAATACCAGGATTACAGGTATCTATTGTCCCCTCACTTGCCTCTGTTATTTAAAGCACATTTTTAGGCTGAGGATGCAGCTCAGGCACCAAGGCCTTGCCTAGCATTTGTGAGGCTCTAGGATTGATTCCCAGACCTTCAAAGATTAAAGGCACAATTTTATTCATATTAACTACATTTCAAGTGCTCAACAACCCAACCCGGCTACTGGCTATAGTATTAAGCAGTGTAGCCTGCCCTCTCTGATTTCACCTCGATGAGAACTTCTCATAAAAGGCCATCAATAGCTGGTCATGGTGACACACTCCTGAAATCCCAGCACTTGTGCAGCTCATGAAGGACGAAAACATGATTGAGGGTGGCCTATGCTACACTACACAGTCACACTGTCTTAGGGAAGCAAAAGCCCCAGACTTAACTATGACACTTACTGACACCTTGATCTTCAGTGAGCTTCTGCAGTGTCCTCCCACCACAGCTTTGTAATAAGGCTGCGTCACATCTCCCATCTCTCAGGTCAAATTCATACACAAGCAGTTCAGAATCTTCTCTAGCAACAAGCAGTTTGGGCTTGTCTGTTGATGTGCTGCTCTGAGACTCCTCCCATAGGAACCTAAGAAAAAAAGTTTACATTTATTGTGTTTTTATACCCACGGTCCCACTGACCACAATAACGGGGACCAAAGGGTGGAACAAGAACAGCTTAGTTCACTGCCAGCAACAATGCTATGATCCGGTCTAAGAGAATGAAAACCACGTCACAACTCTTCCTTCCCTTCTTGTCACCTCTCTTGTCCCCACTCTGCCCTTCTGCACTAAGAGTGGGAGTATGAAGTGAACACAGCAAGAAATTGTTACCTTCAGCTTTTTAAAAATCTTTTTTTTTTACATCTACTTACTCTTGGTCTCCCTGGCTGTCCTGCCACTTGCTATGTAGACCAGGCTGGCCTCAAACTCAGAGATCCACCTACTTCTGCCTCCTAAGTGCTGGGATTAAAGGTGTGGGCCACCATGCTCAGTTGTATATTTATAAAGTAAATATATTACTTACTGTAATCAGTGAAATGAGCTTATAAAGCTGGAGATGACTAAGTGGTTAAGAGCACTTGCTCACAACTCTAACCAGAGTTCCAGGGTATCTGACACCCTCTCCTGGTCTCTGCTGGTCTGGTACCATGTACAAGATGTGCGTATATACATGTAGGCCAACACTCACATGTGTAAAATAAATAATGTTTTAAATGGGCTTTGGCTGAATCGAATTGTTTCAGATTTTAAAAATTGTTTACATTTGCAACCTTTGAATACTCCAGAATGTTAGGATACAGAACAGCCCTGCTCAACTGAACTTTGTGATAACACAAATGTTCTACCTCACTGCTGCTCAAGAGAGCTAACAACCAGTGGGCAATATGACTCCCAGGCGCCTCCACTGTGGGTACTACACAAAGAACGGCCGCAGTAAAAAGAGCCCATTTTGGCCACATGTGGCTCATGACTATCATACTAGACAGCACAGTCACCAATGGATAACAAGGATGGAGAGAGACTAACTACATGACATCACATTTAAAAATAAACCCGAGGCCCACAGAAGTGGCTTAGGGGCTAACAAGCTAGCTCCATAGGTTTGAGAGTGGCACTCTGGATACTGAGAGCCCACGTAAGAGCCAGTGAGGCATGGTGGCCTGACTGCCTGTAATACTAGCATTCAAAAAGAGACAAAAGATCCTGGGGACAAGCTAGCTAGACCAGTTGAAGACCGTGAACTCCTGGTTTCAGATAAAGACTCTGACTCCAGAAATGGGGGTTGGGGGGGCAGCAATGGTTCAGCAGGGAAAGGCACCTGCATGGGCCTCGCAGTCTGAGTTGGATCTCGAGAGTCCATGGATGCAGAGAACCAATTCCATAGCTGTTTTCTGGCCTCCACAATCTGTGCTTTGCCATCTTTGTGAGCATGTATGCACACCCCAATCATTAATAATAATAAATGAAATTTAAAAATTACCGTGGAGGAAAATCTAGAAGACACCCCATGTCAGCGTCAGGCTTCCACATGCACATATGCACAGATTCACACACACGTTAAAAACTAAAATAAAACGGTCCAAGCCAGGCATAGCAACACAAACCCATCGTCTTAGCTATGCAGAAGGCCGAGGAAGGGTCTCTCAAGCCCATGAGGTGGACAGCCTAAGCAGCAGAGCAAGACTACCATTAATACACTTGATCCAGATCTGATGACCCAATAGTAGTAGCTTTCTTTGTGGCTGAGGCAGGAAGATTGAGTTTGGAGCCAGCCTGGGCTACGGAGAAAGATCTGAAGATCAGTCAGTAGGGCCCAACTCTGCAAACACTATAGTTAAGAGAGATGAGGCTACCCCACTCTAATAGTTTCATCTTCTTTAAAAACAAAAAAAAAAAAAAAAACTTTGCTTTTCTACAATAGTACGTTTTATATATATTAAACTTTTTTTTATTAGGACCTTATTAGAAAGATTGACAATTCCTACTTCCACCTTCTATATACCCGGAAGAAACACACAGGCTCTCTAAACACGCCAGACACAAGAACACGAGAAAACTGGGGACGGGGTACATACTTATAATTCCAGCACTGGAGAGGTGGAGGTGAGAGGGTCGGGGGCTCACAGTCATTCTTGGATCTAGGCCAGCCTGAGCTCCAAGAGACCTCACCTCAAGGAGGGGAAAAGACGTGTCAAAATACCTGCTGATTTAGCAAACTAGTCTTGTGAATATAGAGCTGTTGCAGAACCTGGATATTCCAGACTGAGATACCTGTGGTCTCCATACAGACTGATCCTGAAATACTTCTTTATTAAAAAGATCAGCATCTACTCAGGGTACTTCTAAACTTTATGATGTGAACTTTTATGAAAAGTGGAAAGCAGTATATTCTTGCAACTGTCTCTCTACCTTCTCAATCCACGGGAGCCTCATGTCTAGAAACAGCAGGCATACCAGGTGTGCAGATACAAGCCTGTAATCTCAGCATTAGAAAGGGTAAGGCCAAAGAATCATAAATTGCAAGTCAGTCAGGATATATCTTGAGAATATGATTCAAATATGGAAAAGGTAGGGCTGGAATATAGTTTAGTGACCTCAGAGCACTTGCATAAGTAAGTGGACAAATTTAAAGAGGAGCAGGGGTGAGAGTGATTATTTTAGAGACAAAAAAGAAATGGCATTTGGAATGATTTAGAAATAAGGCTTATCTGTTTTTGTTTTGTTTTTTAAAACAAAGTATTCAATCTGGTAGCACAGGCAGGTGGATCTCTGCAGGTTCCAGGCCAGAATAGTCTATATTTCGAGTTCTAGAATAGCTAGGGTTACATAGTGAAGAGGAGGAAGTGTTAGAGGAAGGCAGACTCAGAACTTTCGGTGACAATCTGTATTGAATTAAAGAAACAGAACCTGTGCTGAGACCCATCCAGGGTTTGCAGGGGCTATGGAGGAGTGAGACATCTCTGTCCACCCAGGAAGTGAGGTAGTGAGTTCACCTCAGTCTGGGAAAGGTTCCGAGAGGAAAGGGGCTGGATCCAGATGAGTTTCCCCAGTGGTCCATCCTCTCCCTCCAACCCACGGCAAGAGGATTGCCCTCCGGAGCAGCTCGAATTTCAGACTCCTCCCACACTCTGCAGCTGTCCCGCAGCACTTACTGCCTAAAGGGGCCTTGGAGGCAGCAGCTGCTTCCACCCCTACTGCCCGGCGCCAAGGAGAGCACTCGGAGACCGCCCGCAGCCGTCAGGCTCCCCAGGGCCTCCAGCTCTCGGTGCAGCTGCGCGCGCGGTCCCAGCTGCGCCGTCTCCTCGGCAGGGATCCGCACCAGCAGCATGGGGAGAACCCGCTCCATGGCTCCCGCACAGCCGGGGGAGGAAGCACTTCCGGGCCCTGGCTTGGCAGCCATCTTGGCCCGGGCGTTCCTTCCGGTAGAGGCACCAGAATGCGTCACGGACCTGCGCAGTGATTCGGACCTTGTGACTCTCACGTGAACGGAAAGGCGGTCTTAGCTTGGGGTGGGGGTGGGGGGCTCTAAACTAAATCCTGCAAAACCACGCCTTCCCCGTCAGCTCTATTCTACGTACCCCGGAGCCTTTCCTGACCTTGTTTCCAAAGGCGTCTGAGCCTGGTGCCTCTTACTCCATGGAAACCCTGTTGCTGACTCTTTCCTTTTTCTGCTGCTTGGTTACAGGTCGTGAGGTTTTCTTGGTAGCAAGTACTCTTTTAACAGCCTCGAATTATTAAAGAACCCTCTATCCATATCCACTGTTTTCATAAATAAAACACAAGAAACACGACCCAAAAGAAAAAAAAAAAGATGCGGAGTTTCAAAACAGACCCCCATCCCCGGCTTTGAGAAATCTGCCCCTACCAAAGTTTGGAAAGCAAAGTAGCCATCTCCATCAGATGCATGGGACCTCAGTTTGAAAAAACAGACAATCTGACTCATCTCCCCAATCAAGTAGTTTTGAAAAGGCATTCGCCAAGCTCTTCCTCCTCCTGACTACAAAAAACTGATTTTTAGACCCTTCGAGGTTGGGTACCAACAGGATTTTGAGGGTGCCAACTTCTCAGACCAACAGACCTCCTTTTGAGCAATCTATTCTTTGTGGACCTCCACCAAGGACCCTTTCTTACAATCATGAAGGTTAACATGGGTATAGCCATCAAAAGATATCCTGGATACATACAATGGAGATATGGGGAAGTAGTTCACCTTTCAATTTCTTCTGGTTTTCTCAGGGAAGTACAATCCTATACAGAAGAGGTGTTGAAAGGCTACTTCTTTGATAAAGGTTCCCTAGTGGCCTTAGACTCCTGATCTCCCTCACCAGCCTTCTGGGTACTAAGGAATACAGGTTATGCCTCCACGCCTGGTTAACGGTGCCTTTGTAACACACCACTTCTACAGTCTGAACATTTTGGCTTAATTGCCACCTGTTAACATGCCTTCTTGACTCGGTCTAAAGGCTCTCTATACTCCAGTCACTCTCAAATCACGCCATGTTTCCCATAGTAATTATGACTAATTAGGTCGATTACTGACTGACCAATCTCTATGTAAACCTGTAAACTTGTGTACCATGTTATCTTCCTGCCTAAAACCCAGCCTAGCTCATAAAAGTTACTTTTAGTGCCTTGACGAATGCAAGACTTCATTTGACAAAATGCAGCTGCGTATTTTCCTGTGCCCAGGAAGATGCTTATATCCAGATCTCTCAGCCTTAGCTAAACCATTTAGTTTACATAAAGTTGGCAACACTGAAGCAACATCCCAGATTAGACTTTTATTAAATAGAACAAGGCCTTTCCTCCTATTAGGAAGGATATTCAACATATTCACAGCAAAATGGCCTTCATTGTAATTCCAAACTTACAAACAAGTTTCAACATATTTGATATTCCTTTAATTATACCTAAAGTAGTCATGCCTTAGTTTTAGGCAAATCACCTAGATTTTAAGAAAGGATATGACAATGTGGCAGGGTTCTCCAGCATAACAAAGCATAGGAAATGGCCTCAACGGTTTCACTGTAGACAGGTGACGGAGTTTCATTTCTGATATTTCAACTTCTCACATAAGTTCCAGAACTAATACATCAGTAGATATAGGCAAGCCTACAAAGAACAAGAGTTAACTGCAAACACAATTCCATTTTACAAATATTTATGGTTTAATCCATGCTTGGCTCATTCTAACAGCTGATAAATTCTGAGGACAGTGATGTTCCCTTACTTCTCTTATAGCCTGAAATAGTCTCTCAACTATTGTTTGAATGAATTAGTTATCCAACTTTTCAGATTACAGATCTGAAACAGCACCTCCAAATGACCAAACATTGGGAATAAATACAAAGTTGTGGCCGAACAGTCCTCAGGACCCTAATGAGTCCAGATTGTAAACTGTAAATACCTGAGTGTCTAGAGCAACTTTGATATTTTTTATTACATTTTCTCTCTCTGTGTCTCTGTCTCTGTCTCTCTCTCTCTCTCTCTCTCTCTCTCTCTCTCTCACACACACACACACACACACACACACACACACACACACACAAACCATGGTAAACCTTTGGAGGTTATTTCCTCTTTCCATCATATAGTCTACCCACTGAGCCATCTCACTAGCCCAAGAACTTTGCTTTTGTGTTTTTTTGTTGTTGTTTTTTTTTTTTGGGGGGGGGGGTTGTGGGACAGAGTCTCATATCTCACTATGTAGTCCTGGCTGGCTTGGAACTTGCTATGTAGACCAGACTGGCTTGGAACTCACCTCTGACCCTAAGCACTAAGATCAAAGATCAAAGACATGTATTACCATGCCTGGCTCATAGAACTCTCTCTAAAGCTTATTATTTTCCATGATCCCAGTTTACAAGAGATGTGTTCCAAACCTGGGCTGGGCTTGACAAGTGTGAGACTTTGTCTCTGTAAGCACTTACTCCATTCTGTCTTCCAGCTGCTGAACTAATTGTTTGTCCATGTGGTGGCAGAAGAGGGGTAGCAGATTCCTGGGGAAGGCTAGGGGTGCCGCCAAGGATGCTGCAGGCAAATGAGCTATCTCCCAGGCAATCAGAATCACCAAGTCTGTCCTAAGGGACAGAAACGAGAAGCCTAACAGAGCCTTTATATTTACTCAGGAAACTGATACCCAGGCAAAGTCTTGCTCTTCCACCACTGATCCCACCCCAGACAGCAACTGAGAGGTAACATCTATCCATTTGGTACACACCTGATGATGCCTATTCATCCTCCCTCCTATTTGATTTTAACTCTAGGGAGGAGTTAACAGTTCTACTCTCAGATGAAGAGACAGACTAAGAAGTGAAGTGTGTCAAAGTTACCTCGCAATAGGTAGATATGTCTGACTCTAAATGTATCTTCTTTAACTACTATGACCCTGTCCCCTGTGGGAAACCAACATTCCAACACAGGACACTGTGTAGGGCGGGAGAAGATACAGTTTTGCCCAATGTCCTTTTGGTACTTGAATATGTTCTTCAGGAGCTCTTTCATAGGGTGTCTACACACCCAGGGTATCGGAATGTATGGATAAGGCCCTTATGATCTTACCAAGCCGCCCAGTCACTGCTGGCCCGCAGGGAAGAATCCAGAGATAGCAGCTGCTCTCCATGACTCAACAAGGCATACAGCAGAGATATCCCAAACTATGGATGAAAGACAGTTCAAGACCAAATGAGTTCTCCAGGCCTTTTGTGTTCCTCTGGCTTTGTGGTCTCCCTCCAGCTCAAAGGACAGGCCTGAGAGTACAGCTGGAAAGCAATATACAAGAGCAGCCAGGTTTTGGAGCTAAACAAGGAACTCTAACACACTCAAAGAACCACTGCTCTGAACTTCCCATGAGTTCTTTGGGAGCTGACAAGATGAGGGAATCAGTCAGTGAACTAGGAGCCTGGACTGTGGTGCAGGTGGTCTGTGGGCCACTGTCTCAGAAGTACCGCTTTAAGCACACAAGAGCACACAAGAGAACGCCCTAGAGATTGACAGAGATGATCAAATGTAGAGTAGCATACTTAAAAACGTGCCGTTGTGGGCTGGTACAGAAAGTGCTAAGTAGACACGAGCCTTTTCTGAATGCTCAGCACAAAGGGGAAAAAAAAAAAAAGACTGTCTTTCCTTTAGTAAGGACCTAATATTATAGACACATGGGGTGTCTATTTCATTTTCTTTCTCTAAGGGGTACACAATAAAAAGTTTGGAGACTTCCAATGTGGAAGCTCACACCACCTGCAGCCACAGGGAGTCTTGTCAGAAAAGATGTGCTTCCCCATCTCTCAGGTAGTCCAGGCTAGCCCTGAACTCACCATAAAGACCTTGAAATCCGGATACCCTTGCTTCTACTTTATCTTACAAGTAGGAACCACCACATTCAACTTGGGAGGTGCTGGAGATCAAAGCCAGGACTTCATGCATGCCTCACAAGCATGCTATTAACTGAGGTATGCCCTCCCCACCCCTCAAGTCCTGTACTGTATGCCGTTCCCTTCGTGGCATTCGCCACAAGCCTCACTACATGTTCCTGAGCAACAGTGCCAGACAGTATGGGAAGAAAGAAGAAAAATGGAGAGGTGAAGGAAGGAAAGAAGGAGAGGGAAACAAAGGAAGAGAGGGAGGGGAGAGAGACAGAGACAAAGAAACAAAGAGACAGAGAGAGAAGAGAAAGAGGAAATGGGGGGAAGCAGACACCCCCCACTACCACGCAAGGAGCTGGTGTTTAATAAGCTCTCTCCAGACGATCCTGTGCTCACACAGGGGTTGTTTGTTTTTGAGACAGGTTTAGAGTGGGGTCTAACACTCGCAATGCAACTTAAGCTGATCTTTAACTCATAATTCCTCAGCCTCCTAAGTACTAGGAGTACACCGTGACCAATTCTCACTAGCCACGGGGAAGTGCTGCCGAGAATAAGGTTTGTGTAGAGACGAGACCATTCTCTCTTTATTATTTCTTCCTAGTGGTGCCATTTGGAAGCCATTTATGGGAGGCTGCTCATAGCAACACACACCAGCATGTACCTGTTAAATGCTAAAGATTCACACTTCAAGGGTGCCCTTGGTTATATGGAGATTTCTACTCCAGGCTAAACTAAATGAGACCCTGTCTCAAGAAAATCAAAACAAACAAAAAGCCATCCGTGGAAAGAAAGGTGTCCCAAATATATTACCTGATTCTGAAGTACCACAGAGACTGGCCGCTCTGGGGAGTCAGGCGATAGCAACATTAGGCCTTGCAGTGCATGGAGGAGCTGACGGAAGGTCAAATGACTGATATATTTCCCCAGAGGTCTGAACAGCATGTGTAGACCCTGCAAGAAGATCAGTAATCATTCCTCCCAACTCTACTGTCATTCCATCTCATACTTTGCCTCTCCATTCCTTTCCTGTCTGACCAGCGTAGGCATCTTCTTGGTCAGGCTCCTTGCCAGGGCTAACACTGCTCATAACTCTCTCTAACAGGCCTAACATACTGACCTATTACTTTACACTGGCTTTCTGTAGGATACAGATGTGAGACCCACCCTTCAGAGGACCCTTCATCTCCCCTCAGACTCATGGGACGCTCATCCCTGTACAGCCTTCATCATACCTGAGGATGCTCTGCTGTTCCTATGGTTGTTTGTTCCATCTTACTGGCATCCCTCGGAAGGGAGGGAAGGGAGGGGTGGACAGATCCCAAACCCATCCAGATTTTTTTTTTTTTTTTTTTTTTTTTTTGCTACTTATTGCCACAGCACCTGGTCAGCCATGTCCCTCTGGATCAGGAGAGGCAGATGGTAGGTGATATATAGGAGGAGGCTAACAGCTTGATCCTGGGGCAAGAAGGGGAGCAGCCGAGCCACCAAAAATTTCCCTTTCCTCACAGACAGCACTTGCAGAAGGTTGTCTGCTGCCTCCCTATGAGGGAGAGGGGAGAACGGTGTGAGAGTTGGGTCAGGAAAGGAGGCTTTATGCCAGCAGCAAGGCCAACACCTGCTGGACCGTCTCTTCTGAGGCTGAGGCAGGACTCTGTTTTACTCACTCCAGGTTGTTGTTCTGGGTCTTTAAGGCCTGAAAAAGCTTCTCAACTTCGTTGCTCTGTTCCCACGAGTGGCAGCGCTGTGAGAACCCATCATTCTGGCCCTCCTCTATTTTTAGTAACTGAAGGAACATCTGGAAATTCGACAGTGGTGGGGATGGAATTAATTGAGCAATGTTCTATCCTTGAGAATTTGGTCGAGAGTACCTCCCCGTGAGCTTAGCTCACCTGCTCAATCTGGGATAATACCCGAAGCCTCTGGCTGCTCGCAGCTCCTGTGCCTGTGTCCTAGGCACAGAGAGGCCCTGGCTGTCAGTCACATCAGTGCAGCTGGAAAAGGCTAGACACAATCTGACTACATTGCTTCCTCATTCTTACTTCACGATCTAAGCCCAAACATGAATGTGTGCTAGACAACAGAGGGGCAGAAAACCTCCTAGGATGATCACATACTCCTACCTGCTCTTGAGTTCCGTGAGATACAGCATCAATAGCTCTGCGGGGGCTAAAACACGTTGATACAGCTACCTGGCCCAGGGAACCCTCAATTCGTACCACTGTATAAAGAGAGCCAGAAGGCACACGCTTTCCTATAGGTGCATGCACCCACCCAGATTATCCAGCCCAAACCAGCAGCCTGGCCATACCTGACTCATAAACTTCAGGCTTCTGGATGTGAGGCGTGACCAGCTTGAGAGACTCAGCCTGGTTCCTTTGTCCAAGCAGCTCTTTGCCTGCCTGTCTCCTCTCTAGATTCTGATAGTACTTCTGAGAGTCCGGGGAACAGGCAAAGTGTGTGGGCACTTACAAGGTATTTCTAAGACTCAAAAAAAGTGTACAGAAGTGGACGTGCCTACATCCCCAGGATAGGTAAGGAACAGTCTCAAAGAATGAAGACAAATCTTGGGTACTTAGAAGGCAGTAAATAACCCCATTTGACCAAAGTGTAGGAGAAAAGGGAAGGAGCCTGGGATACTAGCTTTAGGAGAGATGGATTCTTATCTTGGAGTACTGTGCCAACACCTAAACAGATGTAGCCTCTGAGGGCTGAAGGGGGGGGGGTCAGAGAAGGTCAAGGTCAAAAGCTGGGACTAGGGACGGGAGCCCACCTGGTAGTAGTAGTCATCCAGGCGGGGGTTCTCACTCTGAAGCTGCACCATCTGCACTCTTAACACCCAGTCCTTTTCCTTTTGGGTCATGAGGTTAGCATAGGCATCTGGCTTGCGAGACCAAGGCTTCTGGGCTGGGACACTTCTAGCCAGCAGAAACATCCTTTTAGGCCAGCCCTGTCATAGTGACTTCCAAAGGAGAGGTGAAGAGGCAGAGGGGTGTCCTTGGAAGGACTGGAACAGATGCAGTGTTGGGCAATAGTGATGGAGTACTGTTTATAAAGTGGTTTGGGGAAGAGGGCTAGTCACAAGGAAATACACAGTATACATAGACTGCCCCCCCATCAACCCTACTTCTCATTGGGGCTTTACCTTGCTGTTTGACTCTGCTGCTGCTGCTGCTGCAATAGGATCTGCTGGTGCTGAGGATGGAGCTGGGTCAGATGACTGGGAAGGCTTAAAAGGAAACCAGCAGAGTGGAAACCATCTACTCTGCACCCCAATCCCCCGTTCATTCAGACTGGGTTAGCATCTATGGCACATCTATATGCCTCCCCGAAATCAAAAAGCAGAAAACTCCACAGTCCTTCCTCATTCCCCCAACCCAGCCCAAGATACAGTTCGGCTGCAGACAATCTAGGCACAATAGACAACCTTTGGCTTGATTAGCAGTTCTCAGTTCTGTCAGGTTAGCTGACCTCACCCCTTTAATTTCCCAAAGTTGGTTGTTTCTTTATCTGTGAGGGAGCAGAGACCCCACCATGCTTCTGATTTTTGTTAGCAAATTTCTGTGTTTTTCTGTGGCAACTGGTAAAAGGCAGGTCCTTGGCCACAATGTCTTATAAACTATAGGAAGAGCTCAGCTTGCCCTGATAACGCAGCCTGTCATTGGTACCTGACTTTAGGAGGCCACGTGGTCAGTGGGCCGTAGAACAGGAAAGGATCTGGCAAAGGCTGTTGAGGTCCAAAATGATGGGTTGGAGAACTGGCTCTTGGAAACACAGACTGAAAAGGAATTGGCAATACACAGTCCAGGGGACGGGGGACACTCCACAGAGAGGAGAGAATGCTGCCTGGCTCAGGTCACTTCCTGTCCCTGGGTTTCTCACCTGCCTCTTTCCCCTCAATAATTTCAGCCAATATTTTGCTTCATTGGGGGCATCTTCAAGGCCGTTATGGAGACTGTTTCCTGCTTTTGTTGACAGTTAGCTACCTCTTAGGAGATGCCTTTTCAGTGTTTGATTTACAGTAGGGGTGGGGACCATATAGGGGTACTCTGATTTTAGCCACTGAGGGCAGGCTCCTCTGCCTCTTCTCTCCTCAGATCTAACGGAGCTTAATTACCTTTTTGCTTCCCCTACAGGATTCCCTGCTCTTCATTTTTTTTCTCCCCTCAGTTAATGTAACTCGTGGATGGCGGTTGTCTTCCTGCTCTAAGTCAAAGCTGATCATCTGCCGACATATTTTAGGGTGTTGGATCAAGGATGTCCCCTCTAGTATGAGAGGCAGTTCTAGAAGCCCGTATTAAGGTCGTCCTGCACCACCTGACACACACCAAGCTCTTCTCCATGATGTGGCTGCCCACCCTGTACCGACACCTCTCTTGGGGTTCTTCATCTCCAGGGCAAGAAGAAGGGGAGACAACATAATGGAAGCAAGGGACACTCGACCTCAGGAGCACAATGCTCTTCATCACCTAATCACCTCCTCTCTGGATGGAGGCTAGAGCCAACTCACCTGCCACAGGCAATGCAGGGAGGCTGGTGACATCCCCAAGGCCTTGGCTCTGGGGGAACTGTGCTGCCCTCTCTGGAACAGAGAAGGAAGAACTGCTAGACTCAAGTGGACCACCCCATGACCACCACACGGTCTTCTTCCTTTGTTTCCACGGGAACAAGGATGGAGCAGCAAAAGCCAATCATTTCAACCACCAGGACAGGAGCAGCCTGGCCTCCTCCTTTATCCTCAAGGCTAAAAAGGCCAGGATCTTCCTTCTTCCTGAGAAGATGACTAACAGTTTAGGAATAGGTCACAAGAGGGTTAAATCACCTCACTTATACCGGGAAGGCCTTGCCTTTCCCCCGCTGGCAATGGGAGTTTAAGGAATGGCTGCCGATACACTGGCGGAGACAAAAGTGACTCACCAATAGTGGTGCCACTACCTATGGGAGACACAGGACCCTATAGTCCTGCTGGCATTGTATATCCACATGCATTATCATGTGTGGCGTGCATGTGGATAACCTCTGATGTTGATTTACAAAGCTCTTTCCACCTTTGCCTTCTCTCATCAGCCTGGAACTTTTCACATAGGCTGGGAGAGGTGGCCTTAAGTTTCTAAGGACCTTTTTGTTTCTACCTCCCCACCAAGCAGTGGCTGAGATTACAGGCACACACTGCTGGATCCAGGATACCACACACGTTCTGGGGATCTGAACTGAGGTCCTGACATTTACAAAGCAAGGGCTTTACCAAATAGGCCATCACTCCAGTCTTGTGGGACTTTGCTTTGGTGTGTGTGTGTGTGTGTGTGTGTGTCCTGTCCATCTGTTCATCCATCTGTCCGGTCCAGTCCAATCTGATCCATTCTTTCCTGTCTGCTGTCCATCTGCCCTGTCTGCCCTCTTTGTTCAACCTGTCTGTCTGTCTGTCTGCGAATGGGTCTCTATCTAATACAGACAAGTCATGATCCTTATGTTTCTACCTCAGGAGCCTTCGTGCTAGGATTGCAAATGTGCATCTCTGTACCTGGCCTGGGATCTGATTTGAGGTAAAAGACAACTGTAGAAACTTAACCTGGGAGACGGGAGGAAAGCCCTAAGTCAGCGTCATACCTGGGATAAAACATGTTAATTCAAAATGGGTCTTAGCAAAGTAGAGGCAATGAGGAGTTTCGAGTGGCATAAGTTTGGGACCACTCTCTCTGTCCCTACCTGCTGTGGTACTCGGGTATTTTGGATGGTGCTCAATATGGCTGGATCCCCGAGATCATTCCCTTCCTCCTTCACTTCTGGGGCCGGTTCTGAACACACAAATTCCTCTTCATTCTCCCTCTCGCCTCCCTCCAGTTGGAAGGCATATACTAAGCCTTCTTCGGGAGCCAAGGGAACAGAGAATTTGCTCGGCGTTGGCTGAAAATACAGACCTGAGGGAAGATGGAGACGCTGGTGAGAGAAATCTTACCTAGACAGGCTGACACTCGGCGGAAACACCATTCAGAAGCTATCTCTAGAACCATTTGTAAAAACTACCTCTGTGCCGTTCTTAGCCCCGCCTCTTCCGGGAATCTCCCAAATGATCCACAATGGCACCTGGCAGGTACCAAATGCCTTCACTTCACATCATCTCAGTGATCTGAGTGGATACCACAGGCTTCTTCCTTCACCTGCTCCTCCTAATCCAACAAGCCCTTCCGTTACCTCTTTAAAGGAACTAGTCTCAGCTGACACAACTCGTTGTGGTTTAACCCCATGTGCTGGATACTTGACATTGTTCGACTGCTGGAAAGTCACACAGAGCAGTCAGGACCATTACTGATAGTTTCCCACAGGGGCAACGAAAATAAAAGCCCAGAAAACTCTGTCTCGGTAGCAAGTAGAAGAGCTTTCACAGCGAGTGAGCCCGGTTTCTTAACCACGCCAATGCATCCCTTCTGCCTGTGAACCTCTGGGCATTTTCTGTAGACCCCAGCCCACTTGGTAATACCTTCAAGGCATTTCATCCTGGCAGCCTGTGGGCTCCCTTGCCAGTTGTGTCCTCCACAGATAGAGAAGCCTCTGAAGGGGGGACCTGGGACAGAGAAGAGACCCAGAGCCATTCTCTCTCTCAGCCAATAAAGATGGGATGGCCCCTAAAACATCTCCTTTCAGCAGAGTGCGCAGAGAATATCGGACCCCAAGAAGTGAGAGTCTGGGCTCTCAGATCAGCACAACCCCCAGCCCTCTCATCCCACAAACTCAGCTCCAAGGAGGACAAAAGTAAGGGATTAGGCTAAGCATCCAGCCAGCCACTTTCTATGCACAGTGACACCCTGCTGTGGGCACCCACCACCTGACTGCTGCTGTCCTTCCCACAGATTAACCATGGCAGCCCGAGCCAGAGCCTGCTTGCTTCTCCTAGCTTTTGAAGGCTCAGGTCTGCCTCTTGCTCACCTGTTAAAGGGCCAGTACACTTCACTGCCGAGGCGGGGTAGAAGCATGAGAACTCTAATAAGGAAAATCCTTAGTCAGGTGTGGAAGCACAGCTTGTGCCGGTGATGCCAGCACTTGAGAGATGGAGACAGAGGGCTCAGGAGTTCAAGGGTAGCCTTAGCTACCTAGGAAACTTAAGGCCAGCCTGGCCTTCACAAGGCTGTCTCAAACAACAACAAAACAAGAACAAACAAGAAAACTCTTAACTGAGTATAGTGGTCCAGCATTTGGGATGCTAGGAAATGAAGAATGATTCGGGTTTAAGGCTAACCTGGGTCACATAGTGAATTCCAAGTTAGTTTGTTCTCAAGAATTTGGTCTTGTTTTAAAAGATTAAAATAAATAAATAAATAAATAAAGCAAACCAAACGAAATCCTTTTTGATTGGGGAAGAGAAATAAACTGTCCATTTAAGCACCTAATCCCGTGAGTACAATTTATTAGGGCTGATGTTTGGGGCACATGCTTTAAAAAGGTATCCTTTTAGAAAGGTTTAGGAATTTTGTGAATAACTTTGCTTTCATTGCATGCCTTGGTTTTACTCCAGCCTAATTAGAGAGGAAAGTTCTGGATATATCCTGGAGAGGTTGCCTCTGGGAAGGTCACCTGGGGATGCTTGAACCGCACTGGGCTGCATCAACTAGCTAACTCACCCAGCTGTCACTCATGTTCGGCCCTGTAGACTCAGAAGCCAGATCTCAAAGAATACCTTTGCACATGACAACACAAACTTACATCTCAGCTACTCTAACAGAAACTGCTGGGCTGTAGGTATGCCACACACACTGCCCCGACTATTCGTTCTTTCCAGTGATATTAAAACTATCCTAGCAAGTAACATATGCTGCTCACGGTGACTCAAGAGCAAAGAAAGTAGTCTGAATTGGAATGTGATTTCATGTGCTTTATTAAATTGTCTCGTTCTAATACAATAATTCTTCGGATGGAACAATAAAGCTCAGCTTAAACTTTGCCTTATCCAGGACATCTCAGACACTCTCTTCCTGGCTCCAGAATGTGTTCTCCTTATGTGGGCTCATTGGTCCTTATGGCTTTTTATTTCTTTGTAGCCACAGCACTGTCATTATTTGTTATTTATTACTATTATTATCTGTTATATTGTATTTTCTATAATTTGTTACTGTGCGTGTGTGTTAGTGATTAGACCTGGGCTTTATATGTGCTAGCTGAGTGCTCTGCTACCAGAGTTACATTCCCAGCACTTGGGAGGCTCAGGCTGGAAGATTGTCTCTAGTCTGAGATAAGCTGAGACTGTATAGTGAGTTCTAGGCCTGAGCTTCATAGTAAAGTGAGTCCTTGTCTCAAAGCAAGCAAATGGAGGAGTGGGCCAGGAGGAAAAGGAAGAGGAAGAAGAGAAACTAACTATACCAAAAGATTCTGACTGGACCACAACCCAGCACAGAGATGCCTAACAACTGTCCATCCAACAGTGGACCAATGTACTGCTTGACTGATCTCTGTAGGTAAGGATTGCTTTTTAATACATAGGTAGTGTCTTGTATGTTGCCTTCTTCCCTTTCCCTCAGCCTTCTTAAACACTCACATCATTTACACTGGTCTGAAAGTTCCTATTGCAAAGTTACTCCCAGATAATTCATGGTCTTTGGAGAATCTATTATCCAACTTACAACTGCACCCCACACACACACACTCACACACACACACACACACACACACACACACACACACACACACACACATCATACTCCAGCCACAGCTCCCTCTTTGTGATTCCCCGGGGCATTCTAAGAACATAATGATGATCCTTCAGTATAAAGAAGTTACAAAAGAAAGAAAGAAAGAAACAAACAAACAGATTTCATTTTTAAAAGGGAACCAACATTGAAGATATTTATGTCAAAGTAAATTCCAGATAAAGCAAAGATTTTAAATAAATAAAACCTCAAGCACACTAAACTCTGGGAGGACGGTGATGCTCAGTGGATAAAGGTGCTTGTCACTAAACCTGATGCGCTTCCGTTCAGTCCCTGAATTCCACAAGGTAAAAAAGGACTCCTGCAAGTTCTCCTCTGATCTCTTCACACATACACCAGGGCATGCATGCAAGCACTAAACATTCTTTTTAAAAATTAACAAAGAGCTGGAGGTGTAGCCCAGTTGTTAGAGCACTTGCCTAGCACCCACATGGCCTGAGTTATAAAAATCTCAAATCCAGGCATGGAGGTCCACACCTATAATCCCAGCACTTGGAAGAGGAGGCAAGATTGAGAATAAAAGGTCACCATAGCTAGACAGAGAGCTGAGGAACAGCCTGAGATACATTTTGTATCTCAAAACAAACAAGCAATGTGCCTCGGGCCCCCCAAAGCCACCAAAGGTGATACTGTTTTCCTCAATACATGCTTCTAGTTATAGTATAGGAAAGGTGAATATATTGATAAAAAATGATGTATTGCTTTCCAAACCTGAATCAATACCCAATCATGTAATTCTCTTATGATTTTTAGCTTAACATATTAAAATTGTATTTGTATAGTGTGTTCAGATGCATGTGCTCATGGGGAAGCCAGAGGAGGAAGTTGGGTGTCATTATCTCTCATTCTCTGATTCTTTAGACAAGGTCTCTCACTGAGCCGGAAGCTAGGCATTTCTGCTAGGCTGGCCAGTAAGCTCTTGGGATCTTCCTCTTTCAACCTCCAACACTGGTGTTATAGGTACATGCAGTCATGCCCACATTTTATTTAGATTTGAACTCAGATCCTCTTACTTTTCCACACAATGTTCTTACCACAGAGCCATTTCTTTAGCCCCAAAACTTTTTATTATCAATATTTAATTACTATGTTTGCAAAAGCCCTGGGCACGTGGATCTTTTGCTTTTGATAGAGGGTCTTGACATGGATCTGACTTTGACCTGTAATTCCCTATGTAGCCCTGGCTGGCCTTAAACTCAGGACTCTCATGCCTCAGCCTTCCAAATACTTGAATTATAGGCACATACCACCACCACTTTGGCCTGGAAGTTTGGCTTTCTGCAGACATAGAAATCTTGAAACCCATTCGTTCTACCTACAACTTGGTAGTTAATCTCCACTGAGGCTGTGGGAGGTCTGGCCAGTGGGAGTCACTGTTCTAGAACACCATGGCAGGCAAAGGGACAAAACTACTGTCACAGGGAGAAGCAGCTCTCATGGTCCATCTGCCAGCTGATCCTATTCTAGAAGAGGTAGATTTGCCCAAGTTGACAGAGAACTCTTAGTCCACAGTACCAGCTAAAATCAGAGTTAAATCATAGACTATCATGGCCTCCTCAACCTCTGTTCCTTAAAGCCTTCTTCCTCCAAATGTTTAGTTCTACAGAAAACTGAGTGATTAAATTAACCTATTTTTTCTTCTTTTTAGTATTAAGAATCAAACCCAGGGTCTTATGCATATTAGGCAAGTACTCTACAACTGAACTGCTCCCCGCCTTCATGTTTATGATTCTGGGGCATGTGTATGAGTTTCAGGGGGATGGTGGGTACACGCCCATGTATGCATTCGTAGAGACCACAGGCTGACATCTAACATTCTACTTTTTTTTTCCGGAGACAGAGTCTCTCACAGAACCTGCAGCTTGTTATTTTGGCTAGCCTGCCGGGCCAGCAGGCATCCTGGACATGCCCATCTCTACACCCTCAGCCCTGGGGTTAGAGACATGCCCTGCAACACCCAGCTTTTGTGTATGTGTTGGGATCTGAACTCAGGTCTTCATCCTTTAGCCACAAGCACTTTACTGACTGAGCCTTCTCCCCAGCTCGCACCCCGCTTACATCGAATTCTAACAGCCTAATGTAATCAGAATGCTAGATAGAGCTCATGAGGACTGTTGCCACAGAAGGCAATGAGCAAAGACAGGAGTTAAACCTTTTGCTACCCTTTGCAGAGGCAGCAACACTGAGTAGGCAGGTTACCATCCTAAAAACTGCTGTGGTGGTTTGAGAGTTTTCTAATTTTATGGTTGGGGTCACTACAACATGAGGCGCTATACTAAAGGGTTGCACATAAAAAAGGTTGAGAACCACGGCACTGGGAAAATCTGGATGTCAAGGGAAGGAAGGCAAAACCTGTTCTGTGCCCAGAAGACTGGAACAGATATGCTGACCAGCCTGATAAGCTTTGTGTGGCTGGAGATTTTCCAGCAGTGGATCCCTCCCAGACTCTCATCATAAATTTGTTTTTCTCATAATCTATCTTTATGAACTTTACGAAGAGTTCTATGTATTTATGTCTAGTTTGTATTTAGCTTACTTTGTTGGAGTAGATTTACATATGCACTGTTGTGCGCTTCACTAAATTGTAATGAGCTCAAACATACCTAAATCAACAATTCAGGGTCAGACTTCCAAAGTCTGGACCATCGCCTGCTGCGTCCCCTTCCTGCAGCCTACAGCTTGTCTTGTCACTGTCTAAGGAGGTTGCAGAGATGCCCACAGAGTATGTCACTGAGAACAGGCTTTAAACTTTCAAAAGGTATGCTATTCCCAGGGGCTTTCTGCCTCTTGCTCATGGTTTAAGATGTAAAATTCCAG
Source organism: Micromys minutus (assembly GCF_963924665.1). Lineage (NCBI taxonomy): Eukaryota > Metazoa > Chordata > Mammalia > Rodentia > Muridae > Micromys > Micromys minutus. The sequence continues at coordinate 29,508,994 of NC_137952.1, forward strand.
CTGTTCCTACCTCAGTACAGTCACTCCATCACTTGACCATCGTGGACTCTAACCCTCTAAAACCATAAGCCCAATTAAATGTTTTCTAAGTTGCCTTGGTCATGGTGCTTTATCACAGCAATATAGAGAGGTATGGCTTTCACCTTGACCTGTCAGAGTATACAGGGAGAAGGTGGATGATGGTGGGGGTAGAGGCAATTGATCATGTTTAGATCTGTGTCTTGCCTTGGACAGGTGGTCAGCCACTTCCCTCACTCTGTGGATGTTCGGGTCAGGCGTTATTTGAAATGTGAGTCTATAGTTATCTTTTGGTCTGGTACCAACCTTGTACTCCTCCAGGAACATTTGGACTGGGAAGTGGTTACCTCTGAATAAACTGTTAACAGTATGTAGATGTTAACCTAGAGATAACATGTATGTACAGATACTGTTTTCAATATGGAGTACAATTGGGTCTCTATAATACAGAGCATGCCCATATTTAGTCCCTCCTGTCCCCTAACCCTTATAGCTACAATCTCTGTATTATTGGAAAGGTGCCATCCTGCCACCGTGCCCTCAGATGATTGTCAGTGTCATTTATTACCAGTGAGGGAATTCTACGGTACATGGTTATGCACATCAGAGCATATCATACAAACAACAGCAGTTACTTGGTGGGTCATCTCCAAAACATTTCTGTCTGAAATAAGTCGAGACAGAATGCAAGTGGGATCCAAAAACACTCATGACACACTATAACGAATTAAGGTTATCTGTCTGCCCATTGTTAAGCTATACATTTCTTATCCGTTTCCAGTTTTTAGGCAGACTTCATTATTGCTTGGATTTAAAAAAAAAGACTCTTTTACATATGTTTTCTTCATTTCACAGAAGCCTGAGGGGTATAAAATGTTACATTTCCTCAAGAGCTAGAGTTTACCACACTGGGTGGTTAGTCTTAGCTGGAATTGATGAGTTCTAGGCTCTATAAGAGATCCTGCCTGGATATGTAATATGGTGAGAGACTGATGGAGGTATCTTACCCCCGCCTCAGGACTCTAGTGGTCACCCATGTGTACGTGTATCTGAACTCACACAGTCAACTACATAAATATACATATGTGGGGTGAGGGAGAGAAACACACTCTTTAATCTCGGACTGTGTGGCACAAAAGGAATCTCCCCCCCCCCCCCCCAGAGCTGGGCAAAGGGAGGGTGAAGAGGAGCTGTTTTTGTTTTAACTGTAGCACAACCACAATGTTCGGTTGAGCCAGAACATGCCTCCAGGGACTGTCCCCAGGAAGGGAGGTTGCACCATCCTTTCTATCAGAGCTCTGAAATAAACCAGAGAACAGAAAGGGATTTTTATAGTGGAGGCTATACAGGCCAAAAGCCAGGGACGAGAACAGAACAGAAAAGGCTTTTAGACCAGAAGCCAGATAAGTCTTACCCAAGGAACCAACTGAAAGTGTCATAATTCAACTGGTCAGGAGCAAACCATGTCAAGTGTCAGAGAGTATAGGAAAGGAAAGTCCTCAAGGGAAATCACTGGGTAACTTTACAACCTGGAACCCCAGAAACCCCAAGTCCAGGTACTGATCAGGACTCTCTGTTAACTCAGTAACTTATTGGAGAAATCCCAGAGTCCTACCAGAAGTCTCCAGAATATGGAACCTGAAGACTAGGGCTCACAACGCCTGATAGCACAGAAGTTAATGAGCAGAGGCAGGACTTATTAGGGCAGGCTTTGTTCAGAATCAGCAGTTTGAGAAGGCAGTAGGTTAAGACCATAAAACTGTCCTATCTCTTACCTCCAGGCAGCAGAGTCCACGAGAGAAGGTGGGCGGGCACGGAGGCAGCCGAGCATTCTAGAGTTCGCTCATGCCCTGGTCAGGTGGCTAGGCTCACAGAGGCAGCCACACATTCTAGAGTTTGCTCATGCCCTGGTCAGGTGGCTGGCAACATTTCTAAGACTTGGGATGTCTGTGCCTGTCTTGCTGTTGTCCCTTGAGCTCTTCTCTCATTCTGTGGATGTTTGAGCTTTGTGGGTGGTTAGTTCAGCAAACAGTCGTCCATTAAGATACAGAGAACAAGTGTGTCTTTAAAGCACAGAAAACGAAAGTGCTCCTCCGTACCCCGCCCTGTTTCTTGTCATCGCTGATGCTCTAAATAAACTCTTTTTGTGCTATATCACAGTGTCTTGCTGGGTGTGTTTGATGTGTATATAAAAAGGAAAGAGATGATGTCCCAGGTTTTGGCACCAATGTTAGGAAAAAGATGAAGGGCAGGGGGCATGGCCCACAGAGGTGTGGTGAGGCATGGGGGCAAGGGAGATGCCTGGGGGGGGGGCTATGTTGGGAATCCCTTCTCCATGAGGGACCAGCCACACGACAGTATAGTATAGAACAGAGTTTATTCAGGTAGTGGGGAGAGTTAAGAGGGTAGTAGAGGCAGAGAGAGAGAGAGAGAGAGAGAGAGAGAGAGAAGAGAGGAGAGGAGCAGAGGCTGGCCATGAGCACATGGGGGGGGGGATGGGGAGAGGAGGGATAAGGGGGAGAGAGCAAGAGGCCAAAAGAGCAAGAGCACAAGAGGGCAAGAGAGAGAGGAGAGGGCAAGCAGCCCCCTTTATAGTGTCAGGTAACTGGGACAGAGCATACTTGGCTATTGCCAGGTAACTGTGGGGTGGGGTTTACAGAATCCCAACAGTGGGGGTGCTTGCCTTTAATCCCAACACTGGGGAGGCAGAGGCAGAGGCTGGTGGGGCTCTGTGAATTTGAGGTCAATTTGATTTACACAGCAAGTTTTAGGCCAGCCAAGGCTACACAGTGAGACTATGTCTCAGAAGAAGAAGAAAAAGAAGGAGGAGGAGGAGGAAGAAGAGGAGGAGAAGAAGAAAAGGAGAGTTACTTGAGCCAGATGAGACATGCACAACCTGCACTTGGAAGATGAAGGCTAGAAGATCAGTTCAAAGCCAGTCTGTACTGTATGAGTCTCTCTCTCTCTCTCTCTCTCTCTCTCTCTCTCTCTCTCTCTCTCTCTCTCTCTCTCTCTCACTCACACACACACACACACACACACACACACACACCAGTGTCCATTTCCAGGACCCAAGGATTTTGGCTAACAGTACCACAGATAGAGAATTCACAAACAGAAACACAGAGTATATAGAAGTTGCTCAACTCAATCATCTTTAAAGATTGACAATAAGACAATTTTCAATGGCAATAACCACCTCAGGGGAAGGTGTGAGGAGATAAGTAGACCTCTTCATTTAAGGTGGGAGACGTAGCTTGAAGCACACTCTATGGAAGACAGCTTCATGACCCATAGGATGGTCTTTAGCAGGGAGAAGCAGGGTTGAGTAAAAAGCGTGGTATGACCTGTGTGTGGTGCAGAGAGCCATGACCCCAGCACTGAGGTGGCTCACCAGAGAGACTGAGCATTCATGGCCTTCCATAGGAGAAGCCATCTTTTCCAAATAAAAGTATGGCGTGTTCACATAATAAAATATTATGAAAATATGAAGACACATCTGTATACTGTCATACAAACAGATATAGTTATCCTTGACATATGGCTTCAAAAAAACCAGTTTGCAGAGAAATATATGCAAGATAAGATTTTTGTTAACATGTATCCATACACACATGTTTGTATAGGTAGATAAAATCCAGGTGTAAATATATCAGAATATACCAGTGTACTAGCTGTGGATATCTTAGAAGGTAGAAAATTATTAGAATATTATCATATTAATATTAATAATATTATACTTAATATTAGCTAAACTGTCTATAATTTTCTTATGGCTGTGGATTTTATAATTAGAGAAAAGGGGTATGGAGATGTGGCTTAGTGGTAGAGCTAGCTCATATGGGACCCTGAGTCTGATTCCCAACACCCCCCCCCCCAAAAAAAAAGAAGAAAAATCTCAAAGACCAGAAGCAAAAAACACCAAGTAAGAAATCCTGTTTCAACCAGACATGGTGGCACACACCATGGATTTTAATTAATGGACATTAATCCCAGGACTTGAGGGAGGCAGAGGCAAGTAGATCTCTGTGAGTTTGAGGGCAGCCTGGTCTACAGAGTGAGTTCCAGGACAGGGCTATATAGAAAAACCTAATCTTAAAAACCTGCCTATGCGCCTCTGCCCGCACTTCGTCACAGTCCAAAGGGAAAAGTTCACACTCCTCTCTCCCTTGGTTCAAAGGTCCTCAGCTGGCTCCTTCTTACTCACTCCCAGGAGAGTTAGTTGCTGTCCTGGTATCACGACCTATTTACAGGTCTATAAACTGCAGTCCCTGAGCTCCTCTGGGGAAAATTTCCCCAGTGCCTAGCAGGTGGCAGAACTGAGTAAGGAACTGTTGATTGATTGTGTGGGCACCGGCATTAGATGAACGAGTTGGGGCAGACGGTGGAGGTATTTGGTACAGACTAAGAAAAAAGGCAAAGCGGTGGAAACCTTTGTCCTGGTCTAGAGGTCCCCTCTTATAACTCTCAGGCTCCTCTTCACGCTGTAAACCTCACGTAAGGCACAGATGCGGGTCCATTTGGAATGCGGTGTGTATGAAGTATTTATTGTACATGAGGCGAATTGCCTGGGCATCTCCTTCTCACGCTGGGCACACATTACCACAGCTGACCCCGCTCAGAGGAGAGTGGTGGTGGGAGAAGGGAAGGACCCAAGCTTCTAACAAAAGATTCCAACCCCCATCAGGCACAAAGCAGGTTACTCACTGCTTTCAACACAGAGTACCCAGAATGCCCTGCGAAGCCAAAGCCTGCTTGGTCAAAAGGCAAACTAGACTTTGGAAACGCAAACGTTTGTGCTGAACTAAGTTCTTGGTAGGTAGGTCCGAATCTGTATGCTTCTGGAAAGGAAGGGCCGGATTAGCTTTCTATTCTAAAAACTCATTCATTCAAAAACATGCATTATACTTCTGTAGACCAGAAGTCTACCACAAGACTAACGGAGCCAAAACCAAGGTGTTGGTGGGAAGCAGTGCTCTCTGGAGACTCTAGGGGATTTTCAGCCTTCCTCAGGCTTACCTCGATTCTTGATTCATGGCTTCTTCCTTTGTCTTAACAATGCCAAGGGCATCTCCCTGATGCTTCTGTGACTGATGATCATGTTAGTAGCTGTTTCCCTACTAAACATCGTCACAAAATAGTTCCCTGACTAAAACTAACAACTTAGATTTATTTAGATTATGCCTATGAATGTTTTGCCTGCATGTATATATGCTTGCCAGGTGTGTGTCTGGTGCCGGCTGAGACCAGAAGAGGGTGTCAGAACCTCTGCAAGTGGAGTTACAGATGGTTGTGAGCCACCATGTGAGTGCTGGGAATCAACCTGGGGTCTCTGGAAAAGCAGCCGGTGCTCCTAACCACTAAGTCCTCTCTTCTTTTGAGGATCCACGCAATGAAAATAGATTTTCTTAGATCAGCCCCAGTAATTTCATGTCAAGGTTCTCAACCTTAATTATATCAGCAACATTCCTTATATCTTAGAATACAAAGTCACAGATTCCAGATATGGGGACAGATGTATTTGCTGAGATTCGGGGAGCATTATTCTGTCTGACAAGGTACGATGTGGGGAATAGTCCAAAGACATTATTCTTTAGAATCCAGTTCTGTGTATAAATGATACAGAGGTGAGCCCATGCTCCTGAAGGGTACTGGGCTGCTAAGAATGCTAAAAGCAGTGTGGTAGCCCATGCTTCTAACCCCAGCACATGGCAGGCAGAGGAAGGTAGATCTCTGTGAGTTTGAGGCCAGCCTGATCTACAACCTTCAGGGACAACCTAGGCTGCAGAGTGAAACCCTGTTTCAAACAAACAATCCCTCCCCAAATCACAAAACACCACCAACAACAACTGCCCCCCAAAACAAAATGAAAAGCTAACAAGTTATTTTTATTGTCCTTGCTGATGTGTGTGTGTACTTTTGAGACAAGGCCTCACTGTGTAGCCCTGACTTGCCTAGAACTGTGTAGACAAGGTGGGTCTTGAGCTCACAAAGATCTGCCACCTGTCTCTGCCTCCTAAGTACTAGGATGAATTAAAGACAGGGCAATAGTTCTTGGCTGTAAACATCCTCTGATATATAATTTTCCTATAAAGAGATTAAGTTGTTGCCTGATGTATTAGTCAGGGCTCTCCAGAGGAACGGGAATGTATAGAATGAACATATAGACAGGCTCTGGTCCAGCTTGTCCATCAAAGACAGTCTACCAACAGGAGATCCAAATATCCAGTAGTTGTTCAGTCCACAAGGTGGGAAATCTTAGCTGGTTTTCAGTATACACCAGAATATTGAAGAAGTAGGCTCTCATGTCAGTGAAGAAATAGATTTGCTAGCAAGAGTGAGAGCAAGCAGGCATAGAGAACAAGCTTCCTTCTTCCATGTCCTTTACAAAGGCTGCCAGCCAGATTAAAGGTGGATTTTTCCACCTTAAAAGATACAGACTTAAGATGAGCTAAGGTGGTGCTACATTCTTTTAATTCCAGCACTTGGGAGGCAGGGGCGGCTGGATCTTTGTGTTTGAGGCCCGCCTGGTCTTACAGAGTGAGTTCCAGGACAGCAAGGGATACACAAAAAAAAAACCTTGTCCCAAAAAAAAAAAAAAAAAAAAAAAAAAAAAAAAATCCAGATCGGAGATGCTCAGCGGTTAAGAGCACCAAAAGGTCTTCCAGAGGTTCCCGAGTTCAATTCCCGGCAACCACATGGTGGCTCACAACCATCTGTAATGAGATCTGGGCTGTCTGAAGACAGCCACTGTGTACTCGTATACATATACATTAAATAAATAAATCTTTAAAAAAAGAAAAAAAAATGACTCAAATAAGGAAAAGTCCCTCAAAGATGTACCCACTCCTTAGGTTTTAGTTAAGTTGACAACCAAGATAGCCACCACACCTGGTTTCCTTCTTCAGCTGCCATTTGTCCTACTTTTCTCCCTTCTACCTGGCTGCTTGGCATAGAAAGCTATCTGCTGAGCAGTTGGCAACTGGCTGGACTGCCCTCAAGGTAACCCAATTGTTTTGGACACTTTAAAATTGTTCTGAGAGCACTCCAAGGAGAGCAGCTGCCAAAGATATAAGCTCTGTTTTGGAAGGCCTTGCTCCAGTGGCTGTCAGGTAATGTATGTCAGGAGGAAGGCAGCCGGGAGCTTTAAGTAGTGTTGAAGCTTTTCGCACTCCAGAGTGGAGAGAGGAATTTCAGTAACTCACTAAGAAGGCAGCGATTGGGGCAATGAGATTGGTGATTTGTCCTGTGTCCCTGTGTGAGGCTGTGATGGGTGGGACCAAAAGCTGTGCTGTGATTAATATAAATGCTTCCTTTGCAAGCCACACCCCTCAGATATATAACCAGGTGGTTCAGTTTTTGAGTGGGCCAGGAGCCATTTTCTTGTGCTGCTCCCTGGTGCTGTAACACTGGGAGCTTTAATAGAAGACCTCTTCTGAATGGTCTTTCCTTACCTTCTTGAGGTCTTTTTTTGTGGGCGGAGCAGGTTGAACTGGTAACATTGTCTTAATTAAGTTACTATTGCTGAGATAAAGACCATGACCAAAAGCAACTAGGGGAAGAAAGGGTTCATTTCATTTTATACTCCCAAAGCAACAGTGTAGCATGAGGAAACTCAGAGCAGAAACTGAAGCAGAAGCCATGGAGGGCTGTAGATTTCCTACTTTGCTTCTCAGGGCTAGCTCAGCTTGCTTTCTTACATAACAACCTGCCCTGCGTGACACTGCCCCACAACCTGGGCCAAGCCCAACCAAATCAGCCATTAATCAAAAGGCCCTGGCACTTGCCTGCAGGCAATCCATTGTAGATTTTTCTCAGTTGAGGCTCCTCTTCTTGAGTCACAAAATAACTCTAGCTTGTGCCAAGATGATAAGAAAGCTATGAAGCGAAGACAGTGGTAGTGGTGGTGTGACTGCTGTAAGGAGGTGCTAGAGAGTTCCAGAGAGCAGTGGGCAGAAACGACAAATGAGGAGGAAGCATGGAGAAGGAGACCTGTGTTGCTAAGATGAGCCCCGGTCACTGGAAAGAGTTCCAGCCAACTGCAAGCCTTCAAGATTGAACCTCCCTATACCAAAGGCTTAAGAACCATCACATGCTGCTGGGAACGCTTGGTGGCTGCTGCTGTTGTAAACCAAGGGTTTCATTAGATGCTAAGTACAACAGCCTTTGACAATGAAAAACCAGAGCATTAAGCTTTCAACATGAGAACCCTGAGCTCTCAGCCGCACATTGCTGGAGCCACAGGCGGAAGTCTCCAGCTCTCAGAGCTTCGAAGTGCATGTCTCTGAACCTGGTGGCCTAGCCCACGAATTAGTCATTGACATTCGACTGTCTGGGATTACCAACACTGGAAATGCTACTCCTTGCCTTTGCCTGAGCAGAGGCAAGCTCCAGCCAGCTTACAGATAACAGAACGACATGGGAGACTACCTAATTTTATAAAGTAAAAATAAGCAAATTCAAGGAGCATAGATGAGACTATCCCAATGTTGTAGAACTTCTTCCCCCATATATGTACTATTCCTGTTTCAGTGTTCTATCTGTACATGAAAATGCCTACCTTCAAGGCAGTCCTATCGATTGGGTCGCCAGCTTTACATTTGTTCGTGTGTATATGAGCCAACTGGGATGCTGGTAAAAGGGGATTTTGCTGCAGTTTGTCTGAGGTGGACCCAAGAGCCTGCATGTCTAACTGCTCCCAGGTATTGATGGTGCTGATGTTGGATCATACTTTGAATGGCAAGGGACTCAGGACAAAATCTGGAAGATCTTGGCACAGTTGACCACAGAGAGGTCCAATCAAGTGAACTTTTAACCTGTTTCTGTCTCTCCTTTGATAGCTTATTTCTCCTTCTGTTCAAACACTTTAGTTCTTTTTTAAATCTAGCAATGGAGCTCTTTCCTTTCGCCTGCAGCTCAGGCTACAGAAGAGGCTTGCCTCTAGTGTCCTCCGCTGTGGTAAAAAGAAGGTCTGGTTGGACCCCAGTGAGACCAACGAAATTGCCAAGGCAGATGAGGAAGCTGATCAAAGATGGGCTGATCATCCGGAAGCCCGTGACTGTCCATTCCCGGGCTCGCTGCCTGAAAAACACCTTGGCCTGACAGAAGAGCAGGCAAATGGGCATAGGGAAGGGGAAGGTACCGCCAACGCTCGCTGACTTCTCAGGAGATAGCGGGATCTAAGAAGACTGACTGCTGTATGCATCTCAGACTGTACCTGAAGGTCAGAGGGAATGTATTAAAAAACAAGCGGATTCTCGTGGAGCACATCCACAAACCGAAGGCAGGCAAGGCCTGGGAGAAGCTACTGGCTGACCAGGCTGAGGCTCGCAGGTCTAAGACCAAGGAAGCACGAAAGCGCCGGGAGGAGCACCTCCAGGCTGAGGAGGATCTGTCCAAGGAGGAAGAGACCAAGAAACAAAGCTTCCCTCATGTCGGTACAGAGTGGCCTGGCTGTGGCTTCACATGGATCAGCCATTAAAATAAAACAAGCCTTAAAAAATAAAATAAAATATAGCAATGATATAAGGATCGATGCTTTCAGAGTTGGTCTTTCTAAGAGTTCTGCCGAGCAGGGGTGGCACAAGCCCCACACTCAGAAGGCAGAGGCAGGCAGATCTTTTGAAACCAGCCTGGACTACAGAGCAAGTTCTAGGATAGCCTGGGCTACCCAGGAAAGCCATGTCTTATAACACCAATACAAATACAAGTTAAATTTTAAAAAAGTTTCTTTATTTGTATGTGTGTGTCTGTACTTGTGCCTGCAAAGGCCAGAATGGGGTGTGGGATCCCTTGGACATGAAGTTATGGGTGTTTGTCACTTGCCCAGTGCTGGGATGATCTGTCTCTCCAGCCCCGGGGTTTACCTTTGTAACCACGGTAATTACTACACCATAGATGTATAAGAGTATATAGTGAATAATAATACATGAGCGCATCTATTAAGCTGCCATCAAACTCTAAATAATTAATAGTTTTTGTCCCCAACAATTCCCTCTGATGCTCCTTCTGTTCCCTGGAAATCACTCACTTGCTTTCCACTCAAGACTAATGTATGTTTCGTGAGTTCTATGTAAACAGACTCAGACAGAGTATATTCTTTTGTGTGGCTTCTGCTAGAATTGTTACTCAGTCCATGTTCTTGTATCACTGGCTGATTTCTTGTTTGTTCTTGACAGTAAGTATTCCACTGACAGGTCTACCTCACAAGGAGTCTAACTTGTCTGGATTATTTCTAGTTTACCGCTTTTACAAACAAAGCTGCCGTGAACATTCATGTAGAAGCCATTGTACAAAAAAAGCATTTGTTTTCTCTGTGGGGGTCACTGAGTGCAGAGAATAGATCTCATTTAATTAAAAATACTTTTAATTTTTACAAGTTTAAATTTAAAGGTTTAATTAAAAATACCGTTTTAGACTTACTTATTTTGCTTTATTTGTATGAACATTTTGGCTACTCGTATGTATGCACACTATGTGTGTACATGTTGGATCTTCTGAAACTGGGGCTACAGGTGGTTTGACCTACCATGTATACGGCTGCTAGAAATTGAACCCCGATCTCCTGCAGGAGCAACCAGTGCTGTTAACCACTGGCCCATCTCACTGGCCCCAAACGTTTGGCTTTAAATAAAAATATTATATTGTTTTTCAAAGTATTTTTATCATTGACATTGCTTCCAGGAGAGCATAAAATTCTAGTTCCCCTGAAAGGATTCTTAGCAGTATTTACTATTTTGAAGTGTTGACAGCAAAGAAACCCTTTTAGGCAATCATATAGGTAAGAGAGAGAGAGAGAGAGAGAGAGAGAGAGAGAGAGAGAGAGAGAGAGAGAGAGAGAGAGAAAGAGAGAGAGAGAGAAGGAAGCCTCCAGTTTACTATTTAATTATTCTCTTGGGAGAGACAATATTATTAAATTGTCATATTTGTAGATTGCCAAAGTTGGTCCCCTTAGACACACTTGTCTAAGGACTAAAGGACTCTTGTCTGTTCTTTTTAAATTTATTTGTTGGCTGTGTATGCTTGAGTGTGTGTGTGTGTGTGTGTGTGTGTGTGTGTGTGTGTGTGTAGTTGTCACTATGTGGGTTCGGGGACTGAATTCTGGTTGTCAGGCTTGACTGTAGTCTCACCCGCACTCTTGACAATTTAGTTTTCCTTTCATTTTTGTTACCCAGATAAGTCATAATTGGAAGTCCAAGAAAACACAGAAATCCCCACATGCAGAGAGCTGGAAGTACGTCTTCGCCTCTGGCTCTTATGTGAGACAGGGCCTTTCTCTACTGTCTAGGCCGTTCCTGACCCTCTGGTCTGAAGCAGACCTCTCAGCTTCCCCAGTGCCAGGGAGGAGAGTATGTACCACCTCTCGGCTTCTCCGTTGTGCTTTACTTCTTTCTGGTTTTAAAGTTGGTTTTATAAGTGACTAGAACAGGCTTTATCCTTAATAAACTTAAATTTAGTTTTATTTTCTGTGATGTAGTAAATCGGGAACAAAACAAAACAAAACAGCCGTGCAGTGTTCTATCTTCTTAAGGCATTTCCTGGTAGAGTTCAACACAGGGTTTAGCATAATTTAATATTAACACCTCGGCTCTTTAATGTATTAAATGAGTTTTTCTTTTTAATTAGATGAATTATCTTAACTCACAACTTTCTGCATAAAATACTCTTGATATTTCAGTTACAGAAATGGACAACAAAATAACATAGTTAATAATTCTTGAACATTAGTGGATAAAAATACTATATGCTGGGCAGACACTGTAGGATCGGGTCTCTGTTTATTAGCTCATGAAGGTCTGTTTTCTCTAGTTTAGACACAGCCTCCACACTAGAGATTGTTAAAGGTTTTAAAAATATGTTCAAGAAACCCAGAAGTTATGTTGTTGTTCTCCTCGGGGAAGCCATGGCCAAAGTCCCTTCAACTGAAAGAAAGCATGGTGATTTCTAAGATTGTTCTTCATGTCCCTGTACCCCATGTCCTCTTCCTCCCCTTCCTCACTAGAGCCATACTAACCTTGGCTGCTTGTGGTGGTAGTGTCTCGGGACACTCACAGCCTGTCTCTGTCCTGGCTTTTGGCCAGGAGTTTAGCTTCTCTGCTGGGTCCACTGATGTAATTCACATTCAGAGTAAAACTACGGTAGCCTTTGTCTTCCGAACCGATAAGCAGGAACCCCAAGGGGATGCATCTCAAGGTTTATCTCTTCATCCAGAAAAAATTAATTTATTCAGCTAGAAATCTCTAGGATGAACGATCAGATACACCAAACTCAAGAGCACACCCAAGATCGTAGGGCATGAAGGGTCCATTCAGCCTAGGCTGTTTCAAACATCACGGGACTTTATAAGAACACGAAACTGAAAATGGGAAAGTCCCTCTGTAACCTAGTTTGGCATCATGAGCTAGGAGACTGGTGACGGTCTCCGGATCTGAGTTCGGATTGGCTGCAAGATCAGGGACTATATAAGAGTGCGCGCCCAGGCTGGCTCTCATTTCAGCAGATTAGCGCACGCTCGCACGATGGCTCGCGGGGTGTCCGTCCTCTTTCTGCTGCTTGTTTCCCTGGCCGGCTTGTATGCTATTCAGAGTGAGTGCCTCTTCCCCCTCTCTTGGCGTTAAAATTTGACTTCTCCTTAATTCTCCTCCCGGACGGGGTTGGCCAGGGCTGGTCTCTCGGGAAAGGAGTGGGCGTCCCGCCGCTCGGTTCTTACTGCTTCGAGGCTACAGGGTGGAAATGGCTCAGTGTGGGGACTGTTAGCGCTGAAGGTGGGGAAGGCTTCTCTTTTGCTCCTCTCCCTGCGCGAGCCCCCAGGCTCCCTGAGCACAGCAGGAGGGTGGGGCTGCCCCGAAAGTGCAGGGTGGAGGGCTATGGGCGCGGCAAGCGGGGGGGGGGGGGGGGGGCCCGGACATCGGGAAGTCAGAACACCGCGGCGCAGCTTCTTTTGCACTTGCAGAGCGCCTAGGGTCCTACCGAGCTGGAAGGTGGGAGAAATGGGCATGGGTCCCAGACTCTGCGATGTTTCCAAAGCTTTCTGACCATTAACTTTGTATTGTTTGTGTTGCTTTTAGTAAAAACCGTAAAGGCTGCTAGGTATGATAGCTTACAATGCTCAGAACCTTGTGTGCTTCCTGAGTTTGAAAGTACATCTATGATGTAAACGTTATGGTTCCTCATGTCTTAAGACAGGGGACTAGAGGAGGCAATGAGAGTTAAAGTAACTTTTTCACACAATGGACTAATGGCAGTCGGGGCTGGAAATGAGGCTGAGCTATTGGGCTGTAACTTCCATTTGTTTCTAGAAGTGCCCAGGCCTTCCTGGGTCATAGTCTGTGAAGCGGTCTGGGATGCCCTGGGCCCTTGGCACCTCACACAGAGCTTCCCTTTTGGCACTGCTGCCTGGTTCTTTCCGAGATAGAGCCTCTGCTTTCAGTTTTGAAAAACCGGAGACGTTGTCTTCTTTAGTCAGGAGGCTGTGAACGCTGGGGCAGAGGTCATTTCAGTGTGGTTTACCAAGACCCCTGAGGATAAGTAGTAACTCCCTTATGCATGGAGGTAAAAATATGGCAGAATCCAGATTTAAACCCGGCCCAACACTGGTCTTAATTGTGGAAGAGATGGTTCTTGCCCAGAGGATTCCAGGCAGGATGAACCTGGGTTCTGACCTCTGTGGTATTTAGCCTGTTCTTGTTACCAAAACCTCAAATGCAAGGAAATCTGTGGTTTATCCTTACTTTAACTTTACAGGAACAAAAGAATTCAAAGCTTTACTGAGACCTTTACTCTAGCTGGCCACACCTCTCAGAGCTTCATTCCCTACTGCTTTCCATGGGCGGATAAGTGTCTGCTCTTTAGAGACCATGCACACTGAAGAGATGTGTATCCGGGAGTATATTATAGCTGGGCATAGTTGTGCACACCTTTAATTCCAGTATTCTGGAGGCGCTGAGACAGGCAAATCTCTGTGAGTTCAAGACCAGCCTGGTTTACACAGTGAGTCCAGGACAGAGAAATACTATCTTGACCCCCCCCCCCAAAAAAAAAGAAAGAAAAGAAAAGGAAAGAAAGAAAGTATATTACAAGTCACGTGTGGTGAGTCATGCCTGTGATCTGAGGCTGAGACAGGCGTTTGAGGCCAGTCTGGGAAACAGAGTCAGACTTTATCTCAAATAAATAATGAACAAGTATGTAAGGAGATGGAGGGGGAAGCAGAAAGAGTCGGTACAATGGCTCCACAGGTAGAGGCACTTGCCACTAAGCCTGAGTTAATCTCAGATCTCACTTGGCAGATGGAGAAAACTGACTCTTAAATCCACACATGAGCTACATACAGTGTGTGCATGCGCAGTCACACATGCACACGTACTCTCAGGAAAACAATAGTTTTTTTTTAAAGAAAATAGATTTATCTGTTAGTGATACCTAAATCTACATATTCTACACAGTGGTACTTCTTGTCATGTTGGATGAGAAGCAGAGACAGAACTCAAAGATGGCGGCAGCATCGTGGCTCAGCAGCTAAAAGTACTTGCCATGTAACCCGACCACCTGAGTTCATGGAACCCATGACAGAAGGAGAAAACAGTCTCCCCTCATATACACTGCTCCCCTTACTTCTAGCCAAGTGCGTTCTCACCCGTCACGGCCCTCACTTCTCCCTACTCAGTCACCTAAAGCCTTTGCTAGCTTCGGTGGTATTTACATTTTGTCTGTTTTCTAGTTCATGAAAGCAGAGGTTTGTCTTTGGAAACTATGTGATAGGACTGTGCCCTGGGTTGACTTGCTTAGGAACCTCATTAGGGAGGAGCCGATACCAACACCTGCCACCTGAGGGGTAATTGCTCGGCTTTCTGCACAGACGTATGTGTTGGGAAGTCCAGGGAGGAGCAATAAGCGAAACAAAAGGAAATAAAAATGAAGAAAAGCGAGAGGGGCTGACACAGCCCACCAGAACTGCAGGCTTTGATGTGGATGCTGTTGAGGGTGTGCAGAATGAGGTCTCCAGTGACAGAAGACACTGCTAAAAGCTAGGTAGGAAAATCGGAAGGTGTGCTCAGGATGTTGAAGAAAAGATACTAAGTTCTCAAAATGTAGGTAGCCCTTCGGGGAAGCAAGTCACTTGTCCAGAGTAGAAATGGGACGGGGAGAAACAGAGGAACAAATGTAAGATGGTGCATGGCGCGGACTGAGCTACAGTTGTCATCTGTCTTTCCCTGTGGCCCTCAGAAAGCCCTCAAGTCCAGGTGTACTCCCGACACCCACCAGAGAATGGAAAGCCGAACTTCCTCAACTGCTACGTCTCACAGTTTCACCCGCCTCAAATCGAGATTGAGCTGCTGAAAAACGGAGAGAAGATGCCTAAAGTAGAGATGTCGGATCTGTCCTTCAGCAAGGACTGGTCTTTCTATATCCTGGCTCACACCGAATTTACACCCACTGCGACCGATACGTTCGCCTGCAAAGTTACACACCCCACTCTGAAGGAGCCCAAGATTGTCACCTGGGGTGAGCCTTCAAGTTCCTCCTTACTTTCAGCTTAAAACTGCTTTGCTACTTCACAAACTTGCATACTGAGACTGTTAGAGAATACCCCCAGATGGGTGGTGCCAGCAGAGACTTACACAGTGAGCCCTGAACCAGTAGTTCCCTGCTGTGGGCGAGCACAGAAACAGCAGCCCCACCCACTGTCCCAGACCTCTTCTCTGTGTTTCCTCCAGCTTTCCTGGCAGCCTGATGCACACTCAGTGCCAAAGAGCATGCTGGGTAGGACAGGCCGAGGCCTGCAGCCCCTCCTGTTCCAGTGCCTTGGCTAGAAACTTGTAGACAGAAGTGGATCTCTGGGTAGATCTCAACAAGCACTCAGGGCTAGCAACAACAACCTAGTCTACCAGCCTTATTGCTTACAACATTTGGATGTCTGTTAATACTCAGTATAAAAGTAATGTTTTGTCTTCATTTTCTTTTTTCTTTTCCTTTTTTTTTTTGTAGATCGAGACATGTAATCAAGCATCATGGAGGTAGGTTTCTTGACTTTAAGTAATGGACCTTTTGGGGGGTAGAGCATATACCTAGTGCATAAGGCCTTGAGTTCTGGTCCCAGCACTGCAGGAAGAGACTTGTTTGATTCACTGTCCTAGGTGCTGTTTATAGACAGCTCAGACACGATAAGCATCACTGTATGGAAGACATTAACTGGGGTAACTTGTCAGTAGCTACAGAAGAATCCTTTGGGATCCGATTCCTTTATCCTGTGGATTGGCAGGAAGGAGGCATGTAGCCATATTGCTAGCCCTCTAAAGGGAGAACAGCACCTTTGTGTATGCAGCGAGGCCGGCAGGAGGTGGGTTTGGTCCACCTGTTTCCACCCTGGCAGCTCTGCTGAGAAGGCCTTGGACAATGACCTTGCTCTTCAGCCAGAAGTCACAGAGCTCTGCAGCACATCTCAGCCCTTTTAGTCTCTAGTTGGTAGGTGCTAGGTTTACCAAGCTTACCTTCTGGAGGCCTCCAGACATTCAAGGAAAGAAATGACAGCATTACGTGGACCGCCACTGGTGTATTAGAAGCTGAGGAGCGTGAAAGGGAATGCGAGTGTCTCTGTTAGATGGAGCGTCTCATGTTAGAAAATCCAGCTTTTAAGTGAAATCCAGGGACCCTGGGGCCAAAAGCTCAGTCAAATCTTGTATTGTATTTATGTCTTGGAAAGGGGAGTTGATGAAGGGGGGATGGGTGATCTGCTCAAACAGGCAGTTACCAAATGGTGGAGCCAGGACTCACCTCCTTTAAGAAGGTGGTCATACGACAAACTCATTTGATGGTGAGGTTTGTAATGTTCCACTAATTTTCTCCTTCCCTCCATCCCTTCCCTTTTTCTTTTCAGCTCTGAAGATCCATTTGGACCAGTTTAATTCTCAATTGCAGTTTCTAATATGCCATAAAGTTTATGCACACAGTAAGAAATAGCAATGTATACATCATCTTCTTTATGTCTTACTTCAAATGTTTTATGCATGTTTTTAAAAAATTGGAGATGAAACATTCCTAGATGTCTAAAAAAAAATAAAGCTTTAAAAGCTTCAATGAGTATTTTGATCAGAACAATAAAAGTAGTTAAGAACAATGGTTGATCATATGTCAGACCCTCTGTCCTGCTCATTAGTTGGATACAGTTACTCATCTTTGGTCTATCACAACACAAGTGATTTTTTTTTTTTTTTATTTAAGAAACTTGAGATTGCTTCTCGGCCTTTTGGCTAAGATCAAGTGAAGAAACTTGAGGTATTTTCTTTTTGGTAACACAAAGAGGCCTAACTAAAGTCTGTCACTGTACCTAGTAGCCTAGCAGTTTAACCCCCCAACCCGATGGCTACTTCTGCTTTGTTATTTTTACAAAAAAACAAAAATAGAAAACAAAAACTTTCTGCTTCCAGGCACTGGTAGAGTGTTTCAGGAAGTGGTTCTAGGTAGCCTTAAATGTCTGCCAGTCCACGTGTGGATGTTATCACCTGAAGATCTAGTGGCTGTTAGAAGCTTCTCGTAGAAGCAGGCTCCTCAACTCAGCATCTAGTGGAAAGTGACCAAGAAAGGACTCCAAAGCAGAAAACAGTAGGAGGCAGTTGACGAAGGGCAGGGAATAGGAAGAAACCAAAAGAAGAGTAGGAGTTTTAGGTGTGCTGCTCCCACAGGGAGCTCTAGAACAAAGATCACATCGTAAAGTTTATCTTGGCAAGGTGCACAGCTTGATGCCGGCTCCACAGGACTGAAAGCTAGGATGCAAGCCCAGATACTTTGGGGTGCAGGTTATGGTTACTGGTGGCATGTTATGCAAAGGCTAGAATCTGGTTCTTCCTGCTGGATGTAGGTGGAGCCTCAGGGACTACTGTGTTTCCTGTTCAATTCTGTTGGGTCTGCAGCACACACAGTCTAAAATCCCCACTCCACGTTCAGCGTTTCAGCTAATGTTATAGAGGGAATGCTAGTCAATTTGGAACTAAGTTTGAATCCTAATCTTACAAAAGTTACTATAACATTCCTGACTTGAGCTTTTAGTTTTGATAGTTTAATTATGTCCCCAAAGCTCCTTTTGTGGCTGGAGGTCTAGTCCCCAGGGTAGTGACAATGAGAAGTGGTGGGAGCTATAAGAGGGAGTCTAGTGGGAGGTCATGTTAAGGGGTGAGGCTCCTTCTCCGAGCCTGGCCTCTTCTGCCCTTCTGCTGCTCGAGCATGGAAGTACTTGCTCACTTCTGATGCGCATCTTCCATTGCTGTTGGTGGGAAAGAGGAACCTTTGGCACAGAGCCTGTGTTTATCATTAACATGTTCAAATTTCCGAACTCTTAAGTTAAATAAATCTCTTCTTACTAGGTAGCTTGTATCAAACATTTTTGTCATAACAATTACTGATTAATAGTAGCCATAACCCAGAACTGGGATGATCTACCTTGTATCCCGAAGCTTATTTATTTCACACAATTGTTATTACTGGAAATTTAGATTTATTCATTTATTTTTGTGTATGACACATGCACACATGCATGTCACATGCATGCTTGTTGCCTATGAAGTTCCAAAGAGGTAATCTGGAAGAAGTCAGATCCCCTGGAACTAGTTATAGATGGTTGTGAGCCACCATGTGGGTGCTGGGAACTCAACCTGAGTCCTCTGGACAAGCAGCCAGTTCTTTTAACTGCTAAGCCTTCCAATTATTGTGTGTGTGTGTGTGTGTGTGCGCGTGTGTGTATGTGAGGTGCATATGTGTGGGGGCATGCATGTGTATATATGTTTGTATGTAAGGGTGTGAACGTAGCGGTGCATGTATGTTTATGCATGTGTGTGTGTGTGTGTATAGGTGAGTTGTGCATGTATTGTGTGTGTGAGAGTTATGTGTGAGTGTGTGTTGGAATATCCATGCCAATCCCCCCATCCACTGAGGGTTAGCTACACTGCCTGCTTTCTGTGTCCCAACTCTGGGAGAGATAGATACACAGCCCCCTTTTGCTATGCTAATTGGCCCAGTCACAAGCCACTCCACACCTGGCCTTCCTGTTCCCAGTTGCTCAAAGGTAATTACAGACTCCACCCTAGGGGGTGACTTGTACACCCAGCAGCTAGGGAATTTGCATACCTCCCCTGTAATTACCTGAGTGCAGAATACTGGGACCGCAGTCTGTGTAGTGTGACTACAGGCAGTCCTGAGAGACTGCAGTCCAAGATGGAATAAACTTTCTGGTAACATGAATAATGGACTTGTGTCTTTCTTTCAAACCCTTAGGCCTTCGCCAGGTTCAGAGTAGCTGTTCGTGGTGCAGGCACCACAAATGGAGGCCCATGTCGGGCCCCTGCAAATGTGCATGAATGTGTGTTTGGATTGGAAGACAAGTTGCTGCTAGATGTCTTCCCCAATTGCTGTTCCTCACTCTCCACCTTACATTTTGAGAGAGTGACAGTGAACCTCAAGCTTGGAGATGTAGCTGACCATCCAGCCTCAGGGATCTTCTAGTTACTACCTTTCCAGCACTTATGTGCCTATGTGTTATAGGCACATAGCACCACACCCAACTTTTCTGGGAGTGATGAGGATTGAAACAGGTCCTTAGGTCCTAAGACTGAGGCATCCTAGGTCCCCAGTCCATGACATTTATGGGATGTAGATGGGCACAGGAGACAGCAACCTCCTGGGGTAAAGTTCCTTGGGGTCCTACATATAGTGTTTGATTTTCAGTCTCGTCTGTGAAAAGTTTCATCTTGTTTGGTTAGTGAAGTTTCACTAGGGCTGAAGATGGTTGTGTTACTACTGGGCATAAGCTGCATAAGGAAAACTTCATAGGAAGCTCCTCTATAACCTACAAGACAGGCAAAGGTTTGTGGCACAGAGCCATCAAAAGAACAAGACTGCACTGGTAGCCTAGGAACTCAGTAGAAGGAAAGAAGATGAGAATTGCACCTCCAACCTGCAGCAGCCAAGAGCTCAAGAAGAACCTGGGTGAGGGACCTGGACAAAGAATCCCACCCTCCACCTTGGAAAGGACCTTAGGGTAGGCTGCTGAGTTACAGATGTGGAGAAGTGAACCCTTCCCTTCTGGCCAGATGGAACTTTGTTAGAACCCTTGGGACCAAGGATATTTCCAACTTCCTGTCCCTACATCCTGTATCTACTGGTTAAACCTTGAACAGTAAACCTGGTTTTGTGTGTGTGTGTGTGTGTGTGTGTGTGTGTGTGTGTGTTTAGCACCACACTGCCAGACTGCCAGATTGCTTTGAGCCCTAACAATGGCTCTGATTCAAATGTAGTATTGTTGGGTCTGTGATGCTTTTCCGAAATGGTGACAATCTATATAAAATTCCTCAAACAAACAGAAACCCCCAACTGCACCCTTTGAGTTGATTCACTCTTGCTCAGCTGTATTAATTAGCCTAGCATAACAAGTGGTCAACTTTCAAGAATAGTAAATTCTGATTCTAAAGACCTGTGTATCGCTAGCCTTCAGTTTCTGGACAGACAAATAATGTCACCATCAGAGCAGACAGAGTGTCCTAATTAATTCTCAAAGCCTCACTAGGAGACTGACTAGATGGAAGGATTGCTGATCTAATTTCTGTGGGCAGGTAGATGTGGAGAACCACCACTCTTCTTCCCCTTTGTTGTAAAGGGCTTTGGCTAAAAAAAGGAAACTAAGAGGCAGAGGGGAGTCCCTTTTGCCCACAGCCTGGTGATGTGGCAACCCTCTTGAGTGGGTAGCTCATACACAGTGAAACCTGTTTGGGAAACAGTGGCAACAGGGTCTAACAGCAGGACTGGAACTCCAGATGGAGTCTGTACCTTATCAACCTGCGCTATGGCTTCCACTCTGCAACCTGGGGCGTCTCTGTGATAGTTTTTTCCACATTTCTCAATATCTGTGCAGCCTTGTGAGGTCCTCCTGTCCCACCAGAGTAGCCAGCTCAGCACATGTTCAGTGCATGCTTCTAGTTCTACCCATGAGCTACCCTGGAAGTAGATGAGAAGGACACAATACCTAGGTCTCACGTGGGCTACTGGAGCCTGCATGGAGACCAGGTGATGGTGGGCTCTGCTTTCTGGAGCTGCCGGGCCTCACTGGTGGGTCTCCCTTTCCCTGGCTGGAGTAAGAAAGTGTACTATAGCCATGGCCTATGATTGTGAGATGCAGGGTAGAGAGAAGAGAGCCTGCCACTGTTGTCTGGATCCATGGGTGGGTGCCTATGCTGAAGTGCTAGGTGCAATGTCCACACCTGGGATCCACTAATTTCCTTCTTAGGCTTCCAACTGTCTACGAGACTCTGTGGTTTATACCCAGACTGCTTCTGTAACGCTGCTGTGCAGCATCCCTGCCACAACCACACAGTCAGTACACTGAAACGCCCTCCCCACTGAAATCCTGTTCCAGTTAGCGGGCTCTCCACATTCCCCCTAAACCCTCTAGTCCTAGAAAACCATTATTCCTCAGTCTGTTGAATCTTCCTATCTTGACATTCCCTTTATCCAAGTTGTGTTCATTTACTTGAGTGGGGGCATGTGTACACGTGGCAGTAAGAGGACATCTTGCTGGAGCCAACACTTCTGCCCTCATGCAGGATCTGGGGATGGAACCCAAGAGGGTCAGTGGTATAGCTAAGGCTCAAACTTCATCTCACTCTCTAGAACAAAATTTCGGATAAAACTCTTCAAAACCCCTCTTAGAGAACTCTGGGCTAGTGAAACAGCAAATACACTACATAGTTTTTCTTATTAGAAATTCAGACACATAAAGAGCTTTCTAACAATTTCATGTTCTGTATACAGGTGTTTGCCTGTATGTACTTACGTGTACCACATGTATGCAATGCCCTCAGATGCCAGAAGAGACCAGAGCATCCCCTGGAACTGGAGTTAGAACAGGCTGTGAGCTGCCATGTGAGAACCCAGGTCCTCAGGAGGAAACAGCCAGTACGAACTCTTAAGTGCCAAACCATCTTTCCAGGCCCTAAAGATTTTATTTTTTTAAAGACAGGGTTTTGTCTGGGGACTGAAGAGATGGCTCCGGGGGCTTTGCACTCCTTCTTTGGTCTCTGCCTCCTGAGTATAGAAATATAGGCATTCATGTCAGTCTCTTCTCTCCTTCCACTGTGTGGGACCCAGGGGTCTGACTCAGATCATTAGGCTTAACAGCAAATGCTTTACCTACTCAGCCACCCTGCCTGTTTTCTGTTAGCAATAAAAATAAACAAAATGCTATCTAGACTGTTTTGCCAGTGTTTAAACAAGCTGTAGTCCTCTTCACATAAGTGTCTGTGGATTCATGGTCTTCCCACTACCTCCACAACATGAAGTAGGAGAGGCACAGTTTAAAATCCATGACTAAAATTTTTGAATATGCATTTCCCATACCAAACACACACACACACACCTTATACTAGTATCAATCTTAAATCTTTAGCTTTAAATTACACTTATTTCTCAAGTGTTTATGTGAATGTGAGCACAAACATGGAGGCTGAAGGATGACGTAGGATATTGTTCCTTGGGGGCCAGTCACCATTTCTGTTGTTAGTCTTACATTATTTAATTATTTGCTTTTTCTTGAGTGTGCATACATGGGTGCACATGCCACAGCATGTGTGTGTAGAGCAGAGGACAACTTGAGAGAGTCAGTTCTCTCCTTCTATCATGTGGGTTCTGGGGAGCAAATGCCCCTTTTCTTGATGTCCCAACACTAGGGAGACAGAGAGGAAAGAAGGTGAGTGGAGCCTAGGCTAGATCAGATCAGTGAGACCCTGTCTCCGAAAACAAAGCAGAATCACACTGAGCTGGCCTTGCCTTGCTGAAGTGCAATGAGTGTGGAGGTGGAGAGAGCTCAGGAACCAGAACCAGAGTTCAAATATTGCATAAAGCCTGAGCTCTACATTCTTTTGTAAATCAGCGGGGACTGACCATCAGCTGTGAGATGCAGGGGCCTTTACTTTGGCTTTAAACCTTGGTGCAAATCTCCTACCGAATCCAAAACCATAATAAATACAAGAATGCATTTCTATTCCAGCAGCCCCGTGGATGAATTCCAGACAAGCCCAAGAGTTCCTGCATCTAAAGAAAAATGCTAACTCTTGGCATGGCCTTGGATGTAACTGACAGAGCCCTGGGAGAGTAAAGCATCTGGCTTTACCTGTGAGCATCTTCTGCCTGGAGCAGGTGACTTAACTCACAGGATTCCAATAAGTCACATGTTACTTGGCTACATGAAGGGTTCAGTTTGCATGGGAAGGTACTTCCTTACCCTTGCAGGGTGACCACCCTTCACACACAGTCATTTCCCCAGACACCGTGTTTTACTATAGGGTCTTATAGCGGAGGTTGGCTTTAACTCACTGAGATCCTTCTTTCTCCAACTTCCAAGTGCTGGTTATACGCATGAACCACCATGTTCAGCTTTTCACTGGGTAGTTCAGATAGAAAGACAGAAAGACAGAAAACAAGTGTTAGAAGTTAGGGGCAGCAGTTTTTTTGTTGTGTTTCAAGAATTTTTGAGCCCCTTCACTTTGTACTCGAGGTTAGCCATGAACTGTGATTTTTCCTCTCTCTCACTCAGGTGCTGGCTTTATAGGTTTTACACTACCACGCCAAGCAGCCCATAGCATTTTATGCCAGCAGAGCATAGTATTTTAAAGTCAGCCTTGTGCATCTTTCCTGCATCTTTAATTTCACAGTTCAGTGCCATGGTATCATGAAGGTCGATTCTGATTTTGAGAAAATGTGGAGTTTTGTTCTTATTGTATGGTCCAGTGTCATGATAACCCTTGAATTACAGAAGACATTGATCAGGCAGCACTGGAGAGAAGAGCCTTCCTCCCCTCCTAGTTTTTAGTAAATGAACAGTTCCTGGGGTTCATACCCCTTTCTTCTGTGAAATTCAAAAGCCATGAGGCCTCAGATGTGGCTTCACCAGTCTCCCTGGCCCTGTCCATGGAAGACAGAGGGGCTGGCAGTGTGGTGTTACCATGCACCCTGGCTTTCCTGCTAGGAGATTGCTTTTTGTGACTGAACCACTCTCATCTTTTTTATCCCTAACAAGCCAGAAGAGCAGCCGTTGTTCAATCTTCCGCTGGAGAGAAGGCTGGGGTAGGCCAGCGATTAGGGTGTTTTTCTAGCACATACAAAGTAGTAATCTTAGCACCAAACACAGAAACAAAACATGCATGCAGAACATTTAATCCCAGCATTTGGGAGGCAGATATAGGTGAAATCTCTGTGAATTTGAGGCCAGCCTAGTCTACATAGTGATTTCTAAGTCAGCCAGGGCTATGTAAGAACTCCTGTTTTGAAAACAGAAATCCAAAACAAATCCAAAACAACAAAACCCAACCCAAACCAACCAACCAACCAACCAACCAACCAACCAACCAACCAACCAACCAACAACAATAACAACAAAACCCCTGAAATATAATAAAACAAGCAAACAGGAAGGAGAATGTATAGATCACCCATGGGGGCCTCTCACTAACCCAGCCAGTGTTTCTTTCATATTGATATTGTTGTAGGCCTGGGGGTCAAGAAGATGGTTCTTCCTCACAGGAGCTCAGTTTCTAGGGAAAGAGATTAGAAACAAATAGGTTTAATGAAAGAAATAACACAATATAACCAGAGCAATGATAGAAACATCTGCTAGGTGCTGCCGCTTAGAGCTCGCTCTAACTTCTCAGTTAACTCTCTTGGCAGATGCCATCCCCTTAGCAGAAGGGACAGCCTGTGCAAAGCCAGAGCAGCAAGGCATATGTGGGTAGTCCTTAACTCTGGTATGCTGTTGTACATGCTAAGGCTGGGTAGCAGACAGACACTAACCACACAAGTCAGAATTACTGTAAGCAAAACATCAAACCTGCTGGCTCCAAGAACTGAGCATGCATGGTCTCTAAGCTACGAATCTCTAAGCTAAAAGCTAAAAGTGCTAGAGAAAGCTGTGTGAACAGCATCTCCCCCCTGCCGCCTCAGGGCCCAACTCCGGACCCTGCTACCTGGTCAGATCTGCTTCCGTAGATGCCAAGAGGCGCCATCGAGAGCGAAATAGCTACCCAAAGAAGGCTCAGTGTCTGGAGATGACAGGTCCAGCTAGGATAAAGTACTGCTTCTTGAGTCAGGTGTACAGCTGATGTTGCTTTTTTTGTTTTTTCCCCTCCTTCCTCGAGCAGCCTCATTCTGAAGTGAGATCTGAAAACCTTAACATTACATTACCAGGGCCAGAGAGACGACTCAGCCATTGAGAGCTTTATGGTTCGTGCAGAGGACAGTGTTTGGCTCCCAGGATCCATATCAGGTAATTTACTACTTGTAACTCCAGCTCCAGGGAATTAGATCCAACTCTCCGGCCTCTGTGGGTACCTCCACACGTGACACACACATGTGAGTGCCAGCACACTCGCATGCACACACACTTTCACACACTCACACACACAAGATTAAACACTGAAAATTTAGGTTACCACCTGAAATTTAAAAGAACCCCATCCCAAATAAAATAATAAAAGGGGTTGCTGGGCCATTCCAATCCGTTCAAAGTTCGTCTATCTCTTACTCCAATATGATCAAAGCAACTGACAAACTGTCACGGAACCTGCCCGATCTCTCTCTTTGGCGTTGCCTGTCTTTTCCAGCTCCTGAACTCTCTTCTCTCTCCTCCTCTCATGGGCTCCGAGTCCATTCCTAGCATACGAACAGGCCCAGAACTCTTGGTCTGCAGCCATCCTGGGCTCACTGAGCAAAGCCAAGTTGCCTGACTCTGCCTCCTGGTGGCCAAGCTTCATGGAGGTTAGTTATTCCTCTTAACAACCAAGCAGGTTTTCCAGACACAGGGTGGAAAACAGGAACAGGGTATTGGTTGTGGATCAAGAAGGGAAACCAAGAAAATATTTAACAAATGGCTTTTACCTTCCATACTCTCTCTAGGCCTTTGGATAAACAGAAGAGATGTGAGTAAGAAAGTAAGGAAGTCCACCATAACCTTTTGAAAATAATTAAGACAAACATTATGCAAAAGTTTACCTCCTTATTAATTAACTTTATTATCTTTAGATGAAAATTTATTAATCACAAACATTTTTACACTATAGGTTTTGGTATGTTATATTTACAACAGAGGTGCAGCTAAACATTTTTAAGAAATACATTTGTGTATTTTGTGTACAGGTGTGGGCATGCATACCATAGCACATGTGTGGAGGTCAGGGGACAATCTGCAGGATTAGGTTCACTCCTCCCACTATGTGGCTCTTGGGGACTGAATCTGGGTCGTCAGGATTGGAGACAAGCATGTGTCCTACCCGCATCTCATGGTGACCTTCAGCAGTCGTTCTGTTGTTTGTTTTCAGAGTCATGGGAAACTGTGGTTTGCAAAGTCACCTTTTGCATTAGGTAACAGTTGCTGGACAGCCTATGAAATGGCGCGAAGTCCGCTTGTGGCCTGGGAAAGGAAGTGGAAGCCACTTGGCATATGCAGGCCTGACCCTTTAGCATGTACTCTGGGGATGGCAGTTATTTTAAATTAACACATTTAGTAGACGTTGAATAGAAATCTTAATTTTAAAAGTCAGGTGTACAAAGAATAGCATAGAATTGTTTATAACTATTCTGTATATAAATGCTGGGTTTGAGCCTCCTTTCCTATGGGCTGCAAAGAAACTCAGTTTATATTCTTTGAGAAACGGCCCACAGAGAGTATGATGACACAGACACATGTGAGTGTTCAGGTGCATATACGTGTGTGCTCACACAGAGGCTAGAAGAAGGATGTTGGATGCCCTGCTTTCATTACTTGTCTTGTCAAAGTGGTGTAGTACACTGAAATCCACCCTCCTCCACCACCACTCTCTCCTCAACACATAGGCATGTGTACACACACATGCATATCTTTCCCTAAATGGATACAAATGTTCGATAAAGTGCTAGTGAAAATTAAGCCTTTGTTTTTGAATGGTAAAACAAAAAACAAATCAAACAAACAAACAAACAAACAAACAAAAAAAAACAATGGTTTCCCCTTCAAAAGAACCTCTCCTTTCTTTGTAAAGTTAAAACTGTGATGAGGGAACCCTGTGTGCTGACAAATGCCTGTAATCCTAGCACTTGGACAAAAAACAGGCAGGAAGCTTTTGAGTTTTGAGGGAAGCCTGAGCTATAATTTGAGTTCCTGTCCCAAACAACCAACCAAACAAATAACTCAAGGGGAATGAAAAAGACAGGATAAACAAAAAGCAAAATGCCAGACAGCCCCCTTACGACTTTAAGAAGCTTGGGTAGCAGCTTAGGAAAGACTACAGATACAATAAAGGCCAAACAAAATGTGGGAGGGATGAGGAATGCAAACCTTGCATAAAGAGTGACGCCATTTTCCAAAGGAAGTGCCTCATCTCACTAGGTAACTAACAACCATAAGAACAGACAAGTTGCATTCCCAGACCCACAGTCACAAAGATGCAAGAGTCTACCTGGTGGGGAGGTGGAGTGAAGGAGACACAATAAACCAAACGGCAGTACCTGGTCCTGGTGGGGAGAGCTCGTGTGCACACTCTCAACAACCCTGACTACAGCCCCGCCCCCATGCTCATGTAAGTCTTTTCTAAATAGCCGGGCTCAGGAAGAACTCACCTCCCTCACTCATATTTGAAGAAACAAACTGGGCTGGAGGGAAGGCTCGGTGCACAAAATCCTTACCTAACCAGTGAGCCCCAGGACAATAGCACGCTGTCTCAAGAAGGTAGACTGCTTTCCTGAGGATGACACTTAAAAGTTCTTTCAGCACCACCCCATCCCTCATCCCCCAATATACACAAAAAGTTAGTGGCAGTTATAAAACAAGAAAGGGATAAAGTTTTTCAGAGCAAAGGAAGAGAGCCACTGTACTAGAGAACATGAACAAGGGAATGGGAGGTCAGCAAGGCTCTCCAATGCCCACCCAGTGGGTATTTCAGGAAAAGAAACTGAAAGCATAGCTCAGTGGCTCGGTGGCTCATGGCTCCCTAGACTCCGCTGGCTAACCCCAGTCCCTAGCCAGGTGGCTTGCTGCTGACACTCTGATACAGTGGAAGGCAGGAGCTAAGACACAGCTGGCCCTGGGTGCTTATGAACAGTGTCAGCACCAAGGGGCCGACACTGAAGCAATTTTTGGTGGCTCTTTATCAAATAATAGCATGTCTGGTGTAGTGTATAATACAACATTCTCATTCAGCATAAAAATTCGGGCTTTGGAATCAAATACCTCCTATTAAAAAACTACGATAACATTCATATAACAAATTATTTTAAAGTGTACACTCCAGTAGCATTTAGTACATTTACAATGTACAACAGCCACCTCCATTTCCTGAAATGTTCTCATCCCCAGAGGAAATCCCTTTTCCACTAAGCAGTCACTTCCACTTTTCCTTCTCCCATGTGCCCTAGAAAGCACTAATTATTCTGTCTCCAATAGGTTTACCTAAATTGAATATATAAACAAAACCATAAAATATGTGATCTTTTGTATAAAGCCTGTTTATTTGTTCTGGGATTATATTTGTGGTGCTGGCAACTGAATCCAGGTTCTTACTAATTTTAGGCAAGTACCCTGACCACTGAGCAGTACTCCCAGTCCGCCATAATGACACAGTGTGTGTGAATGTGAATATATGCATATATGTATGTGTGTATTCGAGTATACATATGTGTACGTGTGGATGGAGGCAGGCAGAGGAGGTTTACTGTTGTTCCATTGTTCTCTGCCTTATTCCCTGAGACGGTGTCTTCCACCGCTTTCTGGCTAGCCTGGTGGCCAGCAAGCCCCATGGATGTCCCCTCCTTTGCCAGCACTGAGGTTACAGGAATACATAGTCACACTTGTTTTTTTTTTTTTTTTTTTTTTTAATGTTGTTGCAGAAAATCTGAACTCAGGTCCACATATTTATGCGGTAAGCACTCAACTGAGCCATTTCTTCAGCCCACGAGTTATGTATGTTGTTGTTTTTTGTTTTTAATTTTTGCTTTTTTTTTGTTTTGTTTTTTTGAGACAGGGTTTCACTACACAGCTCTATATAGCTGTCCTGGGACTCACTCTGTAGACTAAGCTGGCCTCTAACTCAGAGATCCTCCTGCCTCTGCCTCCTGGATACTAGGATTAAAGATGTGTGCTACCTACCACCACCCGGCTCTATGTTTAACTTTCTGAGGAAGTACAAACATGTTTTCCACAGTGGTTACACGACTTTACACTCATTAGCAATGTGCTTTGTAAAACATGTATGGATTTTTTGCTTACATATATGTCGTGCACCTCATGTGTGTCTGGTGCCACTGGAGCCAGAAGGCGTGAGACCCCTGGAACTGGAGTTTTAGACAGGTGTGAGCAGCCATGTGGATGCTGACAAGGAACCCAAACCCTCTGGTCCCTCTCTCCTGACTCCAGCAATGTGCCTTTTAAAGTTGGATCAATTCTAGTATGACATCATATTTCATTGTGAGATATAATGAGAATAATAAATTAAAAAATCTCAGGTGAATTTTCCTAATGACTAATGGTATTAAACGTTTCCTCAAGTGTTGACCACCTGTCCGTCTTCTTTGGACAAATGCCTATTCAGGCTCTCTGTCCATTAAAAAATAGCTGTTAATCTTTTTTTGTTTGTGTTGTGAGAGTTCTTTTATTTTGGATTCTAGACCCTAAAAGTACTAGAATTTGCAAATTATTTCTTCTTTTATGTAATTTGTCTTTTATGTTGTAAAAGGGAAACTAAAAATAGCTTTTCTTTCTTAATATTCTATTTTATTTTGGTCTTTTTTTTTTTTCCTGAGACAGAATTTCTCTGTTGTTTTGTGAACCAGACTGGCCTTGAACTCAGAGACCCATGCACCATCACCCAACATTATTTTTCTATTTTACCTTTTAAAAAATATTTATGTATGTGAATACATTGTCGCTTTCTTCAAACCCACCAGAAAAAGGCACTGGATCCCATTACAGATGGTTGTGAGCCACAATGTAGGTGCTGGGAATTGAACTCAGTACCTCTGGTAGAGCAGCATCCACTGTTCTTAACCACTGAGCTATCTCTCCAGCCCCATTCTTTATTTTTAAAATATTTAAATTTTATGTATATGAGTATTTGCCCACATACATGTATGTGGTCTATGCGCACACCTGATGCCCACATAAGTTAGAATAGGGAATTAGATCCCCAGCAAGTAAAGTTACAGAGGATTGTGAGCCACTATGTATGTTCTGGGAAATAAACCGAGGTCCTCTGCAAAGTAGCAAGTGCTCTTAACTACTAAGCTATGTCTTCAGGACCTGTTTATTTTAAAGACAAAGCCTCATAGTAAGTTGGACTAGCTGTTCTACATAGTGACCAGTTACATCCCAAGGCCTGCTACATATATACAGTGCTGGGATCTGTGTTGTTGTCTGTCTGGAACTCGTATGTAGCCGGTGACTTCCAACTGGTCCTCCTGCCTCAACCCCTGAAAGCTATGACTATAGGCATAGGCCACCATTGGGCCACCATGCCTCTGAGGGTCAGGCCACACTAGGCCCAGATCTAGACAATAACCTGTGGTGTGGTGCCATTCACTGGTGGCTGCCAGTCTACTTTCTTACTTTCCTAGCTTCATTATCAGGAGGATGCCAACTTCCCGTAAAGGGTCAACAAGTACCACTCTACTTTCTGGGTGAATTTGAGAAGGATTAATATTAATATGTTAACTGTTTGATGGAATTAACCAGTGAAGTCATGTGGTCCTGGTTTTACTTTGTTGCAGTTTTGAATTTATTATTTAAAAAATGTGTTTACTTGTTATAGAGAATGTTCAGGTTTTCTATGTCTTCTTGAGTCAGTTTTAGTAGTTAATGTGTTTCTAGAGCTATTCCTGTTTGTAGCCTAGATACAATTGTGCATAGTGTCATGTGAGGCTTGTAATAAAACCATTTCAAATCTTAGTAATTTGACTCTTCTTCTACAACTTAATCCATTTTGTGGATTCTCTACCCACTGAAAGCATTACTTTTATTTTTAGGCACAGACTAGCCATGGGCAATGCTTCTGCCTCAACACCCTAAATGTGAGATTACCGGCATACATCCTCATGCTTGTCAAAGTCAACAAACTGCACTTTGGGTTTCGTTGGTCTTATTGTTCTCTGTGGCTCTCACCTTTACTGTTTTCCTCCTTCACCTAGCATTGGATGTAGCTTGTTCAGTTTGTGCTTTCCCACTTGATCTGCAAGGGAAAGTTAGGCTATGTATTGTATTTATGTATTTACTCACTGACTTGCTCTTACTGAAGGATCAAACCCAGGATCTGAGGCATGCTGAGCCCATCCCTGACTTGGGTTCCAAGCTCATTTGAGAGCTCGCAGACCGGATGCTCTCATGTTGTCCATGCTGGGCTAAAATTCCCAGGTAGCTGGGGACACAGGCACATGTCAGGGCATGGAGTTCTTTTTCTTCATTTTAAAAGTTTTGCTGTTGATGCTGCTGGTCCTAGGATTGAGCCAAGGACCTTTCTGTGTTAGCCAAACATCCTACTGCTGAGAGCCATGCTATCTTGGTTTTCTGTGCAGTGTTTACAGCGATACATTTCCCGGAGAGTACTGCTCTTAGCCTAGTCTGTAAGGTTTGCTATGTTGTATTTTTTTAATTCATTTACCTAAAAGTATTTTGTAATTTTACTTCTTCTTTGACCCACTGGGTGATTAAGAGTATGTTGTTTAATTTTTACAGATTTGTGACTTTCCCATTTTGCCTGTTATTGCTTTCTAGTTCCATTCTGTAGTATCTGAGAAGACACTTTGTCTTAGTCATTGTTGTATTGCTGTGAAAAGTTGCCATTTCCATGATGGTTCTTATAAAGTAAAACATTTAACTGGGGCTTGCTTACACTCAGAGGCTTAGTCTGTTACTGTCATAGCAGGAAACATGACAGCACATAGGCAGATATGGTGCTAAAGAGGTGGGTAAGATTTCTATATCCAGATCTGTGGGATTTGTGCTGAAACCTCAAAGCCCAACCCTAGTGACACACTTCTCCAACAAGGCCACACCTCCTAATCCCCAGTGATCAAATCTATGAACCTATTGGGGCCATTCTTACTCAAACCACCACTACACATGTCATATGACTTTAATCCTTTCAAAAGTATTGAGCTCTGTTTTGTGACTTAACATTTGGTCTGTCTTAGAGAATGTTCCATGTGCATTTGAGAACAGTGTGTATTTTGATGTAAATGGGACCCTAAGTGTGTGTCCAGGATGCCCTAGACACTGCATTTCTAGGTAATGTGTGCTACAGAGAAGATAAAAATAACTAATGAAACAGAAACTCACTGCATAATTGGATAAGATTGGTTAGGAGAAGAATGTAAAACAAAATAAGTATCTTTGATATTCATGCCACAAACTATGACGTTGGAAAACACTGAATTCACGGTATTGTTTCCTTTTTAAAATTAAAAAAAAAAGTTTTACTTTACTTATTTTAAATGATATGTATATGGGTTTGTCCAAATGAGTACAGTTCCCATGAAGGCCAGAAAAAGATGTTGGATTTTCTGAAACAAGAGTTACTGACCATTTTGAGTTATTTGATATGGGTGCTGGAAACGGAATATGGATCCCCTTAACGGCTGCATCACCTCTCCAGCTTCCATTGACTTTTTTTTTTTTTTTTTTAAAGAGTGATTACTGTGCGTTAGCTGAATCAATTCTCAGTTCCTTTAGGAATGGAGTCTAGATCCTGGTCTAGTGAAATGGGCAGTAAAAGAACTTTAATTAAGCTATTCTTTCCCAAAGGTATCTTCTAGGCCCCCCTCAAACTTTGATCCAGGCAACTATGTTGAAACGAGTGGTCCAAACACCTACGTACCCTCAAAAGTGGTGATACCAGATATTACCATGGAGCTACACTGCCCACTGTGTAACGACTGGTTCCGTGATCCGCTGATGCTGACCTGTGGCCACAACTTCTGCCAAACCTGTATTCAAAACTACTGGAAAATGCAAGCAAAGGAAACATTCTGTCCCGAGTGTAAGATGCTATGCCAGTATAGCAACTGCACATTCAACCTCGTGCTGGAGAAGCTGGTAGAGAAGATTAAGAAGTTACCCCTGCTCAAGGGCCATCCACAGTGCCCAGAGCACGGAGAGAACCTGAAACTGTTCAGTAAGCCAGATGGGAAAATGATCTGCTTTCAATGCAAGGATGCACGGTTGTCTATGGGGCAGTCTAAGGATTTCCTGCAAATCTCTGAAGCTGTCCGTTTCTTTACGGTGTGTGAGCCCTGGGCCTTGAGAAATCCCTTAGGAAAATTCTTTTGGAGGGTTTTTTCTTTCTTCTGACCTAATCCCCCCCTTTTTTTTTCAAATAATGAGAAATCTCAGAGTCCTCAGAAATACAATATACCTTGTAAAGTTATTTCTCTAGAGATGCTATGTACATGAAAGGAGTTGTAAAGGAGCTATGGCTGACTCCTTCAGTCCCACTGGGTAAACATGATAGGCTAGTGTCCCTGTTATAAAAGTTTCAAATGAGTACAACAATAGATATTACATGAGAATGCACTACAGAGAGCTAAAGGTTGTCACATTTGTGATTCCTAAGTGTTGAGGATTTCTGAGATGGTCAGGGGATGCACAATGAAGAGAATGTGTGGGACTAGAACTGAGATGTCATTAGGATTTGCAAGGGCAGAAGGTAAACAGAAGCGTCCCAGTGGGAACAGCATATGTAAAGGTGCCCAGGGTGGAACGGCAGAGCTGCAGTAGCCTCCCCCCGCAAGACTGCAGAACTTACTTTACTTACCATTTTTGTTTGCCTGGTGTTGGGGACTGAACTTAGGTGTAGTCTACACAACACAAGCATTATGCTATTGAGCTAATTCTCAGCCCTGGTCACAATTCTCAGTGGAAAGGAAAGATGGTTTATAGCAAGAGCTTACTTGAGAGGACACAGACTTCCTAAAGAAAAATGTGAGAGAACTCCAGAAAGTAGATGGGACTCTCTTAGTTTAGGGCTTACTGCTGAGAACAGACACCATGACCAAGACAACTCTTATAAAAAAAATTTTAATAGAAGTTGGTTTAAAGTTTTAAAGGTTCAGTTCATTACCATCATAAAGGAAAGTATGGCAGTATCCAGGCAGATATAGTGCAGGAAGAGCTGAGAGTTCTCCATCTTGATCCTCAGGCAGCAAGAAGAGATTGTCCTACTGGGTGTGGCTTGAGCATAAATGAGACCTCAAAGCCTGCCTTCACAGTGACACACTTCCTCCAACAAGCCCACACCTATTCCAACAAGACCATACTTCCTAATATTACCACTCCCTATGTGCCAACCATTCAAAAGCACAAGTCCTATGGGGGCCATACCTATTCAAACCACCAGACTCCAAAGAAGAAACACCTCAAAGCTTATTTATTTCCTGACACACTGTGTCCTTGTAGATGTCCTTCTCACTGCTCTTCCACATGTATATGCGCATGACAGGTTCTTTCCTTCCACAGTGTGGGTTCTGGAGACTGGACTCAGGTTGATAAGCTTAGCCGTGAGTGCCTTCACCCACAGAGCCTTCTTACCCATCCCAGCAATAAGTAACTTTAAACATGATGGTTTCTTTATGTTAAAATTCCTCTGTTCAAACAAACACTGGTGTGTCTTCTATACCCTGGCAGAATCTCTTCTGAAGCCAGGACTGGACTCTCCATCTTATCATTCCGTTAGCCTGCCCTGCTCCACATCTACCTCCTTGTGCTGTTATTCGCACAGGTCTTGTCCTGTTCCACAGATATCTCTTTGTGCTGTAGGTATGAGTGTGTATGCACATAGAGGCCATAGAGAAATTTTAGGGTGTTTCTCCAGCACTTGCCCATATGTGTGTGTGTGTGTGTGTGTATATATATACATATCTTTTTTTTTTTTTGAGGTAGGACTTCTCACAAAAACCTGGAATTATATTAGGCTATACCAGCAAGTTCCAAGTATCTGTCTCCCTCTCCCCTGCACTGCACTTAAGGGTAAATCGCTATGCCCAGCCCTTTACCCAAGTGTTGGGGATAAAACTCAGGTCTGTGTGGCAGGCACTTTACTTCTAAGCCATCTCCCCAGCCCCCAGGGATGTGCTTTATGCTCTTATATTTTCCAAATTTCTATGGGTTAATTCTATCTGATATTTGTAGGAGGAGCTTGCTATCTATCAGAGCCATCTTCAGACAACCCTGAAGGAGCTTCAGTCTCTCAGAACAATGCAGAAAGACGCTATTGCTGCTTACAAGGTGAGGGGCAGGATAAAAGGCTGCTGGAATATGGAGCACTGCTGGAATATACCCTTCTTGTAACTCCAGCTATATCCATATACTAAATGATACCTGGGCTACAGAATTAGTGCAATTTCACTGTAGGTTGGAAGAAATATATGGTGAAAAAGGTTCCCAATAATTGATCAGTTGAATAGATTACCTTTTGTCCTAACATGTTGAGCCTTTTGATGGTCCAGTCACTAGGTGAACATTGTGGGACTGGGGTCTGCTTAGTCTTCCCCTTCATCTATAGCAAAATAAAGACTTTACCAGTAAAACCTGGTTTATAACCAGGCACCACTGAACCATGGATTCTCATATTATATCCCCTCCCATCTGTTTTGTCTTTCTAAACTGCTTCCAAAGTTCACACACACACACACACACACACACACACACACACACACACACAAGCCTAATAGTAAAAATTAGGTAAATCAGTCTCTAGGCTTGGGGCTA
The DNA here is from genome assembly GCF_963924665.1 of Micromys minutus. NCBI lineage: Eukaryota > Metazoa > Chordata > Mammalia > Rodentia > Muridae > Micromys > Micromys minutus. Next base: position 29,544,767 of record NC_137952.1, read on the forward strand.
AATTGGAAGTTCTGGTCCTTCATTAACTACTCTATGTAGAAGAGTCATATCTTTGGCATCAGGAAAAAATGCGTATCTTCAGGGAAAGAAAAACAGATGGAGTTACTCATGCATCCAGATAATTTTGTTCTATTTCCTAGTTTGGCTACTATAGTCAATCTTCGCTCATTAACAAATACTTACTGAAGGGTCACTAAGATTCATTCCTGCCCTAAAATCTGAGTGTGGGGGGACAGGTATTAAGTGATGCCACCAACACCAATAAGATAACAATAGCTACTAGTACCGTATGATAGGAAAATTCAGCAATGAAGAGAAATCTAAGAGGAGAGCCTGAAGACGTCACTTGAGCTGGAATTGGCAGAGCACTTGCCTAGCATGCATGAGGCCCCGAGTTTTATAGCCAGTATCACAAACTGGGCACGATGGCACACAACTACAATTCCAGCACTCAGGAGGATCAGAAGCTCAAGTCATCTTTGGCTACATATCTAACTTGAGGGTAGCCTGGGATACATGAGATTCACTGTCAAAAAAAATTATTTTTGGAGGACTGTAGGATGAGTAACTTAATCAAATAAGGGAATATGAAAGAGGGGTCCTGGAGAAGAGTGTTGAAGGGAGAGGGAAAGATACATGGAAAAGTCCAGAAACAGGATGTTAGAAAAGTCCAATAAAGCTAGAGCACACCAGGCAACATAATACTGAAGAGGCAGAAACGACCCCATCATGCAGGCCCTTGTATGGAAGAAGTAAAGTATTTCTAACTTGATCCTATGATGTGGAAAATAAAGACTTGTAAGCACTCAACAGTTTCATCTCATTTTGAAAATGTCTGATGGCTGTGTGGAAAACGGCTTAGAGAGACAATGTCAGGACCATTTGGTTTGAAAACTTGCAGGTCAGTATGCCAAGAGCAAAGGTTCTTGATTAGCTCAATGAGGCGGTGTATAAACAGATAAAAACAAGAACATGAGGTGTAGGGAGGGAGTTACATAGACATGATGACTGATTAAATATGAGGAGTGGATAGCTGTATCAGACAGCACTTGGTTTAGAAGTCTGGAGCTCAAAGGCTGGAGAAAAGCTGTCAGCGTTAGAGAGCATCTACAGCCACAGCAGGAAGGGTATTGCCTAGGAAATGTAGAATGAGCTTAAGATAGAATAACAACTAATTCCAGTATTTAAAACTTGTTTAGAGGAAGAAGAACCAATCAGACTTGGAAATTCTGAGACAGGTGAAAGGGAAGCTGGAAACACATGGGTTGGGAGAAGGATGGAAGTAAGACTACCTTAAGAGTGTGGCAATGGTTGTCCATGGAATCTAAGCCAAGTAAGACAAGCCGTGAAGATAAAACTTACGAACAGAGACAGAGAGAGTCAATGATTATAACCAGGGTCTGTCTCTCCATGTAGCTCTGGCAGCCCTGGAACCTACTTTGTAAACCAGGTTAGCCTCAAACTCATACAGATCTGCCTGCCTGCCTCTGCTAAGTGCTGGGATTAGAGCCATGCACCACCATGCCCAGGCCAGACACAAACTTTCACTGTGATTCAACAGTGCTGCAGTAGAGAGCAAGTGAACTTGGAACAAAAAGTCATTTGGGGAATAATGCATTTTGTGGGAATGATGAAATCCTATGTGTGGTTGAAAATGAGTGGTAAAGGTTGTAAGTCATTAGAAATGAAAAAAAGGAGGAACTGAGAAACCAGGATATTGATAGTTCACCAGGAGAGAAGCTGTGACACACACACACACACACACACACAAGCTGCAAGTGCAGCAACTTTGAATTTTAGTGCTTTGTACTTTGTTCATATACTCATACTGTTTTTTTTATGTGGTCCTGGCAAAAGGAGTTGTTTTGATTAAGAGGACAGGTCTCCCTAGTCAACAGCATTATTTGGTAGATACTGATTTGTTAGTCTAGGAAACTATTTAGCATTCATTTTAGAATGTTTGATTGACTCCACAACATTATTTAATAGAGGTTATCATCCATGCACTGAAAACAAAACCTCTCATCTTATACCATTAAACTAGTTGAGAAAGAAGGAATAAGCCTCCCAAAGGGTTTTGTTTAGTAGGATTGAATGTCGATGCTAAGCAGCCACTGGTGTGTAATTTCCCAAGGTGTATGGTCTAAGCCCCTATCCCCAAATGCTAGTCTCAGTAGTAATCGTGATGATGATTATGGAGGTTTCCAGGACAACAAGATACAACTGCAACAAAACCTTTCTGTGGAGTTTCTAAAGCTGCATCAGTTTCTACACAACAAAGAAAAGGACATTCTAAATGACCTCCGGGATGAGGGGAAAGTCTTGAATGAGGAAATGGAGGTGAATCTGAACCAGATTCAGGAGCAGTGTTTCCTTGCCAAAGACATGCTGGCGAACATTCAGGCACGGATGGAACAGCAGAACTCCTTCGACTTCCTCACAGTGAGATTCTGAACCCAATTGATTATGGGTACACTTGGAAGGAGGGAAGAGAAACTGGGAATGGGGGATGGAAGGAAAGCAAATCTTAACCAAACTCAACCCAACCCAAGCATATCCTACCTTACCCTACCCAACTCAACCCTACCCAACCCAACCCTACTCAACACAACCCAACCCACCCAACACAGCACAACTAACTGGAGTGCTTTTTAGGTCCTCTGGGAGAAAAGTAGGCCGCTTTTACTTTACATTCAGTGGAAAGCATTACTTTCATATTCCTATGAAACATGATAGTACAGTTTCGCCAAGAATGCTACATGGATCAGTATTTTCTTCCTTTCCCATAAGGAACATAGATGCTTTATTTTTCAAAAATATGTCTCTTATAGCATTTGTTGAGAAACTGAACTATCCAAAAGCTTTTTGTCAAACTTTGCTATCTAAAGTCTCACTTCTAGAGCAGAAGTGATCACTTCAGCACTCGGAAGTTTAGTTACCCTAGGCCCTGGGATCGCTTCTGGTCTTTTCTTGTTGGAGTATTTGGAAGCACTGACTTTTTAAACAGTTTATGGGCTTCCTAGCTCTCCTCTTGTTTCCTATGAGAGTTGGAATTATAGAAAATCAGAAGGTCAGCAAATGAGAAGTCAATTTATTAAGGGTTAGACTGGGATGCTGAGTAGCAAAGCTTGTAGAGGATAGAAACTGTTGTAATGGACTGAGGACCATCAGTACAGAAAGCCAATACTGATGATCAAACCTGGATGGGTATCAGTATAACCAGAGATTTCTAGAGATGAACAGGCATCTGACTTCTCTATTTCTTCTTCTCTTTAGGACATCACAAAGCTCATAGAGAGGTAAGTTTCTCTTCATGGTACTCTATCCCTCCTTCCACCTCATAGGATGTCTAACATAAACCATCTGTGTGTCCCTTACAGCATGGAGAAGGGAATAAAGACACTTGTACCCAGACAGCTTATCTCCAAAAAGCTGAGCCCAGGCCGCTTCAAGGGTCCTATCCAGTACATCATCTGGAGGGAAATGCAGTCTATCATCTCCCCAGGTACCACGAGAAAGAGCTAGTGATTCCTACGGCCCCTAATCTGAATTTCATGTGTGGCCAGAGTTAGCCCTCTTGTTTGAGATAGGATGGAGATAGACTCGGGTGGAGTTTAGTCAAAAAGGTTTTTCCCTCTTTCTCCTATTGCTATGATTTAAGAATATGTGTCTTTGAACTAATAATATATAAAAGTCTGATGTTAAAATTACTCCCCAGCCTATGATTTTGCTTGATATATAATGTGTGGAAATAGCCAGAATTTTATCCTGTTTTGCTACATCAGCTGTATGAATTCTTGCAAATATCAAAGGTCTGAACAGGACAAAATAACACAAGTGGTATCATTTCAAGAAAAAGAAATAATATTCTAGATAAGATGTGCATAAAAATAGGAATTTAGATAGCTTTTACAGAATTCATGTAGATAATATTATTGTTTGTTATTAACCTAGTTAAAAACCATAAATACATCCCTGTTACATTTTCCAGGTGACTAACACTGAAAGAAACAGACTTTACTGAAGTGTAATAGAACAGAATCTGCTAATTTAACCTAAATATACCCAGCGTACAAGTTGATGAGTTTTGAAAAACATGTAAATATCTCTGTGATCAAGATAGAGATAGATAGGCCTGGAGAGTTGGCTTATCACTGAACAAACTCAAGGACCTGAGTTTAAATCCTTAGTGCCGATGTAAAAAGCCAGGCATGGTTGGCAAACAACTGTAGCCCTAGTACTGGGGATGAGGCTGGGGAAAAACAGTTTTTACAAGACATGCAGGCCAGACAGTATGGCTGAGTAAATTCCAGATTCAGTGAAAAGCCTGTCTCAAAAAAATAAGATGGAGAATGATGAGGAGGATACTTAAAGTAGACCTCTGATCTCCATATGCACATGTATGGACATACTTGTACACACACACACACACACACACACACACACACACACACGCACACACACACACGAGAGACAGTTTCCACAAGTCTTTCTTCTGTATAGCTTCAGCCCTTACTGCTTGCTACGCTGCTTTATTTCACTTTTGCCGCGTCTCCTCGAACTTCTGATTTACTGCAGATCACACAGTACAGTATTGTGTGTCTAGACTTCTGTACAAAGCATGGCGCTTCCTTTGATTCACCTCTGTTGCACACGGCAGTAATTGTGTTTAATAGACACATCATAACGTGTCCATTCTCCAACTGATGAACATTTGGGTAGATTACACTTCAGGGCTATTATGGAGGAATTGTTTTACATTTCCTCCTGCAATGAATGATGAAACGATTTTTCTACATTCTTGACAAAACCTAACATTGTCAATCCTTCTAATTACAACTATTTAAGCTTAAATACAGTAACATTTCATCATTTTTAAATGTATATATCTCTAATGTCCAATCCCGTTGAAAACCTCTCCAAGTGCTTCTCTGTCATTCCTAGTTGGTGAGATGTATTTAATCTTTTGACCATACTTTTGTTGACTGTTTTAACATTAAATTATAAACGGACAAATTCTTTATTAGTCCTGCTTGTTAAAAAGGATTTAAAGAAACAAAACAACACAAAACAAAAGTGTGTCCGTGTATAAATTTTTTTTCCTAAGTGGCTTTCAACAGAGGCCAGAAGAGGTATTGCTTCCCCTGGAGATCTAGGCAGTTGTAAGTGTCTGACATTGTGCTGGAACTGAGCATGAAGTACTATGTGCTCTTAGGCTCTGAGCCATCTTTCCAGACACAAGCTGCTTTTTGGATAGTTCCTTTATTCATTTATTGGATACAGAATCTCATGTAGCACAGGCTGGCAATAGTTCTTATGTGGCCAAGGGTGATCTTGAGCCCCTGGTCCTGTTGTTTCCACCTCCCAAGTGTTAGGATTATAGGCATAGACCCGACTCAAAACATTAAACAGCAGCAAAACAAGGATCTCATTATATTGCCCAGGCTTGGCCTTGAATTTAGGACTTTTCTGCTTCAACCTCCTGAGTGCCAGAATTTCAGGTGTGTACTACTGTTCCAACTGAATTTTAATTGACACATGGTATTTGTGTGTATTTATAGGATACAATGATATCCAATGCACATATGCAACATATAAAAATTAAACCATAGTAAACAGGATTTAATCTCCTAAAATATTTATCACTTCTCTGTGTTAGAAACTTCTGAGATCTTTTAGTTGGTTTAAAAATATATAATAAAACTTATGGGGCTGGAGAGATGGCTCAGAGGTTAAGAGCACTGACTGCTCTTCTAGAGGTCCTGAGTTCAATTCCCAGCACCCACATGGTGGCTCACAACCATCTCTAATGAGATCTGATGCCATCTTCTGGTTGCTACAGTGGACTCATATAAATAAAATAAAATATTTTTAAAAACCTGTGGCTGTAGCTCAGTAATAGAGTGCTGGCCTAACATGTATAAAGCCCTGGGTTTAGCACTGCCAACAAAACCAAACCAAACCACTGAAACATATATTCACACACACACACACACACACACACACACACACACACACACATATATAAAATAAATCATTGCAGGTTATGATTACCATATTGTGCTGTAAAACTCTGAAATTAGTATCTATCTCATTGTACTTTGGTACCTGTTATCCAATATCATTCTACCCCATTCTATTTATAAGAGGCATTATTTTTTTTTAGCTTCTACATATTAAAAAAATATTCACCTGTCATAGAATTCTATTATTTCAGACTACAATATAAGTTACTTACAAATGTGAAATTAAAGGTTATTTACAAAGTACAAGTCTGCTTTTACCTCATTTATTTACTTATTTATTTAATTAGATTTTTGAGACAGGGGTGTCCTGGAACTTGCTCCGTAGACAAGGCTGTCCTCAAACTCAGAGACCCACTTACCTCTTCCTCCCTTTGCTGAGGTTAAAGGCATGTGGCAAGCCTGGTTTTATACTTACCAGATTCACAGATTCAACTGTCATAAAGTTACTTTGTTAGAACTCCATAAGCATTTCTAAACAAAGTAAGTGTTTGCTCCCAGTGTCTGTGCTGTCTTGTCCCATGCTGGTAAGCTCATAATTTGTGGACTACACTCTGAAGAGCAGTGGTGTATACCAGTGCCCCAATGCCTCACTGCAGGCTAAACCAAATATAGTATCTACCAGGTGCCTCAGTCTTAGCAAGCTCTAACAGACAGTCTCTCACACACAAGCAACTACCTGCATTCAATCTACCTTTCCCCTTGTCTGTGTGCCCAAAGTGAACATCTCAAACATGTTAATATCCCAGTGGAGACACTCTCCTGAGTAAGATTTCCTCACCTAACTTTTACACTTTTGGTATTAGTAAAGGTTCGCATCATTTATATTGTTTCCCCTGGCAGAACATAAATCACTTCAGAGCAAAGTCTGATGTTATCCTAAATATAAAAATGTCTAAAGATAGTCAAATGGATGCCAAGCAATAGAGAGCATATGAGAACCTTCCTGGCTAGGGGTTTATGCATTTGTGGAGACAAAAGCACTATGGGTAATATTTTTTTTTTTACTGTGGAAAATTGCATCCCCCTCTTTTCTCCTCATCCACGCTGTCTCATTTTTCTTACCAGGCCCATCTCAACTAACTCTGGATCCGAAAACTGCTCACCCGAATCTGGTGTTATCCAAAAGCCGGACCAGTGTATGCCACGGTGATGTTAAGCAGGTAATGCCTGATGATCCAGAGAGGTTTGATTCAAGCGTGGCCGTACTGGGCTCCAAAGGCTTTACCTCTGGAAAGTGGTACTGGGAGATAGAAGTAGCAAAGAAGACAAAATGGACTATTGGAGTCGTCAGAGAGTCCATCATTCGGAAGGGGAGCTGCCCTCTGACTCCAGAGCAAGGATTCTGGCTTCTAAGACTAAGGAACCAAACGGATCTAAAGGCCCTGGATCTGCCCTCACGTAGTCTGAACCTATGTGATCTCAAAAGGGTGGGCGTGTACCTGGATTACGAGGGAGGACAAGTGTCCTTTTACAATGCCACCACTATGACCCACCTTTACACCTTCAGTGGTGTTTTTCTGGAGAAACTTTTCCCCTACTTGTGCCCCTGCCTTAATGACGGTGGGGAGAATAAAGAACCATTGCACATCATACATCCCAGTAATTAAGTTAAACTGTTGTATAAATTCAGGGCGTTATTAAAGTACTGAAATAGTTTACCGATTTTACTGCATTCTCTCTCCAGTTTATGGGGAACTCCAAAATGACGAAAGCAGGATTCGAAAGCTGACTTACATTTCAGTTCCCGACACAGATTTTGCTGGAGCCAGTCAAGGTCACATTCTGTTTCTTGTGGGGGGTTCTTCTAAGACACAGGAGTACCCTGGGTATTTTCCTGGGGTCTTGTTTCTGGAGCAAAGTGCACCTTGATTCTGTGATGCATGGGAACCATTTTTCGGATGGGCCTGAAAGACATTCTTACTGGCTGCCAGCACGATTTAGAGGATAGATTTTCACACCCACACTTGGGGGTTTTTTGTTTGTTTGTTTGTTTGTTTGTTTTTGTTTTTTTTAAGATTTATTTATTTTATGTAGGGAGTACATTGTTACTCTCTTCAGACACATGAGAGGAGGGCATAGGATCCCATTACAGATGGTTGTGAGCCACCATGTGGTTGCTGGGAATTGAACTTGGGACCTCTGGAAGAGCTGTGAGTGCTGAGCCCTCTCTCCAGCCCTCATATCCACCCTTAGTCCTGTTTAATTATCTTTTCCCCCAGGGCTTGGATTTAATTATAAAATTCTGTCTCCTCAGTTTTTCAAAACATGCTGCTTTAAGTTTGAAAGTTTGCTCCAGTAATTTAAAGTAGAAAATGGCCTCAATTAGCTTATCATCTTGTCTTTCTACAATTCTTTCAACATATTTTTTGGTCTATTAAATCTCGGGCTCCTTTTCCCCCTTTCAGTTCCTTCCTCCTGCCTTATTCATAAGAGGTACCTATTTCTCCTATATTAAAATATATCCATATTTCCATGTGTGTTTGACTCTTAATAAACAGTATTTTCACCCCACTTTTCTCAATGTGTTCATTCTTCAGTTTGCTCCTTCTTTCCAGGTCTAGAGTTCTCAATATCCCCAGTATCTTACTGAAATGGCCCTACCTCCTCTCCTTGGAACTCCCTTCCTAAAACCGCCTTTCTATAGACATGTATATACATTTATAACAGATGATTTTAGTGACTAGCATGACATGATTAAAATGCTACATTTAAATCTTACTTTTTTTCAAAAACAAGATATATTAAAATATCTTATTTTTTTCACTTATGTGTATGCATGTGTCTGAGTATGTACCACATGGATGCAGGTGCCTGTGGAGTACCAAAGAGGATGTAGCATCCCTTAGAGCTGTGAGCCTGAGGTAGCTGCTGGAAGCAAACATGGGTCCTCTGAGAGAGCAGTGAATACTCATAACCACTGAGCCAGCCCCTTCCTGTGTCTTCTAAGAACCTTAGAAGGTTCAATCAGAAGGTTGTGAGGACACATTTTGAGCCTGGAACTTTGCTTGGCACTGTCCCCTATCAACAAACATACTTTTCTTAATTATTAGAAAACATTAAAAATATATAATTAAGGCAGGTGATAGATTTGCACAGGTTTTCTGAGAATAATAATATAAGATACAAATTAACTAGCATAAGCTTTAGAACCCAAGCATAACACTGGTAGCTCCTGTGTGCTTCTTTCAGTCTTGGTGTATTTACTCCTCTACGAATAGACAGGGCTGGGGAGATGGCTCAACGGTTAAGAGCATTTCCTGATCTTGCAGAAGACCTAGATTCAATTCTCAGAACCCAGAGGGCTTCTTACAACTATCTGTAATTTAAGTTTCAGGGGGTTTTATGCTTTCTTCTGCCTTCTTATAGTTCCTGAACATACGTGCTGTGCATTCTCAGGCACACTGACACCCATAAAGAATAAGTAAATAATAGTGTTTTTTAGAGACTCCTCTAAAACTAGAAGCTATAGATGCTTATATACATGCATATTACATTTTTATTTTGAAAATTTACATATTTCTAAAATATGTATTTCTTTTGTACTTGAATATAAATGTTATGTTTATTGTTTTTCCTCATGGGCTTTTTGGAAATTCCAAACTACGATGTTCAATGGTGTATTCCTTTCCTTATCCAAATGGTTTCATATTTCCTAGTTACAATTACCAACAGTCAACTGCAGTCTGAAAATATCACTAGAAATCTCAGACATAAATGATTCAGTTATTTAAAATTGTGGCTCTAAACAGAGGGTGCAACTCAGTGGCAGGGCACTTGCTTCTCGTGTATGAGGTTCTGGTTTAATTCCCAGCACTGCATAAATAAATATAAATAAGTTCTGCATTTCTGAGTAGTATGATAAAATCGTATGCCTTCCTGTTCTCCCACTCGGGATAGAGTAACGTATCCACAACGTATATACTGATTGTGTCGATGTGGTTAAGGGAAAACACATTAACTTGTGTTCAATGTATTCTTGTAATTGTTCCATTGTATTAACTGTCAATGTCTTACTTCATTTATAAATCAAATTGTCATAGTTATATATGTACAATGGTGGGAAGCACCATAGTTTATGTAGGGTTTAAGTATCATTAGTTTCTGGCATCCACTCAGGATGTTGAAAAGCATCCCCTGTGCATAAGGAGAACTATTTCCTAGTGTAAACATGCAGTAACTTGGGATTACGTGAGGGGAAAGTCAGTTGCTGCCATGCCTGATGACCTGAGTTCAGTCCCTAGGACCCATGTGGAAGGAGAACTAACTCCTTGAGGTTGTTCTCTGACCTCCGCATGCAAACCATGTCATCCCTCAAATTGAGAAATTAGTGTGGGGGCTGGAGAGATGGCTCAGAGGTTAAGAGCACTGAGTTAAGGCTGAATGATTGATCAAAGTGACATTACAGGACGTACATTCTCACTAGAAGTGACGGTAGAAACTTCTACAACTCTGCCTTTGCCAGTCCACTTGTTATTAGTAAGGTCAATACGTAATGGTATCTTGTGGTTTTAATTTGCATCTCTCTAACTACTGTGTGAGTAGGCATCTTTCCATGTGTTTGTTGGTCATTTTCAGGTCTTTTACAGAAAAGTCTATTCAAGTGTTTGCTAAATTTTCTGATTGGATCATTTCCCTCTGAATGTCTCATAAGGCTACTCATATATTTCTGATACAAATCCCTTGCTGATTAGTTGCACTGCAGATATCTTCCTCATTTTGTGACTTGTGTATATTCACTCTAATTATGGTGATTCTGATGAGGAGAAGTTTAATAGAGACAAACTTTATATATTTCTTTCTGTCATGCCTAACACTATGTCCCAATTAAAAAGTCCTTTGCCTGGGGCCAAAAACATTCTCTTGTGTTCTATTTTTTTGTCTTTGATATTTAAGTGCTCACTGGTTCAAACAAATAAAAAACAACAAGTATGAGTTTGTATGTGTCTCATTATAATAAACAAAAATTTAAGACATGTAAGAATTAACATTTTTACATGGGTTTCCTACTAACTGACAAAGTCAGACAATATTAGTAATTTGACCCAAGAAATTTACAGAGTATTGTACTCTAGGATGTCAGACAGCTTCAGGGCATTCCTTTTTAAACATAAAACCTTACTGGCCATATACTTCCATTATAAAGAAAATGCTATAACATCTGAAATGTAAATGCAGAGAATATCCAATAAAAAATGCTAACACATTTCAAAATTTTTGCTCAAACACACCAGTATTTTATTTTAATGCAGCTAAGCCATAAATGACTATATTTAGAATTAGAAAATCATACATATTTAGAAATTTTAAACTATATCAGTATGTACTGTTGAGGTTTGGTCTGTTGCTATGTGTTGTAATGCTAAGTACTGGCCCTAGTTACTCCCAGGGATGAGGATATTCTCACACAGACCCAAGTGATGCTATGTAACCCTGCCCCCCAAGTTATCCCTGATTGGTGAATATATATATGATAAAGGGAAGTTGTAAGATGTTTCAACTGGTAGAAAGCTCTTTCCACCAATCCTGACCACCTGAATTCAATCCTTGGAACTCACCAAGTAAAGAATCAGCTTCTCCCTCTGACTCTCTCTCTTTTCCTTGTGTGTGTGTGTGTGTGTCGCGCGCCAAAATAAGTACAAACAAAATGATACCATCACTACATTTAAAAATAATTCTTAGGATTAGAAAGATGCCTCAGGGTTTAAGAGCACTGACTACTCTGTCAGAGGACCCAGGTTCGATTTCCAGCACCCACACGATGGTTCACCAAGTCGTGTAACTCCAGTTCATTGTTCTCTTTGCTTCAGCGGGCCAGCCTGAAATTCTGGTAGTTGCGTCAGCATGCTACCAAATACGGAGGTCCAAGTCATCCTATATTATGTAAAACTGTCTTTAAAAATTATATATATATTACTCAGGGTTTAGAACTCACCGGGGGGCCGCTACCTTTGTCCTCCGCAGCTACTCTCTCAGCTTCACCTTGCCCGCTTCCTGCGGCCTTTCCCGCCCTTTCCCTCGAGAACCAATCAACAAGCTTAGCTTTGGACCAATCAGCGGTCTCATCTCTAAGCCCCGCCCAGGAGCCCCGGAAGTCAAGTGGCGCCATGTTCCAGGGGCAGCGTGGTTGGTTCTGCCGTAGTGTCAGTCAGGACCTGAGGCAGTTCTGGGGTAGGAAGATGGGCGGGACAGGATATGGGGGCCAGAGCATTCTCATGTTGAAGACCCCAGCCGGGGGGTGGGGGGGCACTGGCCCTACTTGGTGCTCACCTGTACTCTTGCCTCCATAGTGGACGAAGGCGGGATGGTCAGCGACGCCCAGGCCGCCGACTTTCTGTTCAGCTGTGATGCCTCGCACCCTGACACCCTGAGGTACCCCAGGGCCACCCTAGAACCTTTTCTGTCATCGTGCGCCCACAGTCTCGAATGGAAGTAGCAGTCCAGTTATCAACATTGGGGAACAGCAAGTTTGCAGCAGCAAGTTTGCAGCCTTAGACATGGGGGATAGCACTCTCTTCCTTCCTTCTGCTCTGGTCTTCTACCCGTCCCTTGGGTCTCTAACGAAATCCTGGTTTTGAGTGTTCAGCTGTCACGTAGAAACTTGTAGGCTGCTCCTACACCGACTGTCTCGTCAGAGAGCACCTCAGCACCGGAGTGCATCCTGCAGTTTGCAAGCTGAAAACCTACCCATTACCTCCTGTTTTGTTTTGTCTGTTAGTTCGTTTTTGTGCATGTGTCAACAGTCTGGGGTTTCTGGCATCTTAATCAACAAGCTCTATTATCCTGAGCGAATATATGCCTAAGGCCGTGAACAGGCCCTAGTAATGGTACTTCATCCTCTTTGCTGCTGTTTTACTAACACCACCATCACCCCAGGACTATCTGCCTCCATCTGTGCTCTGCCGTTTCCCTTCATCGTTGCTAATCAACTGTTTATCGAGCAGAGATCTGCTCCTGGCCTGCCACCTCACCCGCTTCAGATTTAGACTCAGTTACAGCCTCTTTAAATTTCTGTGTCTTTCATAGTCTGTTTAGTCAGCCTTGAGTGTCATTATTCTTCCTCCGTGTATATATTTTTCCCCCCTAATATCTTTTGTCTCTTTTTATAGGCCTAGAAAAAAGCATGTGAAGGCTTCTCTGACTTTGTGCCCACTCTTTACCTCAGAATTAATTTCTTTTAATGGCAGAGACTATGAGTTAAACTCATTAGGCTGCTGGCTTTCAGTACACTGCTGATGGCCAGCTAACTACTGCTTTAAGACTTTTCTTTCTTTTTTTCTTTCTTTCCTTTATTGATATATATATATATATATATTTAGAGATAGGGTTCCTCCTTTAGTTATTTATTGTGCATTGGTGTTTTGCCTGCATGTATGTCTGTATGAGGGTATTGGGTTACCTGTAACTAGAGTTACAGACAGTTGTGAACTGTCATGTTCAGGTTTAAACACAGGTTTCCAGGGGTAGCAGCCAGTGCTCCTAACCACTGAGCCATCTCTCCAGCCTCTGTTTTAAGTCTTTTATAAATTCATACAATCATTTACTAACTTTAAAGCTGAGATTTGCCTACACTTAAGTCCCCAAACTGGGGAATGTCACAGACCTGAAACTGATTCATCCTTTCCAGGAAAGAAGAATACTTGGTAAATGTGTTCCTCAGTGCTCACAGTCTCCTGCTTCCAGTCTTTGTTTCACTCTTGAAAGTTTGAATACCTTCTTGTTTATTTCATAACCTAGATTGCCTTTCTTCTAGAATATATCAGAGCCTCGAGTACCTAGAAGACAATGCTACCGTCTTTCATGCCTACTATCTCTCTGCAGTAGCTAATACTGAAGTGAAAAATTCAGTGGCCTTAGGCCATTTTGTTCTTCCTCCTGCATGCCTGCAAAAAGGTTAGCAAAGATCATAAACCCATCAGTTTGACAAACCCAGCCAATCCCTATTAAGATGACCAAATTTAATTTGACCAATCTCTATTCTTAATTGGGAACTTTGTGGTTTGGTTTTTAGCTTTTTGGGTTTTTTTTTTTTTTTTTTTTTTGATAGTGTCTTATTCCATATCCCAGTCTTCTAAGTGCTGGGATTGTGGGTATGAGCCACTATATCCACAGAGATTTTTGAATCATTTAATATAGGTGAAACAAATCTGGACTTGGAATCAGATACCTTGAGTGAATATTCTGGTTTTCTTCATTCACATATTTATTTAGCTTTCTTTGTTTGCCAGGTTACAACCCCAGTGTGGAAATTCACTAATGAATAAGACAATTACCCTCAAAGTAAAGTGCTAGGATTCAACACTTAATATTTTCTATTTGTTTGTTTGTTTTGAGGCATAGTCTTACTGTGTACCTCTAGTTGTCCTGGAACTCACTATATAAGCCAGGCTGGCCTCAAACAAAATGTGTACCACCACACCCAGCGTTTTGTGATCTAACATGCTATTGACTTCCTAGTGATTTTGAGGATAAAATGAGGTCATAAATTAAGGTATATGACATATGGTAAAGATTTATTAAATGTGTTCTTTGCTTGAGTTGAATCTCTTCATTCTAATATTTCTTTAAATGCTTGTTATAATAATAAGCTCATATATTTGTGCTTTTCATTTTACTTTTGTAAGCACTTTCACATTATTTCAACAACCTTAGGAAGAGAGAAAGAAAAGTAAGAAAACTGCTTTTGAGACTGGTCATTTCAGTTTTCCCTACTTGGAATGTGTTCTTACCATGTTTGTCCAGCGCTTAACCTAGGTTACCTTCATAACATTATGTTTCTGTTCTTGTAGGTCTTATGCTAGTTACCCAACTTTTTAAAAAAAACTTATTTTATTTTGTATGTGTGTGTTTTGCCTGCATGAATGGCTATGCACCACAGTGGTTCCTGTACCTATGCTGTCTAGAAGAGGCTGTCAATCAGATCCTCAGGATCTGGAGTTACAGATGGTTGTGAGCCACCCTGTGGTTGCTGGGATTTGAACTCTGGAAGAATGGTCAGTGCTCTTAACTCTGAGCCATCTCCCCAGCCCTCTTTCATTCTGGAGAGAGTGTCTTATTATGTCACTCCGGCTGACCTAGTACTAGTTTTGTAGCCCAGGCTAGCCTCAAATTCATAGCCATTCTCTTGTCTCAGCCTCCTGAATGTCAGGATTATAGATATGTATCATTATGCCCATAACCTTTTTTTTTTTTCTTTTTTGATACAAGTTTTTCTTAGGTAGCTCCGGCTGGCCTAAAATTCCCTTCAAAAACTTACCTTCAAGGAGCTTGTATTATAGAATGACTATCTGATTTATTAAACTTATTTTAAGTTATCACTCTTATTTGAGTTCTACACACACAGACATCACACCAAGAAAAAAAATCTACAGCAATGATTCACATAATGTGCTGGAATTGTTTAAAGAATGAATTGGAAAATTTAATCCTTAAACTTTTTAATGCTCTGATTCAGTAGGGATTTGGGTTTTAAACAAGTATTTTAAGAGGTTATTTTGATTCAAGTAGAATAAACATGACCTACAAGTTTCAGACTTTATACAAAATATAGAAATTACTTTTAAAAAAAGTATTGGACTTGTTTTTCTCACTACAGAAATACGAAGAAAAATTGGTAGTTTTATTTGGGAACAAGATGAAAAATTTCAGATAGAAAAGGTAAGAGAAAATTAGAATACTTGACTGGGATATGCAGTTTTAGAATATTTGAAGTCAGTATATTCTGTGACCCATGCACCAACGGTCTAGATTAGGGAACTCAAAGGGCGTGCTTTTATGTAATATCTGGTTTGACATTGTTTTAACATGATACATACATTAACATAATTGAAGTACTTTGTATAAATGAAACCATTCATTGCGAAACTCGAGTGCTCAAGAGTTAGTGATGTAGGTCAGTTGATAAAATATTTGTTTCACTTACAAGAAGCCCTGGATTTCATCACAGTGTGAAAACCAGACATGATAGCATATGCCTGTGATCCTAGCAAGTGGGAGGTAGTGGCAGGAGGATTAGATGTTCAAGAAAGCCTGTCACTCACACTGGAATAACTCACGCGAATCCAGGAAGTGACTGAATTCTACAAAGCCAACTGGCATGACCTCCACAGTAGCTGTTACAACGAAGGCAAGAGGATTGTTCTAAATTGAATCACAACAAACAAATGTGACATATAAACCTTGATCAGGCCAGGCATGGTGGCACGTGCACTCCCCAGTACCTGGGAAGCAAAGGCAGGCAGATCTCTTTCTGTGAGTTCAAGGATAGTCTGGTCTACAAAGCAAGTTTCAGGACAGCCAGAAAAACAAACAGACAAATTAATAAACCTTGATCAGAAAAAAATACACACATGTATGTCCATGCCTGGCAATATATATATATATATTGCCAGGCATGGACATACATGTGTGTGTGTGTGTGTGTGTGTATATATATATATATATATATTGCCAGGCATGGACATACATATATGTGTGTGTGTGTGTGTGTATATATATATATATATTGCCAGGCATGGTAGCACAGGCCTTTAATTCCAGCACTTGGGAGGCAGAGACAAACAGATCTCTGAGAGTTCAAGTCCACCTTGATCTACATAGCTGGGAAAAGTGATGTTAGATAATAATGATTTGTTACATTTTCTTAAATACACTAATAGTATTATAAAGATAAAACAATATGTTTTTTTTTTTGAGAAAATTTATATCAGACCTTAAGGAATAGAAATGTTATATTCTTTTTCTTTTTGAAATGTTATATTTTTAAATGGTCTCACAAAACTGAAAAGATCCCAACTCAAAGTAGCAAATTCTGAGTGTAAGGTATATAATATTTTTGTATTATTTTAAAACTTCTCAGTATGTTAATTTTTTTCAGATTGAAACAAGAGAGAAATCTATATTTTCACAGCCAGGCAGTTAATTTATATATTTCCTCTTACTTTCATTAATTAAAATGTATTTGTATGTGTGTATGTATGCACATGCCACAGTACACATTTGGGAGTCAGAGGACAGCTTGGAGAAGCTGGTCCTCTCCCTTCACCCTGTGGGCTCCTGATCTCAAACTCAGGTTATCAGGATTGGCAGCAAGCACTCTTAGTTACTGAGCTATTTCCCTGGCCCACCAGTTTGCTTTTATTTCCCAGAGTGTCATCATTTGAAAAGAATAGTCTCCTCAGGATCTTTGGAACGGAGGTGATAAAGTGGGGAAAATATCTATTCTCTGGTTTGTCAGTTTTCTTCATAAGTGATGATGGGTTTTTTTTATTATTTGTCAAATTATTCAGTATAGCAGTAGTGTTGTACTTAAAGGAACCTAAAGGTCATTTAATTTTGTAAATAAGAATGCTGACACAAACTGAAGATTAAAAACAAAACCTTAGTTCACGTAACCAGATATTAATACCGTGGAACCACATTTTCTTAGCCTCAACCTAATCTAGTGTGTTTTCTATTAGGAAGTTAGTATGAGACCAGAGGGATAGCTTAGAGGCAAAGACTATTTCCTGCTCTTTGAGAGGTCCAGAATTCAGTTTACCACTGAACTCCCAGAACCTATGTCAGGTGCCTCACAACTGCCTACAACTCTAGCTCAGGGGCCTCTAATGAGCATTCTGGCCTCTGTGGCATTTCTTGCACACACATGACATACACAGACACACGGGCAGACAGATAAATGAAAATATTAATATAACATTCCCTTCTCTTTTGTTTTGTTTTGTTTGTTTGAGACAGGGTTTCTCTGTGTAGCTCTGGCTGTCCTGGAACTCACTTTATAGACCAGGCTGGCCTCAAACTCACAGAGATGTGCCTGTCTTTGCTTCCTGAGGGCTGGGGTTAAAGGCATACACCATCACTGCCCAACATAACATTTTTTTTCATTGATTATTGGCTAGGCATTACTATTTGAAAAAGGATCTTCTCTGTTCCTTCAAAATATATATAAATATTGTATATTAGCTATTTTAATACTGTAATCACATAATATATAAGCAGATAGTTATACTATCAAATGAAAACATGGTGAGGCTGGAGAGATGGCTCAGTGGTTAAGAGTGCTGACTACTCTTCCAGAGGTCCTGAGTTCAAATCCCAGCAACCACATGGTGGCTCACAACCATCTGTAATGAGATCTGATGCCCTCTTCTGGTGTGTCTGAAGACAGTGACAATATACTTATAATAAATAAATAAATCTTTTTTTTTTTTTTAAAGGAAGAAAGCAACAGGTAAGTCTGGAAAGTAATTTGGAACATTATTATTGCTTAGGGAAAATTTATGATCTAAACATCAAATTTCTAATGACATTGTGTTAAACATATTAGGAACAAGCGTGTTAGTCATTTGTGTTTTGGAAGAGCTTAGGATACTTTTAGTTCTGTCCCAACTTTAGAGTGAACATCTCCATCACCATTACTTCACTCAGCTTCAGAGTTTAATTTGTAGCTTATAGGAAGTAGGGAATCCTGAAGTCAAGAATTTTAAGAAAGCCTTAAGTTTGTAATGCTTGGTTTTCTTTTCTTCCTTCCTTTCTTTCTATATTTTCCTTCCTCTTCCCTCAAAGTTCATTGCCTGTTACATCTGTAACTGGCATTTAAAATTCTGGTCTTCTTTATGTTCTTCTAAAAGAATAGTTATAAGAATATACATACAGAATTTCATAAGCTTCCCTACCATGTTACAATGACTAGAAATAAAACAATAAATTTAAATAACTTTGACATGTATTTTAACTTAATTTTAAAAACACTGACTTCTAAACTGATTTCTTTTGCTGTTTACAGCATGACAGAGTAACATCAAGTGAAAAGGGAAGCACTGAGCCAGCAGCAGAACACAAACAAGAACTGTCCACAAGGTATTGGTCACTGTGTGTCATTGCTGTTCAAACTGAATACAAAAAAAGCAAAGAAGGGAGACTTGAGTGATGGTTCATCGGGTAAGAGAACTCGTTGCTCTTACAGAGGACCCGGGTTTAGTTCCAGTACCCACGTGGTGACTCTATCAGTTACTCCAGTTTCAGGGGATCTGACACCTTCTTCTGACCTCCAAGAGTTCCATGCACATATGTGGTGCACATACATACACGCAAAGTACTCATGCACATAAAGTAAAAATAAATAATAATTAAAGAGAAGGTGATGATGAAGTATTGATGAGCCATGTAATGTCGACTAGCCTCTAGCTCCACATGCATGCTCACATATTTGTGCATATAGTAACACCACACACATGCTCGCATATGTATGCACACAGTGACACCACACACATGCTCGCATATGTATGCACACAGTAACACCACACACATGCTCGCATACTTGTGCATATAGTAACACCACACACATGCTCAAATATGTGTGTACACTAACACACAAACACACATCATACATGACAATATGCAGGCATGGTACATTTTACCTGTAATCTTGGCATTAAGAGGGATTAAAATGAGCACCAGGCTAGCCTAGGCTACATAGGAAGACACTGTTGAGTTTTTTTTTTTTAATTCAATTATGTGAATATACCCTAGTATTCTGCTTTTTATTTTTCAGTTTTCTTTTTTTAATTAGGAATTTCATAGTGCATATTATGCATTTTTAAAATCAAATCTACCTGACTTCCCTTCCCTCTTATTCCTTAATCCTTCTCCCAATTTCATGTATCCTCTCACTGTAAAGTCTTGGCTTCAAAATGACAGAGATTCTCTTCCTGCCTCGCCTCCTTAGTACTGGGAGTACAGATGTGCACACCACTACACCCGGTGCTTCTCTCTCCTTTAAAATCCCACTGGGGCTGCTAATGCTGCCTTTCGTGCCTAGGACCATCTACTGGAGCACTGGCAGCCTTTTAGAGGCTGCATCCCTGACCAAATCCTCCCTCTTAGAGCAGCTGTCTATGACAACAGCTTCTCAGCTAGGGCTGGGACTTCATGAACCCCTCCCCTGCTCATCTTGGATTTTGGCTGGCTTGATCTTGTGGAAGTCCTGTGTATGTGGTGATAGCCATTGTGAGTTCATGTGTTCAGCAGCCCTATCCTGTTGTACTGCAAACCTCCACCGCTTTTGTAGAGTCTTTTCTGTATGGAACCACCAGATGGTGCAGTATGAATACAGATAAAATACATCCTGAACTATCTGCGGGGAAGCTTTACTTCCTGATAGTAAGCACTTATTAAATGGTATGTTATCTTTGAACATTTCCTGAGCACAAGGCATTTGTGAGACAAGCAGTTCATAATATTTCTTTTGTTTCTGTTTTTGAGACAGGATTTTTCTATGTAAGAGAACCCTGGCTATCCTGGACTTCCATTGTATACCAGGTTGGCCTCGAACTCACAGAGGTCCACTTGCCTCTGCCTCCCAAGTGCTGGGATTAAAGGCGTGCACCACTGTGCCTGCCGGTTCACGATATTCCATTTGATTCTCATAGCTTATATATGCAATGAGCCCCATTCATTTTACAATTGAGAATATAAATCTGGAGAGCTAAATAATTTATTCAGTTTTATTCAGAAAGAATAGCTGAATTAGAAAGCATATCTAGATCTGGAATCCAAACTCCAAACTACTGTGCTATTTTCCTCTTTCCAGATGTTCCTCAAATTTTAAAGTCACATACATTTAAAATTTTATATTGTTTTAAGTTATTTTAAAATAAATGTAACAGGCTGGGAATGTAGTTCAGTTGTTAGAGTGATTATGTAGTGTGCATGGACTTTGGGTCTGATCCCTAGCACCACATAAAGCAGGCATACAACGCATGCCTGTAATCATAGCCATGGAGGTGAAGGCAGGATTAAAGGTCAGGGCTATCCTCAGCTACATAGCTAGTTTGAGGCCAGCCTGGACTTTATGAGACCCTATTTTTAAAAAAATGCCAAAATTATATATTAATTGAATTCATGAAAATAAGACATATAAAAAGGATAAAGGAAATTTAAATCAGAAATAATTCTACTCATTAATTAAAGAAGTATTAAATTATTATATGCATTGTCTGGAATACGTTCTCATTTGTAGTAAAACTTTTAAAATCAAATATAAATGTGACTTTCTGCATGCTTCATTTTTATAGTGCAGAGAATCATTTCGTAAGGACTCCGGTTATAGAAAAGCAGATGTGCTTCCCTCTTCAGAATTATCCAGTGAACAACATGGTAACAGGTAAACTGAAGAAATGACTAGAGTAACCTCAGCTAGGCAAGAAGCAGGGGACTGGGTAGGACAAAGCTTTACCGAGCAGAGCCTCTTCTTGTACTATGGTGGTAGAGGAGGTCCCATTCATTGGCTCAAACAGTACCTGCAGAAAAACCAAGCATAGGCTTCATGGCGTTGGTGCCCACACAGGGGTCTGTAGGCAGGAGGGAGGCCTGCATGAGACATTCAGGCATCAGTTCTTTGTTTCTGTGTTTGTAATACTGGAGGTTGAGCCTGAGGCCTCATGCATGCCTAGGATCAGGCTTTCCTGTGGAGCCAAAGACAGCTGGGTCCTTTCTGAGACTGCTCACCAACCACATAGCATGAAGCCTCCCTTTCCTCTGAGACCGCAAAGAAGGACCTCCCTACCTTGGAGGCCTGCTCAAGGCCCCCACATTGCTGCTGTATGTCCTTCTGTTTATGGTGTTAATAATTCTTCTAACAAAAGGTTTCGGACTGGGGCAGTGCAGGAGATACACTAGATGGATTACAGTTTTATTAGGAAAGATGTTGTCATAGAGAGATAGCCTGTGAAGGCTCTGGGGGCAGTTCAGGGCCCCAGCTCCAGAGACAGACAGTATGGCAGAGATAGAGAAAGGAATCATAGCCCACATGGCTTGTCTAGGGGTGGGAAAGGTTCACAAACAACCTGCAGCTAGCCGTTCTCTAATTTCCAAGCAAGAGGCAGGGGAATGGGTAGTAAGGGTATATGACCAATACCCTCTGACGTCAGCTCTCCTTCCCACCCTGTTAGCTAGGGATTTAGAGACAGTGTGTCAGAAGATGCTGGTCAGCACTGAAAGTGGGAGGCTACTGCAAAGTCTTATGGCTCAAGCAAGAGGTAGACTTTCATATTTCATTGTCACATTTAATAACTCTCTTATCCCAAAGGACAGTGCATCATCCCCCTTACAGCCCAAGCCTGACACTTTTCATTAAGCACACATTATACCACTAGGTCTCTTCAGTTGGCCTGTTGAGGGCAGTGATCCTGCCTGGCCTGCTAGGGCTGCCAGAGTTGAGGCTCTGAACCTAACCACCTTAGTAGCATCACTATTGTTTGTCTCTCCCTCCCTTAAAAGGGTTAAATTCAGTGAGTGTTAAGTTTCTAAAATTAGCATGAATTGAGGTCTTTGGGTTATAGAAAAACCAAGCTGGAGCTTAGTGTTAGCACAGGGCTTCTCAGTTTGGGCACTGCTGGCCAAATTGTTTTCTATGCAGAGATGGCTGAGTGTCTGCCTTGAGCACAGTTGTGAGATGATTCCCACTAGGTACCAGGCAGACAGCTTCCCCAACCGTGCCAACCAACAATAAATATCTCCCGACTCTGTCGAGTGGCCCCCAAAACAGTGTTTTTAAAGTTGCTTTTTATCATCTCCTTGGTTTGATATCAGTTGTTGTTATCCACAATAAGATATTCTAATTGACAAGTTACGTATGTAGTAACCATAGAAAAGAATCACAACTTAAACACCTTACTGACAAGAAGGATTCCAATAATTAAACTGAGAATCTGAAATATTTACTATTTTATGGGTAAGTAGCAAATCTTTTCAAAAATTAGCAGTTTAAAACAATGGCCATGTAGTTGATGTAGATGGGTACTAGTTTCTATAAATATAAGCATTTGGGGGCTCAGCAAGAGGAATACTGTGAATTTGTAGCCTGAGCTACAAAGTGAGTTACCAGCCATCTTAACTCCAGTGTTGAGAATCTATCTCCAAAAAACAACAAAAGAAACAACAAACCTAGGGATCTGGCATGGAGTTCAGTTGCTAGTGTTTGCCCAGTATGCACAAAGCCCAGGTTTGATCTTCAAGGATCCTTCTTAAGTCCTTGCTGAGTTTTGGCAAAATAGTCTATATTACATGGACTTCTTTATTTAAATCCATATGGGTGTTTTGTTTGCATTTTCGCCTATGTGCTTGGTATCTCCAGGGACTAGAGGAGGCCATTGGAATTATAGACAGGTGTGAGCCACCATGATGGTGCTGGGAACCAATCCTGGGTCCTCATCTCTCCAGATCCCCACATGGGGGGTTCATAAACTCTATTTAAAACATGGTAGCTTGTTTCTCTCCAAGTGAGAGGTCCAAAAGTAATAGGAGAATATCCCATTGGGAGGCAGAGGCAGATCTTTGAGTTCGAGACCAACCTGATCTTCAGAGGAGTTCCAGGACAGGCAGGGCTACACAGAGAAACCCTGTCTCAAACAACAAGCAGAGAGACAGGCAAACAGACAAAGAGAGAATGTCCAAGACAGAAGTCAGTTTTCTAAAAGATGACATGCCAACACATTGGCCAGCCCAAGTAGTAAGTGTTCAGGAACTACACAAGTTTGTGAATACCAAGAGGTGGGGTTCACTCAATTAAGGCCTGCTTAGAGGTTATTTGTTGTAGCTGCCTGTGAGTGACCATGATCTAGAAGAATGGATTCAGGTTTCTCCAAATGTCATGCTCCAACATGGTAACTATTTCATGAAGTTTTTGCTGCATATTTAAATTTTACCTATCACGGTTGTGTGTATGTACCTGTTGGCTCATGATGTATGTGTATGGACTCATGTGCCACAGCGTACATGTGGAGACCAGAGGTTACAATCCTGAGGACCCCAGGATTGGACTCAGGTCATTAGGCTTGGCAGCAAGTAAGTACTTAGTGAGCCATCTCACCTGCTCAGAGACAGGTTACCTAAATAGTTACCTAAATTAAAGCTTACTTTGTCTATAGCCCCAAGAGTTGCTGTGGGACTAAAAACCTGATTTGTAATGGGCTAACCATAGTATATATTTTTTAATTTTGACATGGTACATCAGGTTAACTCATTACTCAGGACACACACACACAGAGAGAGAGAGAGAGAGAGAGAGAGAGAGAGAGAGAGAGAGAGAGAGAAGAAGAAGAAGAAGAAGAAGAAGAAGGAGGAGGAGGAGGAGGAGGAGGAGGAGGAGGAGGAGGAGGAGGAGGAGGAGGAGGAGGAGGAGGAGGAGGAGGAGGAGGAGGAGGAGGAGGAGGAAGAGGAATAAAGTGAGATAAGGGGTGATTAGTGGGACTCATATCCAGGGATTCATGTATGCATTAAAGGAATAAAGTTTTCCCCAGAAAAGGAAAACGAGGTTAAAATTTAGAGAAAAAGTATGAGCAGTAAGAGAGTGATGGTAGTTGATTCTTACTAAGGCCAAGTCCCAGGCAGCAACTGTGCTGAGTTGTGATGAGTCTTATGATATGCCATCAATCAGACAAGGTTGGTTAGATAGTTTAAGATGACATTGTAAAAAATATCTCTCCTCAGATGGGATAAAAGGTAGTTTTTTAGAGACTATAAGTGACCATGATCTAGAAATAGATTCAGCTTACATCAAATCCCTTGTCCCAGTGTGGTAACAGTTTGAAGTTTTATAGTAATAGAACAAACAAGATACTTCTTAAATTTGTTGGTGGGGACCAGCCGAGCAGGGGTTTTGTGACAGCCCTTAGGTGCTGTGTGTGATGTCCTTAGCCTTGGTTGGTAGACGCTCAGGGCTTGCTAAGTTTTACCTGCCAGTGACAAAGATGTCATCTTGGGTACAGAGGTGGGAGAGGAGTGTCAGTAAATGGGCTGTAACATGGCAGCCTCTGTAGTCAGAAGTTCTGACCAATTCAGCTTTGCAGGGGTGCTGTTTCTTTTGGGAAACTTCTGTTTACCAGCTCTAAGACAGAGGATGGGGGATAATAGAGTTCCTGTGAGCTGTCTTGAGGAGAGAAATTATAGTCTATACCTTTGGGGAAGAGTTACAAACCAATGATCGGGATGAAAGGTGAGAAGCATCATGGGAGCACACTTATCTTTATAGGAATATATTTGCTAATTAACTTTGTATTCCTTCCCTGGATGCCTTTAGAAACCTCTCATAGTGTGTGTGTGTGGGGGGGGGGGGGGATGAGGGGCCTGCAGGTTATCCAGGTAGGGAAGCCCCTGGAAGAGATGAGAATGAAATCCCAGCGCAGATTGACTTCATCAACCTGGATCAGACTTCAGGAGTCTAATACCAGGCAAATTATTCTACCATATTTAAACACAGTAACATTTGGAAAAGGATCTCCAGGCAACAATTTCCTTAATTCCAACCAATTCCAGACTCACCAGAAAGTGTAAGATGTGATTACACAGCAGCTCTTTTACAAAGCACATGTGACCCGATGAGGGTGGGTTCTACAGATAAAAGGCCTAGACTCCATCATGGTCTCTGACAGGTAGCATAGAGGTCATCAGGCCATAAAGAACACGTGACATCTACCCTAAGGATGGGTAATGGTCTAGGAAGAGAAGAATCTGGAATAATTGGAATGAGGTCTGTCCCTTCAGATAGCAAAAAGGTCACCAGGTCATTGCACATACTCAGCTTTCTGGATGGAATGCAGGGACTTGATTCTCTCTCCTCCACTGAGGAGACATCCCCGAGTGTTCTCGTTCCTGGTTCTCTTAGTGCTTCTCTGTGAGTACAAGGCCGTGGTGCCCTCTAAATATGACTGCAGTAAGCATTTAGAAACCTCACACAGTGCACGGGAAGTTCAGGATTGAAGTTGTCCTCAGAGAATCTCCTTCTTCATTTCTTTTCTTTCTTTTTTTTTCCCCCCCAAGATTTATCTATCTTATTTATATGCATATAAATGTAGCTGTCTTCAGACACACCAGAAGAGGGCATCAGATCTCATTACAGATGGTTGTAAGTCACCAAGTGGTTGCTGGGATTTGAACTTGGGACCTCTGGAAGAGCAGTCAGTGCTCTTAACCACTGAGCCAGCCATCTCTCCAGCTCCACTGATCACTTTTATACACTAGTAGCCAATACATTTTTATTATGCTATGTTGCACAGCAGAATCTGAGAGCTTATTTATCTTGTTTAGATGATATGGTATCTTAAACATGGTTAAAGATCATCTTCAGACACTCAAAGAATACCTCCAGAGAAAAGGAAGGCATAAAATTGGCAAGAAAACAGCATTTAAAGACCTTAAGATCTATTGTTGATAGTAAGAAAAGATACAGCAGGCTTTCCTCCCTTGAAAGGAAGCTTTAAGGAAAAAAAACATTTAAAAGAATTCTTTAAAAAATACATCATGATAGTATTTCAAATGTATTTATTTCTTCTTACTTTTATAGGTTATATATCAATTGATGCCTTGGAGAAATTCCTTGGAGAATTACATGACTTCATTCCTGGAAGCTCAGGATATTTGGCTTATCATGTTCAAAATGTTCAAAATATGTCTGCTATAAAAAACCAATTAAGAAGGAAATTAAATTAAGCTGTACTTATACCTGGGCACTTATTTTTTTTTTATAAAATAGTGTGATGTGTATAATTTAAATGTGAATGAAGAAAGAATTATTTTCTTTCTTAATACGTGTCCTGAGAAAACTCAGAATCATTTTGATCACTGAAATTTGTGGCATATTCACAAATTCTGAGTTATTGTCATCCAAACACACTTAAAAGAATTCTGTCAAAGGCTCTTTTGATCTTGACTTTAATATTGTGTTTTTTTCTAGATTCAATATTGAAATACTAGCCTTTATGAAGTTGGTTGGGTTATTTTGATTTAAAATAAATTAGGAGGCTATACTTGAACTGTAAATGTTTGTTTCTGAAACAAGGTGAGTCAGGTGCCTCACCATCCCCATGGTAGAGCTTGACACCAGCACTGTGGCTTTTGAGGAAATGGAGCCCTTGAGAAGTGTCTTGCCAGAGTGACTGAATGAGGCCCACTTCCAACTGGACTGTGACTCATTGATTTTCCAGGCTGGTCGTCATACTGTTTTCCTATATGGCCACGCTAGAACCTCGGTGTCAGGGTCTGTGTGTCTCACTGTGTTATCCAGGCTGACCTCTAACTTCCAAGTAATGTTCCCACCTCAGTGCATTCCAAAGAAGCTGAGACTGTAGCTGTGTGCTTCTGGACCTAGCTTTTGTGTCTTACATAAATCTAGAGATATGACAATCTCAAGAAGGCAGTTTTTCTGGGCTTGGTGGTGCTGACCTGTAATCCCAAGTACTGGATGACAAAGCAGAAGTACAGAAAGCTCTAGTCAGCCTAGGCCACTTCCTAAGTCCCTATCAGAATAAAAAGGTAGAAGAGGCCAGTTTTAAAGCCTCTACACAGCGTGTAGGAGGTCCTGTGTTCAATCCATAAATGTATAAACGCAAACTCTTTACTTTGGTGGGCTTATTACTTTCTGGAGACATAAATGGAATTCTTTTTGAAGATATTTTCTTAGACTTACTTGTTCTTCTGGCAGCTATAGAATTATCAAAAGAAACTATATCCTTTTTTTGTTGTTATGTGGATTATTTGGATGTATGTGAGCCTTAGCTCTACCTTTTCCCTACAACTCAAACTTCATAACATAAAATTCTAGCACAACTCTCAGCTTCAGCATTTGAGAATTATATTTTTGTCTGGTAGTTTTTCCTTATTTATTTTTGCATCTGTGGTTAAGTCATTCTGAACTTACAAATAAATTATTAATTATCTTTTTCTGAAACATTAAATATTGTCTCTTCCTGAACACTGTATCTTAGTCACGTTCTATTGATTAGGTTTCAAATAGAAACCAAGTCTATCTGTAGACTTAAAATTAATTATTAAGAGTATTACGTAAGTTTACACTAAGTTGTTTACGTTGGGATTATTGTAAGAGTATTCATTCAGAGTTTCTCCAACATGGACATGTATTAACATAATAAATAAAACCTCCAATAAAACAAATGTTTCTCAAAGTGATTGTAATTTTAGATAGACAATGCAAATATAATACATATGTTCTTCGAATATTGCCAAGGGCAGTAACACCAGCTGATACCATAAGTTTTTAAGACTTGGAAATATGAAGAAATAAAATGACAAATGTCTTAGTTTCTTATTTGTTGTGGTAAAATACTCTGATATTAAGGGAAAAGGTGTGTTCTGGCTCACAGGTCAAGGTAGAGTGGCTTACACTGATGACTGGATGGTACAGTCAGGGTCTCTCCTGTAGACATGAAGGACAGAACATCTGGAAGAGGCCAGAGCAGAGAGAAGGTGGTAGACTGAACATGGCCTGCAGACTGTGCCTGGCCAGGAGAGAAGTAGGAACAGGGCAGAGAGAAAGGGGGAGAAAATGGAATGAAGACAGAATTCAGGCAAAAGAGAGCATCGCTGACATAATGGGGTTATAAGGAGAGTGAGAAGGGGGGGCAGGGAAGTCTGTGAGTTGAGAAGTTCAGGGGAGGAGGTGAGAAGGACTGGGGTACTAGTGTGGACTTTGAAAGGTGTAACAGGTCCTGTGATACAGAAGAAGCCTGGAGCCCAGCGTGCACTTTTTTTAAAAGTAGTACACTGTAGCTATTTCAGACTCACCAGAAGAGGGCATCGGATCTCATGGCAGATGGTTCTGAGCCACCATGTGGTTGCTGGGAATTGAACTCAGCGACTCTAGAAGAGCAGTCAGTGCTCTTAACCACTGATCATCTCTCCAGCCCTTCCCCGCCCTCCCAGCATGCACTTTGATATCCTAATAACCCCCACAGTCGATTGTCCCTTCTGATAGTGATAAGGGACATGGATCCTTTAGGTATAGAAAAACCTGCTTCACAAGTTCCTGAGGAATGCTGGCTCTTGTCTAACTGCCAGAAGTGGGGCAATGCAGTTGCCTTTGGACCTGACAAGAGACACATGGCAGAGAAGTCAAGGCACCATGAGCTTAAGGCATCCTGCTGTATCACATCCATGTTCAAGAAGCGGGGGTGGGGGGAGATACGCAGGCTACTGCTGAGTTCCCCATTTCCGTTTATAAAATCCGTAATCCCCGCCAGAGGGTGGCATCACCCACAGAGGTCTTCCCCCTTCAATTAACTGTAGTCAACAAAATCCCCTACATGCACACTCAGAGGGCCATCTCCCAGGTGATTTTAGATCTTGATAAGTTTACAGTTAATGCTCACAGTTCTGCCCTCTGTCAACTAGACACCCAAACATCACCTTTAAGTCTTAACCTTCTTCTCCTCAACATAGTCTCATGATCATGTTATAACATCAAGTGTACCCAGTCCAGCTTTAAATCCCCGTAGTTTTCAAAAATCCCAACACTAAAATTCCAATCTCATGGTGGCGGACTTGTATAAAATAAGAAAAAAAAAAATTATATCCTTCCATCAGACAGTGGCACAAAGTAAACACTCCTGCTCCTAAAGGGAGGAATGTTCAAACCAAATGCTTTAATTTCCGGAGACCAAGGGCTAAAACTGGGAGATGGAAAAGATGCAGAACACCAAGGCCCTGCTTGTTTCTCCAGTCCTGATCTGCTCCTGTTCCAGGCCTGCATCTGCCTCCCTCCTGAGAAGACCATCCATCTAAGAAGAACAGCCCTCCTACAGCAAATCCCCTCCAGGTGGCCAGAGGGCATTCCAGAGCAGAGTTGTCTCCCAGGACATTGACATAGCAGCCAAGTTTATTGGTGTTGGCATTGCCGTTGGTGTGGCTGGATCAGAGACCAACCTGCATTAGACCAGTGTTTGGCAGCTTCATATTGGCTACATGGAGAACCCATCTCTCAAGCAGCAGCTCTTCAACTCCATTTTGGGCTTTGCCCCGACTGAAGCCCATGGCATTCTTCTGTTTGATGGTCACCCTTCTCATCCACTTCTCCTTGGGAGCCTCCCTGGGGTCACCCAGCCATCCCTGCTGCTTCAACTCCATGCCAGTCCCAGTGCTGGAATTAAGGAGTGTAATCACCATGGCAGTACCACTCTTGGGTTTTAGCTGGAGGACTCGAAGTCAATATACTATAGAGGCACTGAGAGACTTGTACTTCTTCTGTTCTTTATTTTACTAACAATTTGTTTTTATTACATTAAAAATGTGTGTGTGTGTATGTGTGTGTGTGTGTGTGTAACATGCAGGTACCCTCAGTCCAGTCCAGAGAGGGCATCAGATCTGAAGTTGGAGTTATGGACAGATGTGAGTCCCCAGACGTGGGTACTGGCAACTGAACTTAGAGCCCTCTAAAAGAGCTCCTTAACCACTGAGCCGTCTCTCAAGCTATACACATTCATGTTTATTGTTGCAGTAACAAATGGAATCAGCCTAGATGTCCATCACATATCAAATACATAAAAGAAAATGTGGTACATGTGTAGCAGTTGTTATGTTTTTCTAAAAAGCCAAGGACATGCTTTATAGAGCACAGTATATTGAGGTGGGGGGGTGCTTTGGCTGGCCTACACTGAGGTATTCTTTCCTCCTGAGGTACTAGTCCTATGATGGGTTTAGTATAGAATAGAGTTTATTTAGGGCATGAGAGGGGAGTTAAACAGGGAGTAGACACAGAGAACGACAGAAGAGGGTGGCTAGGGGGAAGGGAGAGAGAAAGAAAGGGGTTAGAGAGAGTGAAGGGAGTCAGAGAGTGAGAGAAGGGGCAGAGAGGGCAAGGAGGAGCCAAACAGGCCTACCTAGCTGTTGCCAAGTAACTGTTGGGCTCAGCTTAGAAGGATTACCAACTCATATTCAGAAAAAAAGGAAACCATGATAGTTTCAGGAAATGGATACACATAAAGGTCATTTAAATGAAATAAGCCAGAATCAAAAATACTGCATGTGTTTTCTTGTTGTAAGACCCTGAGGAGTCTTAGCTCAGAAGCACGACCCACAGAACACAATTAGATGACAGATGGCTGTAATAACAAGAGGTTTACTTGCATATGTATGGGGTTGCTCATCCTCGAAGGGGGAGTGAACCCCGAACTCAAAAAGCACACTCTTTTATTCTTTACAGCAGGCAGACTTCAGCAACAGGGTAGCTGGCTTACTCTCATTGGTGGGTCTTAGGACAAGGGATCAGACATTGGATGGCCACGCTCAAGGGGCTGTTCTTGGCTTAGTCATTTTCTCATCTAGCCCGTGCTTGGCCTTTGGAAAGGACCTGTTTGGAAAGTCCCCAAGTGGGGGAGGAACTGGGTGGTCAGGCAGGGTCAGGCTGACTCCTGGTGAGTTTTTTTCAGAATTTATCACCAGGAGGGGTAGAGGGTCTTTTTTTCTAAAGTAGTCAGTTTTGTTTTGTTTTAACTCAGCTTAGTCAGCATAGCCTAACCTGTCCATTAAAACTTTGCTTTTACATTTTCAGAACCTTGGTTGTACATTCTCAAAAACTTTGAGGGGTTTGGGCTGATGATGATGAATATTTGGACTTTTCTATGAGTGGCTGTCAGCCAGTAAATTCTGTCCTTGTTTACTTTCTCAAAAATGGGTGTTTTGGGAAAGTCTCAGAGCCCCTAAAAACTTCGTTTTCTACACTCTCATGTGCAGACTCTGAGAATTTGTGTGTGTGTGTATGTGTGTGTGTGTGTGTGTGTGTGTGTATGTGTGTGTGTGTGTGTGTGTGTGTGTGTTCATAAAGGAGAGTGCTATGAGAGGAAGAAGCAATTTTAGAGATGGACGCACCAAGAGAGAGGGGAGAGGAGTGTTGATGGATGAATGGATGGATACGTAGGGAGATAGATACATGGATGGATGGATGGATGGATGGATGGATGGATGGATGGATGGATGGGTGGGTGGATGGATGGGTGGGTGGGTGGGTGGATGGGTGGATGGGTAAATGATAGGGTAGTGGAATACATGTGACATGGAAACAGCTGGGTGGGGTAAGGGAAAGTAGTTAGGGAGAGAGATAAGATATATATATATATATATATATATATATATATATATATATAATTTTATAATGAAACTCATTATGTTAGCCTAAATATATAAATGAATATTGACAGTAAAAGAAGAGAAAACACCAAGCAAGAAATTATAGAACTAGGGATTTGAAGTGTGGCCCAGTGGGGGCTGGGGTGACCAAAAGGGAAATAGCTGAATATCTAATCATAGTGCAGATTTTTCATATATCCCACTTAGTAACTTAGAAAAGTAAACCAGTTAAGCATGTAGACTTGGCCAAGCCAGGTCAGTCAGTCAGTCAACAGGTTCTCCAGGGCAGGAGGGAGGATTAAAAAGAAAAAAGACAATTAGACAACACTGTAGCATGACCCCAGCCAGTTCTGAGGCTGAGGAGGGTTTATTTTTTCCCAATCTGCTTTCATACCATTTTAATTACATGCAAGTAATAAGATCAGTTCTAGGCTAAGGGAACAAGCAAGGCAATAAAAGTCCCGTGATCACTGTTTCTAAGGGCTTGTAAGGATGACCAAGATATCTGAGCCTACTTCCCTGTCCTAACCCAAAGTCACGTTCTTGCCCGTGACTACTTTTGTTTTAGCCTAATCAGATTCCTGGCTGAGCTTACTTCCCTGTGCTGGCCCATTATCAGATTCCTGCCTGAATCCTACTTCCTTATCCTGGACCTAATGTCAAATTCTTTCCAAGCAGCCCCAAAAACTCTCCACATAGACTTCAATATACAAGCTAGTTAACCTTACCTACTTGATACAACAGAATATTAGTAATTATAGTCGATAATTACTTTGAAATATACATGAAACATTTATAAGATAAATATCTTTAAACTTTAAATTAATGTGTATGTGTATTTGTCTAGAAGAGGGTGTCATATGACCTGGAGCTACAGTTGCAGGCAATTGTGAACCACTTTGTTTGCGTGCTGGGAACAGAATGTGGGTCCTCTAAAAGAACAGTGCTTCGTGTCCTTAACCACTGAGCCATCTCTCCAGCCCAACTCAGAACATTTACATAAATAAACCACATATGCATAATTATTGATACATTACAAATGACTCTCATCTAGAGATTAAGTTTAGTTGGTGGAGAACTAGTTTAGCATGTGGAAAGTCCCAGACCTGATAACACACCCCTGATTCCTACCTGTGACTCTCAGCATTCTTTTTGTTTGTTTGTTTGTTTTATATGAGTACACTGTAGCTGTCTTCAGACACACCAGAAGAGGGTGTCAGATTCCATCACAGATGGTTGTGAGCCACCAGGAAATAGAGTGCTATCAATCGCTAGTCTGGGTGCTTTTTAAGGAACTTACATCAGAGGGTGAGGCACAGAGACAGGGATAAATGGAGTCTGGTTGGCTCAGCCACAGAGTGTCCAGGCACTGCCCCTCAGCTTCATCCACATAGGGTCATACAGCCTTGAAGCAGAGTTGCTCCTTTAGAAGATAACAAAGCATCAGGGCCTCTCCTAAGCACATTCTCAGAACTGCTACTCCAGGGTCCTTGACTCACTTGACTACTTTCTGCCTTCTGTTCCCATTAATGTGGTTCAGAAGCCTTTGGGACCAGTTTGGAGGAAGAGTTTGGAAACTGGAGAAGCAAGCTGCAGAAAGCTGAGTGCTGTGGGCAGGGCTGGTCAGGTGAACTGGTGGGAATTGAGAAGACCAGCATGACTATAGCCTGCTGTGTTTGCCATGCATTAGTCCAATTATTCTTTATCCATGTCTCCATTCCTGGACTGAGAATTGTGATCGAGAACTCTCCTGGGGTCGGGGGATATGTCTACCAAGGCTGACTGCCTGACTAGAGCTTTAATGATGTGGAGAGGTCGGAATATTGCAGGCCCAGATCCCTGGGGTGTCCTTAGCTTCCATAATAGCTGTGTATTGCCCTTCTCTGTTCATGATGTGTAGATTTTTTTTTGTGACCATTTTGTAAACCCATTGGAAAGCACGAGCATTTTACTATTTAATATCCACAGCTTCTTCCCACCACCATTTTAACCATTGCAACTGCTAATAGCCTGTAGTACAGCTGTCCCCAATCTCTTCCTGTCTTGTGGAGTAATTCTCTTTTCAGTAGCTCAGTTATTAAGAATTTGTTTTACATAAGGTGAATGCATCTCATATGAAATCATGGCCTCTTTAAAATGCCTCAGATCTATCATTTTTCTAGGATACATTGTATCTCATCATAACCTTGTTCCACACCATTAGCAGGCATATGCTGTAAGACTAGGGAAAGTTGATGGTGATATCACAACCCCAGGCCACCCCTCCTCACACTCTGGTGGAGGTTGGTTCAGTATTAGCCCTTTCTTTCCAGATGGGCTGTTTCTTCAGATTGTCCTCCTACCTCCAGCCTTTCTCTGCACTCTGGCACAGTTTCCTTCCCTCTTTCCTCCTGCAAGAGACTCATACTCAGTCCCTGGGACTGAGCCTTTTTGTTCTTCCTTTTCCAGTGTGCCTTGCCTCCCAAGCACTTCTACTTCCACCCACATTTTTTCCAGTTGCACAGCCAACTCTGCAAGCCTTTCAGAAAAGAGAGAACAGGGTGAAGCCTTTTGTCTCCCATTTCAGCCATTTTTGTTGTTGTTTCTCAGGCCTCTCCATTTCCACTCCAAGTTTCCCCAGTTGCACAGAAATTCTTCCAACCATTTTTGAAAAAGAATATAGGAAGAATAAAAACAGAAAATTCTCTCTGGGAGCAAATGAAGGATACATCAGAGGTATCAGCCACAATAATTTTTTTTTTGCTGGCATCTTGGGAAAAAAAAATCCAACCCTTTGTCCCCTGCTATTTTTTTCTACTGCATTTGAAGTCAGATTTCCCATTCTGCCTAGCCCCATGTCTGGACACCACTTATAGCCCATCTTTGTGGTTCTTCTTTCTTCCACTCTTCTCCATCCTTTTTTTCTCTATCTTTTCAACCCCCTAACACTAGATAAGAAAGAAAAATGGATAGAGGGGAATGGGGGGTATCTTTATCGTTAGACTACTTTCTGCTGATTAGGGCTATCAAGTACCTTGGGGCAAGTGTGATCTTTGCCATCTTTAATTTCTTCTTGTTGTTTCTTCTTTGTGCACAACTACTTAAACTGCAACCAAAGACACATCCCAACCCACACCACCTCTTAAGGCCCTAGCATTTATATACTCTCTGAAAAGTCCCCAGAATTCCAAATGCCACACATATGGAATCACAGAACTGCAGCTGGCAAAATCACGCTCCTCCCAGAGCATGAGGCTAATCGTATTAAGCTGTTGTGGCCAATCTGAAGCAGCCCTATAACCCACACCTGGGATTAAAACAAAAACATATTTTTATAATATTTGTTTTTTAAAAGAAAAAAAATTCCAGAATTCTCACTACAGGTTCCCTTTGCTGGTTTGCCTCTGTGCTCCTAAGCTTTGTGGTATAACATGTGGCATGTTCTTTGACAAGATCTGTTTGCTTTTTAGTGTTCTTGGATAAACTCATCTTTCCCTTCTTCTCTTTCTCCATGTAGCCCATGTATATACCCTCTGTTCTCCTCCCTTACTAATTTACAAACAATGTAAGTCTCTTCTAGAACAGATAGTTATAGGTATGAAGAGGAAATGGCTGAATTCTAGGCTAACTGAACTTTCTCTATTTTAAATAAGAGTTCTCTCTATATACACACAGACATACAGAGACACACAGAGACATTCACACACATCACACAGTCTCATTAACTGCTCTTGCTTACCCGGGAGTATAGGCCAAACCTGCCTCTGCTGCTCTAGACACCACCATGCATATGAATATAAAAGCTCTTATCTTTGGCTTCATGAATCATAAAGACAGCTGGCCATAGAACCATTTATGACATGGCCACAGACACCTCTCTGTGAAGGTCTGAAGGATGGCTTCCCCTCTGTAAAGTCTTATTCATTATATCCCAAGTTTGCACCTGATATATCTCATTACATTTACTACGTGGGTGTATAAGGATCCATTCCTATGTGGTTCCTGTTCCCATCTTTCCACCAAAATTCTCTTCAAGATCACAAACTGCTTCCTTCCATTTGTCATCCATCAGACAACTACAGAATACCTGTGGCAATTAATTTATAAAGAAAAAAAAGATTTGATAAGTGGTCCTGAAGGTCAAAATCAGGTAGTACTAGTACTTTTTTTTTCTTAAAGATTTATTTCATGTATGTGGATACACTGTCGTTGTCTTCAGACACACCAGAAGAGAAGGGCCTTGGATCCCATTACAGATGGTTGTGAGCCACCATGTGGTTGCTGGGAATTGAACTAGGGTCCTCTGGAAGAACAGTCAGTGTTTTTAACAGCTGAGCCATCTCTCCAGCCCCCAAATCAGGTAGTTGTGTTGACTTGGGCCTCATGGGAGTGGACCCACATCTTGGAAAAATCTATAACAGAGTAAACTTACTTACCTAGCTCTGTTAATCTGTGTGTGTGTGTGTGTGTGTATGTGTGTGTGTGTGTGTGTATGCATTAGAATCACACACTCCTCCTCAAGGGCACATGCCCAGGTCCCACCTTTCACAGAACCTTCCACTATTACCCACACCTGGACCACGCTACCCTTAAATTCCTCAGACATCTTTTAGTTTCTGTGCTGACTTATCAGTGTTCAACACTTGGCCACTTTCTTCTTAAAATACCACGTTTTCCTATGGCAGTTTCACTTACTCCCAGGATCCCTGACGCCCCCCCCCCCCCTTGTATAATTCTTTGGGTTGTTTCACTGTGTACACCACTGCTTGGAAACTTAGTCAAGACCTTTCAAGCCTAGACTTTTCCAGACTCTTCTACCAAGCCTGCCCTTACATCACCAGCTCCCCTCACCTGCATGTTTCATGGGCATTTCAAACTGACTAAGTCAAAATGACCAGAGTGACTTTCTCCTCAGTCTCTTCCATTCTTCCACAGCCTTGCCCATATCAGGTAACAACATTTTCATCCATCCTGTTCGACACATTCGAAATGTTGTCCCTTTTACTCCATTGCCACTTACACAGCGTATACATTTCCAGGCCACCATTCTCAGCTGGCATACAGCAGTGACCTTGTGTCCCTTTTTCCTGCGCCACTCTCTCCCAGCGGTCCCTCTGCCACCTAGTGCCTTCATCCCTGGATAGTCTCAGACTCAAACCCCTGCTTTCTCAGCCACTTTTCTAAACCATTCTGGGGCTTGCTTTAGGTTTGTTCACTGGAAATATATTAATACTTCCTTGGGGTAGCCTCTCTTAATCCCATCCAGTGCATATGTGTAGCAGTAAATATTTTAAAAATGAAATGGGCACCATGTCACACTACCGCCGGTTATTCTGTCCCGGCAGTCTCTCCTTCTCCATAGCTAGCCTCATATAGTAGCCAGCCACCTACCTTGCGGTTCTCTATTTTGGACTCTGCACACATTCCCAGTGTCTGCCCCCTGTGGTTATTGTCACAATTCCCAGTAACCCAGTAAAATAAAAACTCGAGAAGCTTGTAATTTATTAATCACTTTTATATCAGTAAATTCTCACCCCAAAAAAAGTCCACACAATAAACTCAGAGCCAACTGATATGATATAAACTGCTGGCCTAGATAAGACAAACTGTCCTATAATAATCCATCCCTTATAAGACATTCATAGCTACCTGTGGCTATTTAAAGCCACACAGATCTGGGTCATCCTTCTCTTCCTCCATCTTGGTTTCTTTTTTTCTCCTATCTCTCCTGCCCCTCAAAAACTGTGCCCACCTTTTTTTTTTTGGCACTGCCCAGCCACAGGCCTTGCCTTACCTTGAGCTTGCTCTCACCTGCATATAGACATCAACCCACACATATGGATTTTACTAGTTTAATTTTCAGCAGTAACCTTATTTTGAAGGTGTGTAAGAAGCTTTCATGTTTATGTGTTTCTCTTTTGTTGTTGCAATAAACAACCGAGTTTGAATACATGATAAAGTTGAAAAACTGACAGAGAAAGCCAGAAATTAAGGTTACACAGATGTTCTAACCCTGGGAACACCAAGGATCTGCAGGCTTCTCCGGTCAGCACACTGTGTGATCTCGAAATCCAGACTCCTGTAGCAGCTATGATGAGCCTGGCCCCCTTCTGTTACATATGTGACCTCAGAGGGGGTCTGTGATTCAGTTTCCAAATTCCACCTAAATGCCCACAGGAGAAGTTTATCAGCATGCTCTAGCTCTGCCCAGCAGGTGTGTCTCACAGTGCTATGGTGGCTGGAGGTACCACAGGGACCCAAGGACGCTGAGGCAAACTGGCCATCAGTGGAGGCAAAGTCAGCATTTTATAGGTTATTCAGCAAAAATGTCAGGAAAAAACTACTTCCTAGCCATCGTAACTTCTGGATGGTTAACAGCTTGTATAGAGTGGCCATACCTTGTTTAAATTCAATAGCTACTACTACTTCTTCTTTCTCCTCCTCTTCTTCTTCATGTCAGCTTCTTAAATTGCTTTAGAATAAAAGCCCCCAACCCCTGATTTTAAGATGGAGGCTTGAGGCCCCACCCCTGGAACCATGGCTCTTTGGAAGCTGAGTTGAGGATCATAGTCACAGAGTGACACCCAACCTCATTCAATTCCAAACCCCAGACACCCAAATGGAAGGTCACTTGTTGGCATTCTTAAACTCTGTTCCTTTTTCCTCCAGGATTTGTTTGTTGTTGTTGTTGTTGTGTGACGGCGATTGCTTACCTTGTGTGTAGCAAGGACCTGAGGACTTCTTTTAAAATTAAAAAAAATTTTTTTTTCTCATCTTTGATTCTCAACTACAATACTCAGTCTGTAGGGATTTTTTTTTGGGGGGGGGGAGCAATGTAATTAGAAATTTGTTAGCGTTTCAATTTAAAAATACATTTTAAAAATCCATTCAGCAGCAGGAGGGATGGCACAGTAGTTTAGAGCATTTGTTGCTCTTGCAGAGGACCCGGGTTTAATTCCCAGCAGCCAAAGGGCAGCTCACAACCATTTGTAACTCCAGATCAGAAGATCCAAGGCGCGCTTACATCCTCCAGGGACACCACTCATTCACATGGATGCATTCGGGCAAAACATGCAAACTCATAAAATCATAAAGCATTTTTTAAAAGCATGCACCTTGTTTTATTAAGTCTTGCACCAAATTTCTACCTGCTCCATCCCTCACTTCCCCCTTTCTTATTTGGTGTCTCTCTCCATTAAGCTCCCCTGGTGGGCCAAACATTTCACTGCCTTCTAGTCAAGAAATGAAACCTTAGCCTCAGAGGGCTCTTTAGTGAGTGCATCCAGGGGATGTTGCTAAAGAATGTAAAACCCGTTCCATCCTCACAGGGAGACATCAAGAATTGGGAGCTCTGGTAAGAATCCCTTGGAGGGGGCTGGAGAGATGGCTCAGGTCCCGAGTTCAAATCCCAGCAACCTCATGGTGGCTCGCAGCCATCTCTAAAGAATCCCTTGGAGAGTAGTAGTAGGTATGATGTGGGAAAGAGTCCGGAGGCAGTGGTTATGCCTTTAATTCCAATACTCAAGAGTTCAAGGCCAGCTCTGGTTTACAGAGCAAATTGTAGGGCAGCCAAGGCAGGCAGGGTGGGAGGAAGGAAGGAAGAAAGGGAGGGAGGAAGGAAGGGAGGAAGGAAGGAAAGGAAAAGAAACTCCCAGTATGGATAGCTAAAGGGGCAGCAAGCTCCATCGCTAAAGTAAAAACCTGTTGGTCCTGACTGGGGAGGCACTAAAGGCGGAACCTGGGCAGAAATCCGGCTGCCAAGGAAAGCGAGAAAGCCTTTAAAGAGAAAGGCTTGCAAATCCTACCCCAACCTCGTCTTTACGTAGAGGCACCAGGACCACGTGACAAGCGCTTTTCTTCTCTCACCCCAGCGGGTGAAAACCGGTCCTCAGCCGGTTGCTGAGGTGACCGGAGCGGCTGCAGCGTTTAGCTGGTTTTTCAGAGCGCTCGCGGTGTCTTGCCTGCAGCAGCACCGTTCCCGTTAGTAACACAACACCCGTGCTCCACCTCTGACCTAAACTTGCTGTTTGAGGATTCTGGGTGCTAGCCCGGTCTTCTGCAGCCACAAATCCACAATGGCCTTGGTAGGCCGATTGCTTTCTTTACTCCAGATTACTAGGGCTGAGCGAAGTCTCGTCCCCCGCCCCCACTCCCATACCCACCCCCACGCCCGGCGCGACCCCGCCTCCTGGCTGTCAATGCGCAGGCCCCGCCCCGGGCCCGCGCTTTGCCTTCTCCAGGCTCCGCCCCTGCCCCTTACTCCAGACCCTTGGCCGTTCAACGAGCAGAGCCACCAGCTCCCCGCCGGGTCCAACCTACACCTCGAAGCAAGAGAGCGACATGGCAGCTCCAGCAAAGGGCGAGAACCTGTCCCTGGTGGTGCACGGACCTGGAGACATTCGCCTGGTAAAAAGGGGAAGGAGTGTGGGACTCCAGGCAGCCACCCACCCAGCCCTGCTTCGCCCCTCTGGCAAGCTCAGCAGCATTACCCACTACCAAAGTTATGTTGCTCATATAGGGCCGGCACGTGGCCCGTGCCAAGCACCTCTGGCTGCCTCTGTTTACCCAGATCTCAGCTGGTTATGGAAAGGTGGGGGTGGGGTAGCCGTTATCTATCTCTAGGAAGAGTTCTGGTCGCGTGCTCCTGGAACCTAGACCGCTGACAGGCACGTGAACAGTTGAAAACCTATCAAGCCTTCACCACCCCGGTTAGCTGCAAATTCACACTCTTGTTATCGCTCCTCAGAAGGATCAGAGGGAGACTTCCAGGATTAGGATCTACCCAGATCTCTGGTAGAAAAAGATGTCAAGGTGGCATTTAAAAGCCATGAT
The DNA here is from genome assembly GCF_963924665.1 of Micromys minutus. Taxonomy (NCBI): domain Eukaryota; kingdom Metazoa; phylum Chordata; class Mammalia; order Rodentia; family Muridae; genus Micromys; species Micromys minutus. The sequence continues at coordinate 29,585,515 of NC_137952.1, forward strand.
GACGTTTCTATCTAATCCTTTTTGCTTGGGACTGATAATATCTCCCAGCAGAATTATGATCATGAGAGGGCCTAGCATTCAGTAAGTGCTAATAATGCACTTTAACTGGGGATTTAGCCTATTGCTGATTTCCCTTACTCCACATCTGGATCATTTCCCTGGAGCATTCTATGTAAGTCTGTATCTGGCTTTAAACTTCTTTCTGTCCCCTGAACCAGTGTTCAGACATTTGCTGAATCACCTCTGTGCTTATGCCAAAGTTCCCTTGACAAAGTCCACCTCAGCTGGACATGCATATGTGCATTTGGTACCAGCCAACTCTGCTCCCCAGGGCCTGTCTCCTTCTCACTCAGAGAACGTGTACCAGGAGAGACTCATCCAGATGAACAGTGTTTGTCTGTTTAACCGCCTGTCCTCGGTGTTTTGACACTTCACTGAATGCAAAGAGACTGAGTTTGGAAGCATTTTCAGGTGGTTCCAGATTTATCCACCCATCTGTGGATTCCAAGCCAGGAACCACTGCCTGAACTGACGCTCCCCAAGATGGGTAGTCTTGGTTAGTTAACAGAGCCAAGACAAGGACTCAGATTCGAATTCTTTCTAGTGCCCTCTCCAGTCCCTTTGGAACTCCTACCCAATACCCTGAATTAAAGAGACGCTGTGGTTGTTTATCACAGTAAGTGGCAGGTATGGGGAGGGAAAGTGATGTATTGCTACGTAGCTTCCAGGGTGAGTCACTAATGTTTATTTACTAAGTGAGATTTGCCTGTTCTGTGTGCCGAGGACCATAGTCCCTGCTCCCAAGCATCCCCCAAGAGACTGGTGAAAGAAATCATCAAAGCACCATCATGTGCTGGGACCCCTGTAACTCAACACAGGCCTCCTGGGCTTTCCTCCTTCCCAGGCATCTTTTCCCAGCCACCACAACCCCTATGGGAGACTTCTATCCCTCTGTTTTCTTGGGGCAGATATTAGTAGTGCAAATTTGGGTGGTGGGATGAACCCCAAACCCCTGGAAACTTGAGGGGAGCTGTTCTCTCCTAGGAGAACCACACAGTGAAACCCAGGATGTCTGAGTGTGGTAGATAAGGTGGTAGTGGCTTTTGAAAATCAGGCTAGCTTGGCTATGAATTATAAAGTGGGGAAGAGAGAAGACATGTTTTCCTTTTTAATGTAATGCCACACAGCCACAGTTTTAGGTCTTTCCCTGGAGGATGGGTGGAGAATTGAGTAGACTAGGGGCAGGGTCTGCTGATAAAAACCCTTGCCCCAGGATCTCACATTCTTTGGAGAAACACCCATTGCTAATATCTAGAGCAGGATTCCGAAGGGTTCTGAAGGGAAAGGGAGCTCAGGCTTTCGCAGTGATGCCTTCCCAGCTATCATAAGGCCAATGTCCGGGGCATAGCTCTATCTAGAAAAACAGGATCTGAGTCACTTTGCTGAGGCAAGCAGGAAGGGACGCTAAGACCCAGCCTGGCCTGCAGCTGCCTGGAAAGCAGGATTCCCCTTTCCCAAGTCCAGCATTGGAGGTCTTCCCATATTCAGTGTCAGCACTGAGGAGAGCTTTTGTGATTTGGGTGATGAATGAGAGAGGGGATGTGTTTGTGTGTGGACACTTAACACGCATTTTAAGAAGGACAAGTAAATGAGTAATGTGTATGGCGGGTTGGCATGTAGACATTAGGACAGGCTGGTAGGTTTCCTTCATCTTCATGAGGGGAAAACCAGATTTCTTTTTTAAAAGATTTATTCTGTGTATATATAAGTACACCGTCTTCAGATATGTAGAGCATCAGATACGATTACAGAAGGCTGTGAACCACTATGTGGTTGCAGGGAATTGAACTCAGGACCTCTGGAAGAGCAGTCAGTGCCATTTTTTTTTCTTTTGTAATTTTATTTTATTTTACTGATTTTATTGGATATATTTTATTTACATTTAAAATGTTATCCCCTTTCCCGGTTTCCCATCCATCCCCCCATCCCATCTCTCCTCCTCCTGCTTCTGTGAGCATGTTCCACCATCTACCTACCCCTCCACCTGTCGGCAAACAGGAGGGGTTATTCTTGAAAAGGAAGTAGTAAAGTCTCAACCAAGGGGCTGGGAGTGGGAGTCAGCCCCACCTCCCCTGCAGGTAGCTGTGTGGCTTAGCAGTCTTTCTCCTGCTATAATTAACGTAATTTCTCCTGCTGGAAGAGGAGAGCTAGGCCTGCAATCCCAGCTACTCCAGAGACTGAGGCAGGAAGACTGAAAGTTCAAGGCCAGATTGGACTAGAGAGTAAATTCAAGGCCAGTGGTAGAGTCTCTAGGTTAAATCCCTAACACTGGGAAAGAGGAGGAGGAGGAGGGAGGAAGAGAGACTTTGGTATTTATTTGGGTTGTGTGGCGTCATTGGCCCTGTGCTTAGGAAAGCGCCCCATAGAGTGCAGGCAACCCTACTGTGCTGACTGGAGCCAAGCAGGAGGCCCAAGCGTTTAAACAGTCTTACCAGAGTGTGGATCAAGGCCAAAACCATCAAATGTATGGATAGTTTTGGCAAAATTCATAGAATGTGGGCCAGGCAGAACACTACAACTGCAGCAGTTGGACCATATGCCTCTTTAGCCCATCTTGAGAAATCCAGAACTTTCTTTTCTTCACTGGGTAATGAATTGCTGGTTCATGAATTTGGAACAGAAAACAGCAGACTTGGCTTATCTGCACAGAATCTTTGCTCAGGCAAGTGGGTGGCTTGTGAGTTTTTGCATTTTTAAGAAATGTTTTTGTGATGTAGAGTTTGCTAGGCTAGTAAAGATGCTAAGGAAAGGAATCGGGACATTGTTACATCTTACCCACGAACTGGGCGCTTTAGCTCAATGCTTCAAACTCTGGGCTGAAAGAATGAGATTATTTTCATTTCCAGCTGACCACAGACTGTTTGCTGGCCTCTACAGCTAACAGAGTGCTAGCCACTTTTACACGGGCCTCCCAGCATCTAGTCCCATCTCCAGTCAGTTATGGTCCATCCTCTGAGAGCATTGCTACCTCCTTCCTTCCTGAACACCGGCCCTCTCTTATTTCAGCATGTGGACAGGGAACAGCAACTGTTGTGACAGACAGCTGAGCACCCTGGAGGAGGTGGCAAGGCTGTGGTTTGGATTTTTGTTTATTTTATACTGTCATTGGCTATGAGTGGACAACAAGGTAAAGGGGGAAAAAACAGTCATTTAAATATTAATATTGTTTCATTATAAAGGGCAGAGAGGATGGCATGAGGTTTAAATAACAATCAGGATTCCGTGAAAGTAGTTTTTGCTTTTTGAGGAAATGTAACACTTCCTAGGCCAAAAGGATTGCTTCAAGGGATGGCAAGATGGTGCTTGCTGCCATGCCTGACAGGTTGAGTTTGATATCTGGAACCCACATGGTGGAAAGAAAGCGCTGGCTCCCAGATGTTGCCTTCTGATGCCCACCTGCATGTATGTGACATGTATGTATATATACATAGGCACGCTAAATAAATAGGATACAGTGAAAAGAGAATTGCTTTGATGATGATGTTTTTAAAAAACAAGTTGCATCTCAACACACTTCTTAACATAGTTGAGCTATGGATGAGAAGGAGGGTCTTGTCATGATCACCTGGCAAGTCAAAAGGTCCTAGGCATCCTGTCCCTTTCCCTGGCTGGACAGAGCCAGGTACCTTGATAGCCACTAGTGAGCAGCTGATTCAGCCAGGGAGAAAACCTGGAGAGGGATGCAGGCTACTCTGTATTTTAGTATGTCTGGGTTTGTTCAAAGCCCATAGCCCCAGCTGCTCACAGCCAAGGCAGAAGAGGACTGAAAGTTCAAGGTCTTCTTCAGACTACTCTGGGCTACAGAATGAGACCAGCATGGGCAGTTTAGTGTGTCCTTATCTCAAAAGTAAGAAGGACGCTAGAGATGCAATTTAGGGATAGGGTTACCATGGGCAAGACCCTAAGTTCAGTCCCGAAGTGGAGGCTCTTGAGAGGGAAACTAGAACACCAAACTCATTTAGAAAACAAGGAACTATCCAAATAAATACTTCCTTCATTTTATCTAAATTATGTTTCTGTAGTAAACAAAACCCAAACCAATGATAAGCCACTTCAAATTCAAAACAAGCAACCTGACTTCTCTGTCAAATGCTTGAGAAAGCATTGCCTTTGTCTGGAAAGGTCTGGAGGCACCGAGATATTTCCCATCAAAGTAGAAGGAAGCACCAGTCTGATAAGGTCTTAATGTTCTGAGAAGAAAAGGGCTCATAGATTAGGGGAAATTCTTTTTCAAATATCCCATGATATACTGAAGAGAAATATGTGCATATGGACATATATAATGACATGTGTATATGTGTAGTTAAATATTAATATTGGCAACAAATTTAGTTAGTTCTCAGCATGGTTGCTGAAGGTAGAGGTTTTCTCCAAACTAGATTTTTTTTATACGAAAAACGTTTCTAACCACAGGTAACTTGGTCAAGATTTGCAGTTATCTGTTCAGTATAAAAGAGAATAAAAACTTATAACTGCACAAGCCTTCTCCATTGATGCTAACAAGCATACTCTTGCTTACTTAAATATGTATTATCTAATTAGCATGTGGTTTCGTTCCTATATTTTTAATTAGGAAGAAAATTTAATATTACTGATAAGAACTAAGTAGTTCTCTGTCCTGTGTAGATTGGGATCTTGTGGACAGAGGGTGCAAATGAATTATGTTCCAAGTCATGTTACCCCAGGGAAGGCTTCTAAAGCAAGGAATACCCTGAGAACCCTAGATTACAAAAGCCTGCTGAAAGCCAGGTACCACTGCTGACCTTTAACCCCAGCACTTGGGAGGCAGAAACAAGCAGATCTGAGGCCTAGTTATAGTCAGGGTTATACAAAGAGACTTTGTCTCAGAAAAAAAAAATAAAAGCAGCAATCTAGACTGTTGGATAGACCCATCAGGATATTTCCAGACTCTTCAATCCTAACATATCCAAACTTAAGTCTTAATGTCCCACAGGAGTTAAGATGCTTCACTTCCTGTTTCATGGGATCTTGAGAGGGAGAAAGAGCCTTTATGAGGAAGAATAAATAGGAAATGTTTGTGGCTAGAGGTGAGATTGGGGATTGGGGTCCCCATTTGAGAGGAAAAGGATTTTTCAGGGTTATTGAGGGGGGGAGTGTAAACCTTCCTATTTCTGAAAGATTGTCATCAGCAGCACAGAGGCTGGATAGAAGGAGGAGAGCCTGGGCAGAGGACCAGGTCAGTGGACTCTGGGAGGGCTTTCAATCCTTTACTTTGACTGCCTCATATGCCAAGATTAATGGCTGGAGCAAAGTCTCTTGCCTAATTGGAAAACCTTTGGGTTTTCCTCCCACTCTGAGAACACAAGACAGATACATGGGGGTTAGGGAAAAATGAAGCAGGAAGAGAGTAGCAATAGTCAGCACAGCCCCTGGGGTCACAGGCACACTGACACGTGGGAGCAAGTGGCAAAGACATCTGCTAAGGATCTGGGCTGTCCCTTTAAAGTATGGGGGTGGCTTCGTTTCCACATTACAGGAAGCATGCCTAAATCATTGGTAGAGTCCTATTTCAGGTCTTCCAAGTCCCATTCCTTTAAAGGACACATTTTTTTTTTTTTTTTGAACTTAACATGAAAAAAGGGGGGGATGGGGGAGTCTAATCCCTTACAACACTTTGAAGTACTTTGCCCTTTGCCAAAGGACAAGGTTGTCCAGAGCTGGTTAAAGTGTTACGGGAACAGAACTTTGGGCTATTTCTTTTGTAATAAGAGCAAACGTATTTGCTATGAGTCGGCATTCTCTTTCATGATTATCCTCACGATACAAAAGAGGAAATTGAAGAGGTTATATAACATGCCTTAGGTACACAGCAGGTTGAGGAGAGCCGGCTTTGTACATGGGCAGGCTATTCCAGAGCCTGACTTCTGCCCAGGCTCACCCAGGCCTACTAGAGGAGGGAAAATGGCCCTTCCACGATTTTTCCTTGTCTCGATGTCCTGACTACCACCTAGGCCAGCTGCACTCAAACAATGGTTTTTAACCCTTTTGTAGAGGTTACATATTAGATATCCTGCACATGAGATATTTACATTATGATTACATAACAAACAAAATTAGTTATAAACTAACAATGCAAATAGTTGTATGATTAGGGGTCACCACAGCATGAATGGTATTAAAGGGCCACATCGTTAAGAAGGTTGAGAACCATTGACCTAGGCAAAATGGGTTGAGAGTGTGAATTCAAATATACCTAAGGGAGCTGATGAGACATTCAAACCACACAGACATAGACACACACACACACATATACATACATATACATATATATACATACATCCACATACACACATTCATATACATACATACACATATATGCACACACACACACACAAACACAATTTGGATGAGAGACAGCTGAGATGATTCCATCTACCCAGGGACATCTTTATGGAGATTGTGTAAGGGTTACTGAGAGTGTGCTGAAGAGAGAGAAGGGTGGCTTTATATGTGATTCAGATGTTTCTAGAATGCTGACATAGCTAAAGAAGACAGCGCTCCTCTTGGTGCATTTGTGAGACATCCCCAAGAAATCCTGCTCAGGAAACTTTGAATGTGTCTGAAATGACAATCACGGAGAATAAAGTGAAAGTGTAGGCTGTCAGAGGAACTAAGTAACTGTGTATGTGTGTGTGAGGGAGGAGTGTGTGTGTGCATGCATGTGTCCATTCATGATGCATGGGTACGTTTGTCTGTCTGTCTGTCCTCACCCTTTTTAAGGCATCCATTCTACCCCTGAGCTACAGCTCTCAAGAACCCTGAGAGCTGAGCAGGTAAAGGAAAGCTTAGCATCCAGGAAACCTGAGCTGGAGAAGGAGACTAGGCAAACAGGAGATTAGGTCAACAGGGCGGTCTCCACACAGCACCTTTTAGTGTTCAGTGGCCCTGCTGTGGTGGCTCCGTAAAGCTGCGCTACAAAACAGTGGTTTGTAGCACAGTATCTACAAGGTTATGGCTTATTTAGTTTAAGACAATCTTGCTGTCTATTTCAGTCGATTTTAAAGTTCTAGATCCTTCTGCCTCAGCTTCCTCAACTGGGGCTATAGGTAAGTATAAAGAAAGCATTTGTTAGTATGTGTGCTCACATGTGCCTGCAACGGCCAGAACCCAGAACGTGTTGGATCCCTTGGAGCTGGAGCTACAGGCATTTGTCAACAGCCTGACATGGATGCCAGAATCTGAACTCTGGTCCTCTGGTCCAAGCAGTTTCAACTGCTGAGCCATCTCTCCAGTTACCAAGGGTTGATCTTAATAAGGTCTTATGCCCAGTGGCATACCCCCTGCAGAGAGGGGGAGGCCAGAGCTAATCCACAGTCCAGCGAAGTCATCAAGAGGCAGGGAGAGGTTGTTAGGGTTCTAGCTCTGTTGCTTGCCTTGTTTACACAAAGCCTGGGTTCCTTCGCCAGCACCACAAAAAAATACGGTATGGTGGCACTCCTTTGTATTTCCAGCATTTAGGAGGAGGGACGGCTTAAAGGTCACCTCCAGATAAGTAGCCAGAGAGTGTGGGAAGAGAGGAGAGGGAAGTGGTGGGAAGAATGAAGTGTTCAATGTCCTCTGCCACTCAACAGAAAACAGATGTTAGCATAGCACCCTCTGGTGTCCTGAAGGGTCACTGCATCTCTGCATGATTAGGTAAGCGCAGCTTGGTAACTAACCCCTAGCTGGAAGCAGAGATAGGAAGAAGGTGGAGCAGAACTTCAGTGCCTGCGGTTTGTCTGTTGATGCCATTAGTAGGGAGGATGGGCGAGGTTCCAAGTTAGAAACAAGTTCATTAGATTGCACTGAAGGTGAAGTTAAAATTTTATCTGCTATAAGAGAAACACAAGTTTACACAACAATCCAGGGCCTTAGTTAATGTTAAATAAGGACCCGTGACCACTTTGGGGAAGATTTGCTGATAGCTGTTCTTAGGTGGCGATTTCTTTAAAAATGGATTTTTTTTTCCTTCCCGGACTCCAGTAGTGTCACCCCCTGCTTAGCCCCTGCTTAGCCCGGCAGGTTACTAACCATTCCAGTTCTTCATTCTCAGGCCACGGAGCTGAATTGATGGTGCCTGTAGAACTCAGCATAGGTTACCCCAATGGACCCCATAGCCCCGTGCCTCTCAGCATTAGCACACACGTGGGGTTTTCCCCCCTCAGTTCAATTAGCACTGAGTTTTCCCCACAGGAGAGACTGGTGGTTTGAAGTTAAAGCATCTAGACCTTACCATTTAGACCTTATGTGGAATCTTTTGGGGAAGGCTACCACCTCCTCGGTTTGGAGTGAGGCACTGGACCTGGTGTGGAAGAAATAGGAGCATTAGAAATGCTGAGTAAGGTTTAGCACTAGCTACTGTCAGTGTGGATTAATGCTGTGGGCTGCCTATAGCAAGTGACGTGAGCCAGGCCTGGGGGCGCAGCCTCAATCTTAGACTTTGGGGCAATAGACTCATCAGTTTGAGGTCAACATGGGGTGCATAGTTAGTGGATTCCAGTATGTGAGTATGTAGCAAGAGCCTGTTTAATAAAATTAAAGACAGTTCAGGAAACTTTGGGAAGGTCGAGAACTTTTCTTTTAAAGATTTATTTATTATATGTGAGAACACTGTAGCTGTCTTCAGACACACCAGAAGAGGGCATCAGATCTCATTACAGATGGTTGTGAGTCACCATATGGTTTCTGGGATTTGAACTCGGAACCTTTGGAAGAGCAGTCAGTGCTCTTAACCACTGAGCCATCTCTCCAGTCCGAACTTTTATTTTTAAAAAAATATTTATTCACTGTATGTATATGTGGGGGGGGGGCATGGCTGGTATATGGAGGTCAGAGGACAACTTTTGTGTTGGTTCTCACCTTCTACCACGTGAGTTTCATCTCACTAGCCAGGAAATCTTTAATCAAAGACCCATCGGGACACTCTGCATGAGGCCCACCTATCACACGACTGACTTTCACCCAAAGAAGAAAGGTCACTCCCTCAGGCCTGCACTAGGTACAGTAGAAACTGGTATAGATGTCAGACACAGCCGGGCCAAGCCTTGGTTGATCCAGGATCTTGACCAAGTTAGCTAACTTCCTAACCTCAGCTTTCTTTCTCCCCTTTAAGCTCTGGGCTGTGGTAAGACCGAGCTGAAAGTATTATCTGGCCTACCAGCAGGCATGGTAAACAATTCTTGTTGCTTTTCCCTCTGGTTCTTGTCTGCCCACAAAGAATTAGTAAACACTTGGATCAGTGTCTTTTCTCCTTGTCAATCCTGACTGAACCCTGGCAGTTAACCTCGGAGAACAGGTTAGTAAGCAGATTCGAATACTATCTGTAAATACCAGAATACCTCCCATTGCTTTTTGCACTAAAATGCAGGGTCCCTGTGTTCCCAATGAGTTCCTAGACTCCCCATGGAGGTTTTAGAAGGAAGGACTGGGTACCCACTGGAGATGATTTAAAAGAACAGACTAGCCATGTAGATCCTCTCCCAGCAGCCCCTGCCAGCCCCTGCTCACCACTCCCTTCTTTCCTGTAGGAATATGTCCGAGCAGATCTGTATCTGAGAGTGAGATTTCTAGGATGAAAAGTTCCAGTGTGGAAGGCAAATCTAGAGACCCACAACAGCTCAGACACTCTCTCTGCCTGGGACACGTCTAGCACACTTTTTTTCTTAGTCTTGGGCAAATGCCACCAGAGTGGGGGTGGTATGTTGAGGAATTAGAGCGGCTTCCGTCAGGATCTGATAGCTGACAATTGATTGTGGGTCAGTTTTCCAGGCAGGGAACCCAGCTTCAGAACTTTTTTCCGATCCATGGCAGGTCACTAACTTCAGCTTGTTCTCTGTTGTGTTTGGAATACATCGGGCATGACACTATCTGGGCTCTGTTTTGAGCAATATGGTGGCAGGCAGGCCAGGATTTCTAGCCTGCCTGATGTGCTGCCCCTTGTGTGCTCACGGGTAGTAGGAGATGGTGTGAACTTGTGTTTTGAGAAATAATTCAATGAAACTCCAGGAGAATATTTTATAAGTGAAATATATACAGGTAAGTTATTATGTGGACTAAATAACCTTCTCTGTTTTATTTATTTCAGGAGAACTACCCAATCCCTGAGCTGGGCCCAAATGGTAGGTTCTGATGTGACATTCGTTGTATCTGCTGGCTTTGGCCTTGGAGGCTTGTGCGTTGGTCCTTGCCCCTTTCCCTACCAGCTAATGTGCTTACGTCGTCCATTGCCCTCGACCGTTTATACTTTGGTTGCTGTTTGAAGTAAAAGAATCACCGATAGGAGAGAAGCTTAGATACCAGACTGCCACGTTGCCTGGAGTTTCTGATGTGAATCATGTGGACCAAAGGCAGAACCAACCATCCCTACCTAACAACAACCCAGTATCATGTCTACCAGATTAGATACCAAATCATAATTCTGGTTCTAAAACTCCACAGAACTAAATCTCAGAGTTTGTAGAGGAACATTGTGTTAGAACAGCCAAGAGGGCCAGACCAGAACTGTCTACCTATCTAGGAGGGGTAGGAGGGGCTGCTGGAAGCCCTGTCTCTTCCCTGAATCAAAAGTGACTGAATATGTAGAGGCAGGGCTCCTAACACCTTTGCTCCACTCCTAGACCTCTCAGTGGGAGAGCCCACTGGGCTGAGCTGCCATGAAGGCTTCCTGGTGTCATCTGGACCTGGGGAGGTAATGCCAAGTGTTGGCCAGAGTAGACCCTTCATCCCAAAATCTAGTTCCTAATCTATAGAAGCCCAGGGTGAAGCTAGGGGCAATGCAGAGTCTTGGGTCCCTCAGACCCCTGTCCTCTCCTTGATGCCCTGGGATGTTCTCAACACCGTACCACACTTCAGCACAGATTGAAGACAGCTTTCTTGGTAACTCGTGAGCTTTGCTACTCAAAGGTCAGCTGTATTGTTGACTTGTGGTGATAAGATATAAAAATAAACAGCTGTTTCTGTCAGTGCTTCGCAAGCAATGCAAGTTCAGGGCTTAAACATTTTCATGAAGATACCATGTTCAGAGGAGGCGGCCTCTCTGTATGCTGACGAGTTGGCCTTGGTTGTAGAGGCAGCCAAGTTAGGCCTTTCCCGGTGTGTAAAGGGCCCCTCCGAGCCCCCCTCCGAAACTTCCAACCCCACTCAGCCCACTCATTCTTCTGCCTTTTGCTGTGGTTGAATTGGAAGAAAGTATTTCAGAAAGCCAACATCTCTTGATGCAAATTTGAACTTCTATAGAGAAAGCTGAGTTCTCCTGATTTCAGTAATCTTTATCTTTGATTTCAGAATTCAGCCTGTCATTCCTAACTGCTCAATCAAAACCAAGGGCAGAGACAATTCTCTAGAGCCATTTCTGGGGGCGGGGTGGGGTGGGGAGGGGGATGGATTGCTGGTGGTTTGTGACAGATGCTGTCTCTTGGTCTCTTTGTCTTTCAAAGATGGAGGTTTTCCTCAGGGAGGGATTCATAAAGTCAGCTAAGTCAGACAGGGCAGGAATCCATTGGTACTTACTTGAGCCCAGAGGCCCAGCAGTGCCATTGTTTTAAACTTGGACAGTAGCCAGCAGAAATACCACTGCACCTCACTTGACTCAGTCCCTCGAAGGGGACAGTAAGCTAAGTAAAGCTGCACCTCTTTAGAAAACAAGGAACAGGAGGAACTTAACCTGGCGGGTCATCACGCGGTGGCAAGCTACTGGTTATCTCCTGCAAATAGTTTGTTCTTTTAAACAGCTGACACGGTGCTTCCTCATAATATCTTGTACAGCAGGATTGGTCAGGGTTCTCCAAACAGACAGAGCAAGTAAGATATGTATGCACATGTATGTGCATTTATGCAGAGGTTGGGAGGGGGAGAGGGTGGTTTTCTTTTATGTTAAGCAACTGACCCTGTGACTGGATGGTGGGAAAGCTTTGGGCTTGCAGGACAGGGCAGCAGTCTCTGGCAAGTTTTCTGTATTGGAGTCTTAGGAACGTTTCTTCTTCGGTCTTCTCCCAAGGGCTTTACTTGATTGGATGAGGCCTGTCTACTTATGGAGGATAATCTGGTCCACTCAAAGTCTATTGATTTAAATGCTAATTGTACCATAAGACACCTTGAGAGAACCCTAACTTGATTCTCCTTTGGTTTTCTCCCAAAGGCTTTTTACTTGATTGGTTGAGGCCTACCTACTGACTTTATGGAGGATAATTTGGCCCACTCATAATCTTGATTTAAATGCTAATTGTACCATTAGACCTTTCACAAGAACCCTGCCTTGTGAGCAAAATCTGCATGGATATTTGACCAAATGGCAGGGTACCCTAGCCCAGCCAAGTTAACATGCACAGACCTTCAGCGTTCAGTTCCTTTGCTATGTTCAAGCTGTTCTGTGTCTTCCTAGGCTCTCTGATTAGCTCATTTTCCTTTGTAATCTCAATTCTGTACTTGACTCTGAGAACCGAGCTCTCTTCCCTGTCTAGAGGGAGACTGCTAGAGTTTCTGAGAGGAATGGAAGGATCGCCTTTCCCTCAGTGTTTCCTCTGTCTCCATTATTTCACTAGATGTGTTACTAAAGATGCATTCGGTGGGGATCTGCGGCTCGGATGTTCACTACTGGGAGCATGGCCGAATTGGGGATTTTGTTGTGAAAAAGCCAATGGTGCTTGGGCATGAAGCTGCTGGAACAGTCACAAAAGTAGGAGCATCAGTGAAACATCTAAAACCAGGTCAGTAAACGTCTGAGTGCTTTTGCTGAGAGTACATCTCCGCTAAGCACAGAGGTACAGGTGTGTAAGAGGGAGTGCTGGGTCCCTACATGTAGGGATCTTACTTTCTGCGGGGGGGGGGGGGGGGGGGGGGGGGGATGGGCACAGACCAGGGTCAGAAGCAGGTACTTAAGTCACAATGTGTGCTGGGGAAGGCAAAGAGGATCAATGTGTCTTATCTAGACCCATGTCCCCTTTGAAAGAGATGAAGAATGTGAAATAAATCAGAAAACGGGGTTGAGAAAGTATTCCTGTCATAAGCTACAAACTGCTTCCATATGCTGAAAATCAAGACCTTTTTGATTTTACTTTTATTCATTTACTTTTGAGATAGTGCTTCACTCTATAGCCCAGGCTGGCCCAGAACTCTATAGCCCAGGCTATATCAAGATCGCCTCTATCTCAAGGTGATCCTTTTGCCTTAGCCCCAGAGTACTGTTATAAAAACCATGAGCTACTATGCCTGGCTTACATCATTTCAGGTGTGAGTCTATTCCTGGTTAGGCATACTCTTTGGTTGTTTGAGACAGGATTACTTTTGTAGCTCTGGCTGCCCTGGATTTCTGTAGACCAGACTGGTCTTGAACTCAGAAATCTGTCTGCCTCTGCCTCCCAAGTTTTGGGATTAAAGGCGTGCTCCACCATCACCTGGAGTCATGCTGCTTAATCAGAGCGCCCAGAGACTCTCTGTGTCTTGACAGAATGTGTGGTCTTATTGTGGAATGCACGGGCTTTCCCCATGCATGGTAGGGCTGTTTTAACCCCACACCCTAGAATCTTTGAATTAGGAAGATCTTGATTTTCTTTTCAGAGAGAGGCTCTTTTATCCCAATTGGCTTCCATCTTGCTATGTAGCCAAGAAATGACCTTAAAATCTTGGCATTTCTCCTTCTACTCCCTTAAGTTCTCATCTCAGGCTGCACTGTGGCTTTCACAAGGCTAAAGCCTTATACCCAGCGTTAAGCCAGTCAACTAGCTTGTCTTTCATCCTGAAGTTTTTATTTCAATAGAATATCTTTTATTTATTCTGTAACAGTTTTATACATATTAACGATGTGTCCCCACTTTTGCCCAGGTTCCCCAACTTGCCCCTTCTTTGTGTCTTTGCCTTTTTTTTTTAAATTTATTTAAAGCAGAGTCCAGTTTAGTACTCCCTGTTGGGATGTCCACTGATTGTGTAGGTGACCATGGATGCAGTGAGTTTGTGAGTACAATAGCCATGGTGTGTCCGGAGGACAGTGTTACACAGCACCCATGTGCTTACATCCCTTTACCTCCCTCTTCCAATGACCCCTGAGCCTGGGACGCGCTGTGATCTAGATGTCCCACCCAGGGGTGAGCATATAAGTCATTTGCTCTTGGCACTTTTGTTTTGAGTCTTACATTACCTGCTGACCACTAAGGAGAGAACAAACAGGACTGAGAGTGGGCAGCGCTCAGCTATGTGTATGAACATGAATATTTTAAAAGTAGCTTGACAGCACATCCATTTAGCTCAACAAGAGTGGTATGCTTCTCCCTGGGGCCTCTAACGTAGTCTCTGGTTTTTATCAGACGCCTAGGAGAACAACGGTCTAGAAAAACCTGTGTTTGATAGTCCCAGAGTAATGGCTGCAGTAGACTGCATCGTCCTCCAACGCAGCGAATTAGTTCTGAACTGTCTGGGCACAACTAGCTGATGGCATCAACCTTCCTTTGCTAATGAGGCCATCAGTGGCCTGGAGAGGACTTCAAATCAGTTGGAGGAAGCTTGGGTGTGGTAGGAAGCATTGTGAAATAGTTCAGTTTCTGAGCCCAGACATAAAGAGCACCAGTAAACTTAGAAGTTAAACATTGTCTCATTTAGGATTCTTAAATCAAGACCTATTGATTGGTAATGGAAATTGAAAAAGCCTGTGGTGACCCAGGCTCATCTCAAAGTGGAAGGTTCTCATCTTCCACCAACCAACCAACATCCGATCCCTTCCTGTTGTGTTGGACCAGGTTCTCTGAGTTCTAGCAAGTGCTTAATCAGTGTCTACTGTGGGTTCAGACTTGGGTCAGGTGCTTTGAGAAATGGGACAAAAACAAAAGCCCTGGATTTATAGATCTGGCTAGAGAGACCAGAACTTAGAACTGTCAACAACACTAATGGAGAAAAATGTACATAGTCAGGGGTCAAGGAAAGGACACAGAGGTGGTTAAAGAAAGCTCATTGATTTGGGTCTGGGAGCTGGATATATGAAAAGAATAATTACAAACAGAAGAAAGCTTGTATGTATTGGCTTGCTGTTCATTGAACACCAATACATGTAAATATTTAATTCTTGAGAAAATGCCATGAGGTACACATTATTAGTTTTATTAGTAGATGCAGACACTGGAATGTGGTTCTTGCCCAGGTCACACACTGGCTAGTCTGAGTTGGCTGGAGTGCCACCCTGTTTGAGCTGGCTCAAGAGTGAATTTTTGAACCAGTGAGCTTGCCTGTCATCTGAGAAGGTTTTATTTTGAGCTAGTGAAGAGGGTCAGACCAATAAAATGACACAGCTCAAGTAATGTGTCTAGATTCTCACACACTGATGCTCAGAGCAGATGTTTTCCCCTGGGGGGTTACTAGAGATGAAAAAAATATGTATACCCCCTCTTAAACTCTTCCAATGAAAATTTTCATGTTGTAATGTAATAACTAGGAGGTAAAATGAGATGATGTAAAACTCCACCTTGGATATCAAGTTGAGTATATTACCCTTAATAGTGAATTGTTACATGAGCCCTTTATGTTTTTAGAATATAAAGCTTTATTTTTTAATATATTTTATTGGATATTCTCATTTACATTTCAAATGTTATCCCCTTTCCCAGTTTCCTCTCCAGAAACCTCCTATCCCATCCTCCCTCCCCCTGCTTCTATGAGGGTGCTCCCCCACTCACCCACCCACCCCTCCCACTTATATATACATATATATACACATTTTTTAAGTTTAGAATTTCTATGTGTGTGTGCATTTTGTCTGCATGTGTGTCTTGCACCATGTGCATGTCTGTTGCCTGTGAAAGCCAGAAGAGGGAGTCAGATTCCCTAGAACTGGAGTTACAGGTATTTGTGAGCTGGTTGTGAGCTGAGAATTAAGGCTGGGTCCTCTAATAGAGCAGACAGTGCTCTTAAATGCAGAGCTTTCTCCAGGTCTTACCCACTGGTTTCTTATTATGGTAAAATATATATGAAGCAGACAACTTACTAATCTTAAGGTACTCTCAATTTAAATGAGGAGTCAAGACACTCACAAAAATTATCTAGAAAACAGGAGATAGCCAGTAGTCTACCAACAAGAGAATAGCTTAGCTCTAGGTGCTGTGTTCATAGGATGGGATGCTACTGAAAGTCTCAAGAAAGGAATAAACAATTGATCTATAACATGTATTAACCTAAAAATTTACTTAATGAGAAGCCAGGTGCAAGAAATATATACCATGTGATCTCCATTTTTAGTACTGTGTAACCAGCAGTGATAATTCATAACAGACAAACTTAGAGCCTCAGGTGTCTTAGGGGTTGGGGTGGAAGCTGAGAGGATGAAGGTTTTGAGACACAGAGAACTGTGTGTTGCCGCACTGATAATACCAAAACGCAGAAATTGGTGAGCTTGTTGGCTTATAGAGTAAAACAGATCTCAGAGAGATGGCGTGGAGAGGTCAGAGGAAGAGGAAAGGGAAGAGAGGAGAAGGCACCTTGTCTATGATGTCAGGATTCCCAAAGACCAGGCTCTTGATTCTTACATCTGGCCTCAACCAGTGAGCAAGCATGCCTTCATAGCATTTCTGCCCCTGCTCCTGTTTTCAAAGGCTGGAAAGCAGAACCAGACCCAGCAGGCTTGAGGCTCAGCTTCTGTTTGTAGATGTGACACCATCTGTGTTCTTCTCTCCAGGGGATCGGGTTGCCATCGAGCCTGGTGTTCCCCGAGAAATAGATGAATACTGCAAGATCGGCCGATACAATCTGACGCCATCAATCTTCTTCTGTGCCACGCCCCCGGATGATGGGAACCTCTGCCGCTTCTACAAGCACAATGCTGACTTCTGCTACAAGTTAGTGCCCAACGCCTCACCGTAACCCCGTGGGAGTTCTTTTTTATTGGTTGACGACTTTTCTTCTAGTTCCTTACAGCAAGCAGCGTTTACATACATACATACATGCATACATACATACATACATACATACATACACAGATACATCGTACATATGAGAAGTAGGGAGAGACTTACTATGTAGTTCTGGCTAGCCCCAAACTCATAGAGAGATATATATCAGGATAACTAACCTCAAACTCAGAGATCTGCCTGTTTCATGTACCACCACATTCAGTTCAGCAGTACTTCTAATATCAGGACATTAAAGGCAGGCCTGCTCTCCTCTTGGTGGAATGAAGGAACATAGTCAACCTGGGGTTCAGTCTGACTCAACAGTGATTTTTCAGTTTGACTGAAGAAAATCATCACCAAAAATCACCTCTTCCAGCCATTCTGGACAGAACTTGTTATAACCAAGTGCACTGCAACCACAGAAAAGAAAATTATAGCTCTGTGTGATGTCACACCCCTTGAATCCCAGATCTCTGGAGGCAGAGGAAGGTTTGTTCTATATGTAGGTAGTTCAGGCCAGCGAGAGTCACATATTGAGAACCTGCTGGTACAGGGTGAGAGTCCTGCCACGCTGACTTCATTCCCTCCTTGTGTCTTTGGGGAGGTGACATGACCTTCTGCTTCTGCTGAATGCATGGGAGGTTATTTCTGCACACGTGTGCTTGGATACAGTGGGGCTTTGCATGCCTAGTGAATGATGGGGAGCAACGGGCTGAGAGCCACTGTTGGAGTTTGTATGCTCGGCTTCGCTGAAGCAGAAGAAAGCTAGTGAACGGAGGCACAGATCGTAGCCAGGGTCAAAAAGATACGTCCGAGAGGAAAGCAGGGTACCACATATTGTTCCTTGGAGCCCTAGGCTGCTAGCATGCCATTCCCCTTACCAATCCAAGTTTTCTTCCTGTCTACCCTGATCCCAGAGGCAGCTCTCAGCCAGGACAGCACTTATGTGACAGAGGCTAAATGTGTCAAGTGCTCGGATGGTCTGCTGGATCTAACTGAGTTTTTTTCTAAATTTTTTTTTTTCACTTTTTATTTTGGTTTCTCCTCCTCCTTCCTTTTCCTCCCCTTCCTTATTTCCTTTCTTCAGTAAGATCTTACCATATACTCCAGGCTGGCCTGTAACTGTAATCCAGGCCAACATCAAATTCATGTCAATCCTCCTGCTTCGGTTTCTCAGATTTCTGAAGTTACAGACATGAGCACCACAGATGACTAGATCCAAGATTTTCTAGTACTCCCTGAGAATTCAGAGACGAGACACAGACTAGAGATCTTGTGATGACTGAGGTCAGCACCCGGGAGCGCTCTAGAGGAAGGCAGGCTGTACAGGTCAGGCCTCAAACAGCCTTTCATGGATGGAAGTCAGGAACACAGTGGTTAAAGCTCAAAACTGAACAGTGGTCTCTGCCACTTGCTCATTGACCTTAGGTTTAAAATCCTCAGTATCCTTCCTTGCCTGTAAAATAGGCATCCTGGTTAGCATCTCCCTCACAGAACATTCTTTCAGTCAGTTTGAGGGTGGAGTCCAGGGAGGGACCTGAGAGAGACTAGGCCACAGCTGGGGTCGGCTTGGAGGTTTTAAGATGGTGTGTGGGGTGTGGTGATGATTGATATTCTGTTTATAGGTGGTCACGGCAGATCTCCGAGCCCCTAGGAACCTTTACCATTCCTCCATGGCTTCCTTCTGCCTCTGCTCCCTGGTGCTCTACCTCAGCCTTCCCCTCTGATCTGTTTCTGAGGACCCCAACACTGCCACTACCTCTGCATTTCCTACTCCATATCTTCTGACATCCAGCTCCCTCCTCTACCCTTTTATCTTTGCCCTGAACCCTGTTGTAAAACCCACTGGGTTGCCTGTCCTCTGGTGTCCTTAAGTTAGTTACACAAGGCTCCGGTCCAGGAAACCCACAGTCCTCATTCTGACCTGGTCAGTGGTTGGCGGGGCTGCTCCTGGACTCCTAGTCTTCTGCCTGTGAGCTTGGAGCCTTGCTCTCAGCTGGGTACAGGTGTGAGGAGACAGCACCTGACAGAACACTCAGACCCTGGTCCCTTCCTCCCCTCTCCCCTTGACCTCATTTCTTTTTGGTGTTCTTATGCTACAGAGAAGTTAGAGAGAGGGGAGAGAAACTCGGCTGAGGGCCAGTCCCTGCTCTGTGGGAGAATGTGAAGGGCAGGATGTTGTGTCTGAGAATGTGTGTATGTATGGAAACAGGAACTAAGTAAACATTGGATAGTAGGGAACCCAGCAGGAATGAAGTATGAGCCCCAGAGCCACTTGTGCCACAGGGCAGCTGGTGTGCGCCAAATGAGGGCAACCAGGACTCCTTGGCTTGGGTCTCGAAATCTTGTCACAGCTTTAGTTTTTGTCTCCTGAAGAATAACGTGAAAAGAAGGCCTGCTCTGCCTGTCTGGCAGTGTTGTCCTGAGGATTAGGTAAGACAGCATCCTACTTTGCCAAGCCTCCCACAAACACTGTCAGCATCACAGAATTGTGGATGCGGTTGAAATGCCAAGCAGGCTCAGAAGAGAAGCTGAGAACCTAGCAGTGAAGGTGACGCGGCCTTCTGTCAGCTCTGTGGGACAGTTCTCACTTGTATCTCAACCAGTCACGGGGCACCTCGGGATACACGAGGAGGGTGGGTAACAAAGGGATGCCCACTGTTACCTAACTGCTTGGCAAAGTGCATACTAGAAAGCCGTAGTGTAGACCAGTCCTTATGTGCAGGTGCTGGGTTACTGGGTTCAGTCCCTAGCACTTGAAAGAAAAATCACCAGAAACCCTGTGTTCACAGAACTCTGAAGTGGTTTTGCCAAAGAACTTTACTTTCCTAGGGGCATAATACATGGCTTTGGGGGCAAACATCTGCCTTCTAATTCAAACTCTTTGAGCTTCACTTTGAACTTCCGAGATGAGCCATTTAACTCTTGCAACCTAATTTCTTTCTCGGTTGACTGAGTGTGTGGGGTAGGAGGGGTTCGGGGGAGGTAATAGCAGCTACTACTGGATCATTCTAACAGTGTTGTGAGCAATCATATATAACGTGCTGACTTAGCACATTGCTATGCACATAGTCAGGGTTGAAGTGTTTGTTCACTGGTGTAGTGACCTTAGGCAAATACAGTGTCGTGTCAGTGACAGTGTCACAGCAGCATTACTGCGGCATGTCAGCGTAGAATTGAGCATCATCAGAACTTGCTAGAGTCAGAGACTCTAACTGTGGGTGTTGGATTACTTCTCAGGCTTCCTGACGGTGTCACCTTTGAAGAAGGGGCCCTGATTGAGCCTCTGTCTGTGGGGATCTATGCCTGCCGTCGAGGTTCAGTTTCCCTGGGGAACAAGGTCCTTGTGTGTGGAGCTGGTAAGAAACAGGGCTTGTGGCTGTGGATTCACTGGACGGGAATGTGGAGAGCCCTCCTGTCTCTCATTTCTTCTCCAAGAGCTGGGTTTGACGTTTGACACCTTCTGGGAAGGAGAGGGTTGGGTAGTCTTGCTCAGTGATCAGTACTGGGTTAAACAAAGGGAATGTCCAAGGGGATGTAGCCGCACACATCTGTATTTTGGAACCTGGAGACTGAGGCAAGAGAATTTTTGTGTATTCCAGGCCAATCTGAGCTACACAGTGAGAACTATCTCTAAAAGGCCAAAGAGAAGAATAAGTGTCTGAACATGGTAGCAACTATTGTTAGATTTCACAAGAAATATAACTCTTCATCATTTTAGCAATAAATAAATCTTGCAATAAATTTTGAGCCCTTAACATAAGCTAGGGAAATATTTAGCGTAGTAAAGGGAATAACTTGCAAGTCACACAAGAGAAATGACAGGTTTGCCCCTCTGCAAAGGGAGTAGGTGTGCCCTACTCACAGGAGGGAGTCAGACACTGACCAGGGCCAGTTCCCTATCTCTGTCTTCTCCCATCTCTTGCCTCTAGCTACTTGAAACAAACCCCAGGGGCCTCAGACCAAATAATTCTAGGTTTTAAATTGCTGGTAACTCAGATAACACATGCATGCATGTACACAGGTGCATGCACACGAGTGTGTGCACATGCTCTCACAGAAATTCATTCATAGCCCATTACTCACAAGCCCGAGAGAACCACTGTTAATATTTTGGTGCAGAATCAGTTAGCTTTAGTTTTGTGGGTTTTTTTTTTTTTTTTTTTTTTTTAAGTGTTTTGCTTTATTTTTTAGTGGTCTAGCTGGGTAGTTGATTTGCTTGCAATTCATGATGCTCCTGCTTCAGCTGCCTAAATGCTGGAAATGCAGGTGTGTGCTACCATCCCTGCCTAGGCTTTGCATGTGGCTTAAGACTTTTAAAAATAGTCTTTGTCATATAGCTCAGGCTAGCCTTGAACTTACAATCTCGTTCAGCCTCCTGATGGCTGGGATTATAGGCTTTAGGTCACAGAAGCCTATGCTCCCTTAAACAAGAAAGAAAAATCCCTGGGCTCAGCTGGTAAAGGTACCTACCACGAATTCTGATGCTGAGCTCAATTCTGGGGACCCACACGAAGAAAGAACCAAATTCTACTAAGTCAATAGCTGTGAAGTTATAGCATAATCTTAGAAACTGTATGCTAACCCTACCTATAATCCCTGCAACTAGTCTCTCAGACATTTTAGGTATCCTCAGTGTTTTGCTTTCTGGGGGAAATACACAGAGTTGTTTTCAAGGGGTGATATACAAAAACCAAACTCAAAAAGTATTCCTTATTGCCTTGTGTGGGGCTTTGTTTTATGTTAAAACCACAGTGCCATCTAGCAAACAAATACCAAGGTTGGGGGGAGGTGTCAACCCAGGGACCCACCTCAAGGAAGAGGAATGCTTGGACCCTTAAGGAAGAATGTGACTCACCCTGGGGGGTTCTCCTGAGGGCAGGGAAACACATCCAGACCTTCCGGTGCCTAGTCTGTGATGTTTTTCAATTCTCCCCAGCCGTGCCTAAGAGAAAAGAAACTTTCTAACTCTGAAGAGTGAGGAGTCAACCAGAACTTAACTGCTAGGAAAATGTTTTAGCAGGAGAACAATTCTTCATTTGTGCACATCTCTGTTCATGACCAGCTCTAAAAATGGCACTTGGATAGACACTAGCAACACATGTGCACACATGAGTGTACGCACAACCCATGGCTCCTATCTAGGGCTCAAGCAGGGAGAAAGTTGATGCTTTTATTAACACACAAACCCTTCCACTCTCTGCCTTGTCTAGGACCAGTTGGGATAGTCACTTTGCTTGTGGCCAAAGCAATGGGAGCTGCTCAAGTAGTGGTGACCGGTAAGATGGGTTTTTTTCTTTCTTCCTTTCTTTCTTCCTTTCTTTCTTTCTTTCTTTCTTTCTTTCTTTCTTTCTTTCTTTCTTTCTCTTTCTTTCTTTCTTCCTTTCTTTCTTTCTTTCTTCCTCTTTCTCTTGCTCCTCCTCCTCTTCCTCCTCTTCTTTTGGTTTCTTTGAAACAAGGTTTCTTTGTATAGCCCTGGCTATTCCTTAAACTTGGTCTGTAGACCAGGCTGCCCTTGAATTTAGAGATCTGTCTACCTCTGCTTTCTGAGCACTGGATTAAAGACATGGCTACCACATCTGGTGATAAGAAGGTTTTCTTCTGTTTCAATCTCCTTTGAAAGGGAAACAGCTGGAATTGAAGCCAGCCGCGGGCCTCGTTCTGTCAGTCCATTTTCTGTTGCTTAGCAAAGAAATGCCTCACTTCACTGTTCAAGAAGTCAAGAGTCTAAGATTAAGCCACCTTACAAGTCTGGTCTGTCATGAAGGCCCCATGGTGGATTGTATCACAGTGACAGGAGCCTGTGGTGAAAACAGGACACCAGATAGATCCAGACCCTGGCTGGTAGGCTTAGAAAGACGCTGATCCCTTTCCTGGGCAGTGGCCCAGGGCACAGGTCCCAGCTCTTACAGTTTGCACTACCTCAGATCTTCATGCTACAGAACAGAACCTTTAAGGGATAGACCACAGCATGTTCTGAAGTACAGGTGTCTAACAGAGCTTCTGCCTGCTGTCTCCTGGGTTCGAGAGCTGAAAAGCCTGCCCAGGAGTGGCCAACTCAGGACTCAGAGGTGGTCACTTTTGTGAAAGGAGAAGGTAGCTGTTGTAGAGAGGGAAATGTAGTCCCTCACACTACCCTCTTAATGCTTAGAGGAGGTTCATGCTTGGCTTGTATGACCACACTTAGAAGGCAAAAATGGTGCGTGCCTGTGAGTGTTCCTGTGCACGTGTTGCTATATAGAACTTTAGTGTGTGTGAGGCTGGGTAGAGGTTTTTTTGTGTATGTAAAGGGTGTCTATGAATGTGTGCACATGTAGCACATAGTAGGCACTGTGTAGGGGGGATTGTGTTAAACTCAGCAGCTTCACTCCTTGCACCGGAGATCAGGTTTTATTCATCCATGTTGTTCTCTTCCTAGTCGGTTACCTGGCTTCTCCATTTGAAATAACGTATGCTTCCCTTTAGACCTATCTGCTTCTCGGTTGACCAAAGCCAAGGAACTTGGAGCAGATTTCACCATCCAAGTTGCCAATGAAACCCCTCAGGAAATTGCCAGTAAGGTGGAAAGTCTGCTGGGGGGCAAGCCAGAGGTCACCATTGAATGCACAGGAGCGGAGTCCTCCATCCGGACCGGCATCTATGTGAGTGAGGGCAGCTCTCTAGGGGGCCGAGGTGGTGTGGATGGGAAGGGGGCAGCAGGGAGGATATTCTGCCTTCAAGCTGTGCCAGGCTGCTGTCTGACCCCCAAGCCAAATCAGCTGACCCTTCTCCACTTTGTTTTCCTACCACTCGTATGGACTTGCACTGAGTCCTAATGAGGTGCAAATGTGAAAAGCAGACACACACACATGCCCCTTCAGGACAGGGTTGCTGTTAGTGTCACACAAGTACCCAGGAAGCAATGCTCTTTGCAAAGTCATCAACCAGATAAACGGAACTGTGTCTTGATAGGGTGGGAAATTCCTGTATTGTTTTATTGGGGCTAGCCTTTGTATCATTGATACAAAGCCACAACAGTTGATAATTCAGTTAGTCACAAAGGTGAGATGAATTCTTCAAGGCCAAAGCTGGTAACTGAGGTGCTGTCTTCCAAAAGCAGGAGCAGATAAGCCACTTGAGTCTGATTCACCCCTCGAGGTCCTTCCCCACTAGCAACTTATGGGAAAAGGGAGTTGGGGTGGGGGAGGGTGTGGCGGTGACAGGGCAAAGTACAAGGAAAGGAGGAAAGAAAACGAGCCTCCTGGATGCCAGCCCTCTGAGGTACTCTGAGTGTGATGCCTCTGTGCCTTCGTAAGTCCTGAACTCAGTTTTCAGTGAGAGAGTCCTGGAGACTGCTTCCAAGTCCTCAGGTTCTAAGTGTCCTGAGTCAGGATCAAGAGTCAGTCCCAGCCCCAGTAGGTCCTACAGCCTAAGCTTTACTCCGTGGATGGGAAGGAGCCCACAAGCAGCTCTGTGGGGTGGGAGGGCCTGAGCTGGGAGGAGCTGCTGCCTCTCCCTTGAGGACCTGCTTCCTCACTGGGCTATGGGCTTCCTCCTGGCTTCTAAGTCATTGCTAGTTGATGCATGGGGCACTGTGCAGCATGTGAGAAGTTCAGGGAGGCTGACACCTCTAGCTGTAGCATGCCCTCGGGCCTGGAACTCATGCAGCATTTCTGTGTCGCAGAGGTAGTGAGGGATGACATGAGCAAATGTCCTGTCCTGAGTTTCTGCTGGAGTCAGCAAATCCTCTGCTCCACCTTCATGGCCAGTGGTCTCCATGTGGGACCTAGGGGCGGTGAGTCTGTCGATGGTAGAGCTGCTCTCATGGTGGACTCTCTTGGGTACCCCCTGGGTGTCAGACTTTGTTTAGACACTTTGCAGGTTGTGGCAGCACAGAAGTTCTGTTTACCATCTGCAGGTGGCTTAGCAGGCCAGCGGTACCACACTGCAGAGTGGCCGTGAGACTTAATGCATGTGACAGTCCTTCCTCTTCCGCCCTGATATTTGAAAACAGATGTCACTTTCTATAGTTGATACTGTAGGACAGTTGCCAGGCAACCTGGGGATGGCATAGAGGTGAATGTGATCTGAGGTACTCCCAGGCATGACTCATGACCTCCTGATCTACTTACGGAGCCATCACTCAGAAGGTATGACAACCCCTCCAGTGAGTGCAGCGGGCAGGAGCACCAAATAGGGGCCAACCACCTTCCTGCCTGGGAGGTGACCGGGTGCTATCTGTGACTATAGATATAGATGCCCTGGGATAGAACCAGAAATATCTCTTAGTACCACACCCACAGTGGACTGATAATCTGAGTATTCATGGGCCTAAGGGTTGTGTCCTGCTGGCTCTTGCTGAAATAGCCAGCAAGTTCCTCGTTGTCCAGGAGGGCAATTTCCAAGTGGGGAAACCATTTTCCTGGTTTCAGTCAAGTTTTTTCTGTAACTCAACTCACAGCTTTGACCTCTCACTGATCTCCAACAGGGACAGTGATGTTTTTTTTCCATTGCATGTGTATTCCTGAGGGCTTTGTAAGGGTTTCTGCACTTCAATGAAAACAGAAAACAGCCAGATGTTGAGTTCACATAAGTGCCAAGCACTGTGGTTGTTTTTCATGAGGCGCTTGCTGAGGAACCACATTCAGGGTTGTGCTGCTCAGAGTCTCGAAGGCCTCTCCCCATGGTACTTCTTCAGCCTCCCTCAGAAGGGCTGGCTGTGCACACCTCTGTAGCTCTTTCTGTAGTCTTCAGAATGGTCCTGGTATAAGAGCTGCTGCCATATCTGACCACCTTGTCCATTTTCCTGTAGCCAGGACCACAGGATGCCATGGGCCAGCACTGTAGTCATGGGGCATTAACTGGAGATGTTCTCCCTCCTCCAGCATGCTTCAAGGAGGGAGTGACTCACTGGCGTCTAATTTCATGATGTTGGTAGACATTGGATTTCCAGATAAATATTTAGGGAAGACAAGAAAAAAACCCATTATGCCCAATGCCTTTGAGATGAAAGACAAAATGGTTCCCATCAAGCTTCATGGCTGAAGCTGTTTTTAAAACACGAGTTTCAATAGCCCGTTGGTGTGCTGGTGTGGATGAGGCTGTTGAACCACAGAAGTCAGTCGTCCACTTTGTGTGACAGCTGTAGTTTTCTCCTTACTGATGAGCTCAGAATGCGGTT
The DNA here is from genome assembly GCF_963924665.1 of Micromys minutus. Lineage (NCBI taxonomy): Eukaryota > Metazoa > Chordata > Mammalia > Rodentia > Muridae > Micromys > Micromys minutus. The sequence continues at coordinate 29,611,600 of NC_137952.1, forward strand.
CCCATTTTTCATTTGTTTTGTTTTGTTTTAGAGATGTGGAGTTCTCAACTATGTAGCCCTGACTTGGCCCTCACTCTGTAGCTCATACTTGTCTTGAACTCTTGGCAGCCCCCTGCATCAGCCTCTTTGGTGCTGCGTATGACACTGTGCCTACCCAATAACTGACTGTTCCTAGTGTGTCTCCTTTATCAGCCACCCTTACATTTCTGGACCTCCAAAAGATTTTTACTTGCTGCTCTGTTGGCTTTGGGTAGTATGCTGAAGAGTGGTTGGGAAGTTTAACAGAAACCACTTACTATTCTGGTCTCATCTGGACCTCCTGTATATATCCTGAATTCTCCTGTCCTTATTCCTTCCTTAGGCCACTCACTCTGGTGGGACCTTGGTGACTGTGGGAATGGGCTCCGAGATGGTCAGTATACCCTTAGTGCATGCAGCTGTGCGGGAGGTGGATATCAAAGGCGTGTTTCGATACTGCAACACGTAAGTATGTTTAGGGTGATCGAAGGTGACCAGCAGCCAGCATGCCCAAGACAGGTTCCATGTAGCCCCTGAGACCAGGAGTCTATGCACGTTTCTTTGTAAGGGTCATTCCCTGACCACATAGGGCTGTTAAGAGAGAGCCTTCTTAAGACTTGGTTTTCCCCCTTTAAAGGGAATAAGAGATCTGTCTTGGGGAGAGTTGCTTCTCTCCTACCTCATACATACTCTGCTGCTCCCAGTGTGTGCAGTAAGGGTGCTCTCTCTGGAGCACACTTCCCCAGTGATGCCTCTTACTCTCAGCTTATAGCTCCATGCCCTCAGCAGAGTACCCACTTTACATTCAACTCTGCCGTGCTGGGCTGCTAGTTGGTGCAAATGGGTTATCTCGATGCTTTAATTGCATTTTTGTATTGTCATCTATAGTATAACTTAGGCCTTCATGCCAGGGAACTTTCAGGCTTTGTGGCACATGTCTGTCAGAAGGAGCATGGAGGTGGTGACTGAATAGTCTCCTTGCCCACGTATTACAACCCACAAGGCTTCTGTCACTCTAAAGGTGACCTTGCAGAAACACTCAACTAGAAATAAATATGACTAAGCAGTTTCTGAGCTTAGTACTGTGGGGGACCTGACTCTTCCTGAAGGCTAATGGAATGCTTGTGATCTCTTACAGGTGGCCAATGGCTATCTCCATGCTTGCATCGAAGGCTTTGAATGTAAAGCCCTTAGTTACCCATAGGTTCCCTCTGGAGAAGGCTGTAGAAGCATTTGAAACAGCCAAAAAGGGAGTGGGGCTGAAAGTTATGATCAAGTGTGACCCCAATGACCAGAACCCCTAAATGTGAGTTGATCTATGCCCTTAGCCCACTCTCTCAGCATCTAAGGGCTAAATGTCTAGAAGGGGAGGCCACTAATACAGAACTTTCTTTTTGAATGGTAAAAATAGTAAACTCAAGCCGAGAGCCTTAGAAAAGTTGGTGTGCCTTAAAGACAGATGTAGGGACGCCTGGGGGGAACTTGTAGCCAGAATGAGATGCTCACACTGAGGAAAGTCTAGCACAGAGTCTGGCAGATAGGTCCTGGGAATGCCCTTTCTCTAGTACCTTCTTTGGGTGAGGAGACGAAGCGTGCCTCTGTCCATGTTCCACTGTGGCTGCCATAAAGTGGGGCTGGCTTATGAAGAAACGGCTTCATTAACATGGAAGCGGCCCCAGAGCTGTTCAGAGCACAATGTTTCTCAAACTAAGTGTCATTTGATTTGAGGGGAATAAGAAAAAGAACTCGCTTTCTGGATGCAGGCAAGGAACTGATCAGAAGAATAAAGCAGATCCCAGATGAGGTACACTAGCTCACATTCCCCGGGTGTGGAAAGAGCAGGGGCACTCAGCTCTGCCCAAAGACCACCTCTGCCTCAGCTCCTAAGAATTCTGTCCTTATATTTGCAAAGTGGAGGCCCACCTCCCAACACTGCTCTTTCACGATCAGGAGCGGTACTGGTTGCTAAGCAACCAGGAGACTTCCACCCAAAGATCTTCAATCCTGCCTAACTCATTCAAGAGGGCTTAAGTTCCCCACTCACAGGACTAGACTCCTCTCCCAGGCTCGCTCACAGGCAATTATCCCATTCCACTCAGTTCTGGCTGTCAGAAGATGCTCCCCTTCTTAGCTAGGAAAGGCTGGTGCTATCTGTTGGATGGGTATCAGAGAGTGTCATTAAATCATAGGGCTTTTCTTAAAAGATTTGGGTCCAAGCCACACCCTTTGTGATGTAACATGGGCTACAGTCTGTAATCCACCTCTTCAGCTACAAGAAGCGGACATGTGAAAAAAAAAATAATAATAAAGACTCTGCTGGGGAAGATCACAGCCAAAAGCTGAGCTTTCTCAAACTGCTCATAATAAACTCTGCTGCTGGTGTCGGACTCTGTGTGTGGTCTGTCCTGTTGAGGGAGTAGATCTAGGTTGCCTGTTTCACACAAGGAAGAATAGCAAAGCTTTAAGCAGGGGACATATTTTCCGTACTTAACCTAATCTTATAAACTCGAAACAAACGTGGCAGATGCATGAGCACCTTGCAGGTGGAGAAAGTAGTTTCAGGTGAAGTAGCACAGAGCCTCTTTCCTCTTGTTCTCTGCGGGAGGCAGGTTCGTGAGATTTCGGTGCACACCGCTCTGCGTCCCTACCCTCCTGCTCTTCCTTCTCAGTCCCAATTTAGAGTTTTCTCTGAAATCTGCCTTGCAGCATGGGGATGCTTAAAGTTCCACTCACACAGTGGTCCTCGGCCTTTGGGTCGTAGTGGCGGACTTCTGCTAAACATCCAAATAAACATTTGTATTCTGGTTGTTCGCCTATGATGGTGTTTGTGGTGGGACCTCTAAGCTGGGCTCCACATCTCCATTTTCTGGCCCCCTTGAGGCCTGTGGAACTATGAAGAGTGGGTGGACTGGCCAGACATAGTTAAGAGATGACATGGTGGTATTTGTAGTTCCAGCACTTAAAGAGCTGAGGCAGGGGAATCATCTTTAAGGCCAGCCTAGTGTACATAGTAGGGATGTGTTTTAGCAGCAACAAAGCCCCAAGTAACTCAGCAGAGTCTTCCTATGTTCATATCCCTTTAGCTTGCACACTATGCCTTATGCATCCCAGGATCAAGGGCTATTCGGTGCCCCAGCAGCATGGTGAGTTTTTGCTGGGTTGCCTAGCTTAACCATAGAAGGGACTGAAGGAAGATGGGAATTCCTTCCCTCCACCTCCATACAGTCCTCAGTGTTGACTGACTTGGTGAATCAGTCCCGGAACTAGAAATATGAATTCCCCTGGAGTTCCCCAGCACTGGAAGTCCTGGTGGCCTCTGTATGCTCACACCAGGTAGGGCATACTTTCAGTCAACATGAAGGACCCCGCCCAGCTGGCACTCCCAGCACCGGGATGCGGTAGGTAGGGTTAAGAGTGGAGAGGTGAGAAGAGGACCGGACCTGGGAGGTGACAAGGAGGGGAAGGCATCCCCTAGCACCTCCCCCAAAGAGGCTGGTATGTTGGCCCCAGCAACTTCATCTTTGGCCACAGCCACATGTAGCATTGCTTTTGGACTTTCTTCCCTGGCTAGCTCTTCCCGGTATCTCCTAGGTAGCACAGCCTTGCCTGCTGTTTTGCATAAAGGAGGCTGGTAGTGTAACCATAGGTCAAGAGAAGGGGAAACATACAGGATGTGTTTACTTACCTTTTCTTCAGGACCATCCCTGCCCGTGATGTCAGCCTAAGCTCAAAGTTCAGAAACCAAGACAGGGAAGTAATGCTGGAGCAGCCAGCTAGGACAGAGGCTAGATGTCAAGCTCAGTCAGGTCTACACCTCTGGTGGCAGTGAGTCCTCTGACTTCTCTGTCCCTTCCACCAGTCAGATGATGAGGCCCAGTCAAGGGCTTCACCCCTGATGGCAGACAGTCCCCTCCACGTGCCAAATTCTAGGGCTAAGAGAAGCATGGTGGGAAAGGGTCTGTAGGTGCAGAAGTTTGCTAAGGCTGATGGGATGTGCTTTCCAGATACTAGTGGATGCCATATTGGTGTTGCCCAACCCCCACACCATCCCTGTCCAAAGCCTTTGCACCTCACCCTCAGCTTTAAAAGCCCTAGCTGGGTCAGACACTGGGTGTTCTTTCCCTGGCATCTGATAGTTGGCGCTACCACCATGGGATTTTTTTTTTTGGGGGGGGGTGCATCCTCCAGACTGACAGACTGAGAGGAGCGTCCAGGATCCACATGGCCTCTGAGAGGCAGTGTATCATGAAGGGTTTGTTACAGGGATGATTGGGATGTCCAAATCCTGGGCCAGCCACCAGCTCACTATGACACCAAGTCACCTCCATTTCCTCCTCTGCTATCTAAAAGAGTCATTCCAGACGGACAATCTTGAGGTCTCCTCGTGCACTGGGGACAAAGACCCCATGGGAATAGTCAGGATTAACTGTAAGGGGCCTTCTCAGTTCAAGTCCTGTGACTTAACTGAAGGCACGGCTTGAGGGAGGGAAAGAAGAGGCCCAGGTTGGTGGGAAAGGGGTATCACATGGAAATACCCTGCTTTGTGGGTAGTATCAACTTGTTTTGTGTCTTGGCCTCAGGCTTGCTGTGTGATCCTAGGGTGTCTGCAAAAGCGCAGAGGTGAGTGCAGACAGCTTGGGGTCACCACTGTCCTGTTGTGGTCTTTTAGTGCTCCACATACAGTTGAAGGCAGAGGCACAAGGGTAAATTAATCTGCTCAATGTGAGGAGGGAACTTTGGGATAGTGGGTCTAGTACCACAGAGGCATGGTGGAAGTAAACCTCCCATGAGCAGCCCAGGCTTCTGTGGGTGACACTGAAATCTCATGGGTCCCGCCTAATCCTAGAGCCTAATGCTTCTTGGACCATAAGCTACCAATCCACTGGCCTCTCGGTACCCAGGGCCTCAGCTGTGGGCCTCTCCACGATTCTGGGAAGGTCACTCTCCACCTTCTAGAGACACCAGCTGAAGCTCACTGGTTGCACTAGGCTGCTAGCCAGCAAATGCCAGGGATCTGCCTATCTTTACCTCCCAGCTTTGGGATTTCAGAGCCTCACTATTCTATTTGGCTATTTACATGTACGCTAGATACTGAACGCATGTCCTTATGCTTAAGACAAGGATTTCATCAGTTGAGCAATCTCTGAAGCCTGGGGAAATCTAAGAAAATCTTTGGGCTTCCAGGTTATGAACAAAGTGAGAGGACTTGTGCCTTAGGAAACCTTTGGGGCCTGCTGAGGGCGGGGTCAACAGACCACTGACTGACTTCAGATCATCTTTGGGAAAATGGAAGCTTGATTCTCCACCATTCAAAACTTGAACACATCACCATGTTTCCAGGCCTGAGTTTATGCACTGTTAATAGCAGTCATCTCTCCCAGCTCTGCCAGGGTTAGGACAACAGCCCCTGAAGGGGCCCGTGTGGGATTATAGGGAGAGTACCTCAGTCACTGTGGGGCCTTGGATTACCATCAGTGAGCCTGTACCAAGAGCTTCCCCACACCCCGTGCCCTCAATGGCAAGGCCTTTACCAAACCTTACAGAGTCACTGGGAGGAAGGGTCATACATGGGAAATGTCCCTTCACCATGCTGGTCTCTCTTTAGGCATAACTCCACCTTCTGGACTTGGGATTGGGTGTTAAGAAGCTGATCTTGCAATTTTGGAATCCCAGAACCCTTGACAGCCGAAGACTTACCCTGAGTAATTAAAATAGAATAGCCATGCCCATTCATTGTTCTCTTGCTTTGTACATGGTACTGAATCTGTGCTTGTCTGACTGGACAGTATACACTCCAGGTGCTCTGTTTCTACAACCACCGAAGGGAAGCATGGTCCTTGTCACATACCGTGTGCTTTGGGACAGGGCTACTGACCTCAAAATCATCAAAATCATCAAGAGTTATTCATCCTTTTAGGCCTGGTAAAACAGCACAGGGGGTGGAGATGTTTGCCACCAAGGCTTATGACCTGAATTCAATCCCTAGGAACCACTTGGTGGAGAAAAAGAACTTTCTCCTTTGGGTTGTCCTCTGCTCTCTATGTATAGGGACACAAGCACACACATGTGCACAAACACATACACACACATACACACACACACACACACACACACACACACATCGTACATGTACTGAGAGTGCAAAATGTATTATTTAAAAAAGAGTTATTAATTCTTGGGAACCTAATCAGAAAACTCGTATCAGCAAATCAAGAGGTCAACAAATGATATGAAAGGGAGGGAAGGAGGAACACTCAGATAAGAAGGTGTTAATCCTGGGCCAAGCGAAGATAGTGACTCAGCAGACCCAGGTTAGGGAGTCAGTGACTGTCTTCAGTCACACAACACAGACACCAGCGGGTTCCAGCCAGAGCTGGACTGACACCACGCTGGCTTCCCTGTGCTAAAGTCCCACATCCTGTCATACTGGAGTAAACTGGGACCCGAGGAAGCCATTGCGCCTACAGTTGCTGCCCTCTTGCTAGAGTGTGTCTACAGAGGGAGCGATGCTCCCAGGGGGAGTCTGTCACCCCACTTCTGCACTATCGTGGACTGAGTCGGAATTCAGGGAAACTGGCCATGTGGGTGAAAGAAATGGCGCAGGAGGAGACTGGCAGACACCCGAATGCCTTGGCTCCACAGAGTAGTAACTAGGTGGGTCCATGCTGGGCGTCTGCACTCATTTGACTTTTCCCAGCCTCGGGTCCCTTTAAGTAGGAAAGTAATACGTACCTACTTCGGTGTTGTCATGGGGTCAGATGAAGTCATTTTGAAATTCTTAGCCTGTCACTATGATGGTGTTTACTGAGTGTCTATCTGTGTTCTCCCTTGTCTTACCAAGATTTGTGTCCTTGCCTGTTAAAGAAACAGGGTGAACGAACCCTCAGGATTTGTTTTTCTTCCAGCTCTGAGCCTCTGACTCTGACAAGATGCTCAAAGATATATGAGACCTACCTAAGGTGGTGGGAAAGGCCTGGCTTCAACGACCTAGCATTCCCTGCTAGAATGACCCAGCATTCCCTGCTAGAATGACCCAGCATTCCCTGCTCTTTTATGAAAACCATGCTCAGACAACAGAGGCCTCACTGGATGTGGAGGAAGTAGGGAGGAGAGAAACCCAGGGATTTTCTTTTACCCTCTCCCTGTTCTGTCCGACTACCATTCAAAGAAGCCCCTAGATAGAACCAGGTGGCCCAGGTGGTCCTTTCTGGACGGGCACTTCTGAAGGTCATTCTGCACTGTGAAGGCACCCCTAGAGACTAGCACAGTGCCTGGCATACATAGAACACACTCTGGAGATATCAGCAGCCGGATAAGAGAGAGCCCTACCTCTCACCTCTGAGCAGCTCTGCTCTTGTTGACCCCAGGATGGCTGGACTTCCTTAAGGAAATAGGCGAAGTGTCTAGTGACTCACAGTGATAAGGAGAAGCGAAGCTCTGAACCCCAGGAGGATCAGATGCAGAGGCCACTGTCACATAGCAAGAGGAGACCTCACCTGAACTAGAGCCACCAATTCGAGAATCCCACCAGAGACACCATGGTTCAAGGAAGATTGGGGATCTTACTATGAAGATAGTGGCTGCGCCCAGCTGATTCCTCTGGTCTCTTTTGTTTTAAGGGGAAGTGTGGGTACCCCAAACAATTCTGGACCAGAGGCTGAGTGTGCTCTCCTTTTTCCCTGCTATATATGTGTCTGGGGTGGGGGAGGGGGGAAGAAGTACTTTTAAGACAGCAAGCAGTTCTCAATCTGTACATTATGACCCCTTGGGAGTCCAATGACCCTTTCTCAGGGGTTTTATATATAATAAAACCTGTGTATCAGTGTTTGCATTATGGTCCATAACAGTACAAAATTGCAGTTATGAAGTAGCAATAAAAATAATTTTATGGTTGGGGTCACCACAGCAGGAACTACTAACTGTATTAAAGTGTCACAGCATTAGGAAGTTTGTAAACCACTGAGTTAAGAGATACTAAGGCATCGCAGGGGGCTGCGATGGGCCAGACACTTTGAGGGTGAAAGTTGTGTTAATTCACTTGACTGTCACTGTCATCTAATCAGGTTAGAAACTGAGAAAATAGAGACATGGGGAGATTAAATAATCAGGCTGAGTACAGCGGTGAATCCCAACACGGGGCAGGTAACGGCTGGAGAATCGTGAGTTTGAACCTGAGTTCTTCAGTGTAAGGATGGAACTGGGGCTTTCTTGAATGCTAGGCAAACACTATACCCTAGAACACACTGACTTTTGACTGACCTTTTGTTTTTAAACCTGTTTCTACCGGGAGGATGCCGCAGGCTGTCCGCAAGTTCTCTAGAGGACTTTGGTTTCTTTGTCCTTTTAAATTTGCTTAGAGAGAAACAGCACCTTAGTCAACAGTTCAAAGAGCTGTTTAATGAGATTGGGACTTTCTGTATGGTCTAGGGTGACCTAAAACTCTCAATCCTCCTGCCTCAGTTTCCTGAGAGCTGGAATGTATCTCTTCTGTTTTTTAACTACAAAAAGGCTTAGTGGGGGGCTGGAGAGATGGTTTACTGGCTTAAAGCACTGGCTACTCTTTCAGAGGATCTGGGTTCTATTCCCAGCAACCACACGATGCCTCACAACCACCCACAACTTCAGGCCACAAACCCAGGAAATCCATGGCCTGTGTGGGTACCAGACATACACACGGTACACAGTATACACGGGCAAAATGCACATGTACATATTTTATGTGTGTCAGCATTAGGACCACTCCTGTAATTTTTTTCTTTCTTCTAAACGTACGTAATCTCTACCTATAATGTACACATACGTGTGTTCCAGCATTTTGTCAAGTCCAGGCGCTCATTACATCTAGAACAGCTCCAGAGAAGCAACCTACAGAGGCTTCAGCCTTCTCTCGCAGACACAGATGCTTCTATTGGGCTTGTTCCTTCTGACCTATTCTCAGATGGTTCCACAGACCCTGGACAAGAGAACAGCCAACTCTAAGACTGGACAAACACCCCTACTCACACTTTTCTAGATTCTCTAGAAATGTCACCCCAAAACAAGCATGAAGCAGTCAGAGATCACAATGATCCTATTCCTGCTCCACCATTGCCTCTAATTTTTCTTTTTTTAAAAAAGATTCTGTAAACCCCACCCCTCAGTTACCTGGCAACAGCCAGATATGCTCCGCCTCAGTTACCTGACACTATAAAAGGGGCTGCTTACCTATCCCCCCACTTTCTCCTTCCTCTTGCTCTCTCTTGTTCTTGCTCTTCCTCCCTTGCTCTCCCCCCTTACCTCACCTCTCCCCCCTTCCCTTTCCTCCTCTCTTTTCATGTGCTCATGGCTAGCCTCTACTCCTCCCCCCCCCCACTACCCTCTTAACTCCCCCATGACCTGAATAAACTCTATTCTATACTGGTCCCTCAGGGGGAAGGGATTCTCAACATGGGCCCCCCAGAGACATCTCCCTTACCCCCAGGCCTCGCTGCACCTCCATGGGCCATATCCTCCCACTCTCTTCATCCTTCCCCTAACATTGGTGCTGAAACCCAGGACATCATCTTTTAACAACATACGAATATAACAATATTTTTAAAGACTTGACAGAAGTAAAAAAAAAAAATCCACGATTCCTAATCATTTCCCTTTTTGTGTAGGAATGCACTAAATCCAGGGCCTCTTGTGTGGTAGGCAAACATTCTACAGACGAGGCTTAGCCCAACCAACCACTCTTACTGTCTATTAGCAATTATCCTTTTGAAAATCTTGTTATAGAGACATAAGGTTCTAACATCCCACCCACCAGCCTCCCTCCTATCTGAAATGTGGTTGAACCTCTCTGCTTCCTCCCTAGGTTCCTCTCAGCATCCCGCTCCCACTGATGCAAAGGTTATGTCTTAATTGAACCCAAGTCAGACCACATCTTTGCATCTATGCCCCACTGTCCCCAGTAACTCCAACAACCATGGACCCCTGTCAGAGAACTCATTCTGATTTTTTAACTAGTCTTCCAAAGGGGGATATGCTGTGGGCATTCTGACTTTCAGTTGCTAATTCCCTTTCCCAAATTATGGGCCATTTTCTTCAAATTATTCTCTTTTTCCAAGGCTTGAGACATAACTTCCAAAGACATTTTACTGTAGGTTCTTAGAAGGTCCACGCACAGTCTTAGTAACCATCCAGCGACAGGACACTTTTTTGGTCCGAATTGGTAAGCAGATAGATAGGAAAAGGCCATAGACGACAGAACATTCACTGAGCCTCACAGATGCTGTCATCTCTCATCTGGGAATGGAGGTTCCAAGCAGAAATGGAACCCAAGTAAAGTAAGTTAGCAAGCAGGATTTAAGCTGCAGGGTGGTGTTCCCAGAGGCCATTTCCTCAACCACAGGGAAGTTATCGGTTCTCCATGATGGTCTCAGCCGTTCTGTCCTCCTGTCCCCTGTTCCCTTCCATTAGGTGCTAGGGAGACCAGGCTTGTTTTCGTGTTGGTTTCTTCTCCTTCAGGTCTGTTTAGACTTTCTATGGAAAGTTTTTTGGCATTGCCAATTATTTACTTCCCTTAGTTATAGAATGTTAAGTAAGCTGGAAAATAAAATGTTTCACCTCGGCCACCATTTCCCAAGAAGTTTCCATTCTTGTTTTTTTTAATTTGTTATGTGTATAGATGTTTTGCCTGCACATGTATCCACGCACCTCTTAAGTGCTTGGTGCCAGAGGAACCCAGAAAAGTATATCAGATACCCAGAAACTGGGTGTTGGGAATTCTCTAGAAGAGCAGCAGCCAGTGCTCCTAACCTCTGAGCCATCTCTCCTGCCCCGACTCACAGAAGTTTCCTTTGTTTTATTAACAGCCTGAAGTATATCTCTGTGGCATTACGCACACACTACACACGAACACACACACACCCACACACATACACACACACACACACACAGAGAGAGAGAGAGAGAGAGAGAGAGAGAGAGAGATGATGATGATGATGATGATGATAGTTTTTAAGAGGAAAGATCAAACTGAGCTGAGAAGGAACAGTCAGAGGAACCCTGAGGAACTGCAGGTCTGTTGATTTGCCAGCATTATCTGAGAGCAAAGAGGAAAGCATCTCCCACGCACCTCTGAGGGAGCATGCGGGATGCTGGTAGCACTCCCTGTTAGTGTTCTCAGGCACAAGAGTCAATTCCTTAAGAATCCTAAAGGAAGATTTGCACTTAAATAAAAAGATCTACATGCAAGGAAATCCACTGACTCTACATTATCAAGATGTGGAGGAAATCCAAACACCTAGTGCCAGAAGACTCACGTAGACACATAATGGTGCATAGTGCGCACAATGGGCAGGGCATGCAGTGGGTGTTCAATGAGTGTGCTAAGAATGCATGCTCATTAAAGAGATTAAAGAGATCATTAAAGTGATGGATATCACTTATATGCACTTAAATAGATACATATAGAGCCGAGATATAACCACATTAAAATTTACATCTAGGGCTGGAGAGATGGCTCAGTGGTTAAGAGCACTGACTGCTCTTCCAGAGGTCCTGAGTTCAAATCCCAGCACCTACATGGTGGGTCACGACCATCTGTAATGAGATCTGATGCCCTCTTCTGGTGTGTCTGAAGACAGCTACAATGTACTTATAATAAATAAATAAATCTTTTAAAAATTACATCTATGTATAGTATAGTGTAGTATATATGTATGCATACAGCTATGCATGTATGTATATATGTGTGTATGTGTATGCATATGTGCGCATGTATAGATGTATGTGTTTGTGTATGTTTATATGTGACTGTATGTGTGTGTGTGTGTGTGTGTGTGTGTGTGCATGTGTTTGTATGCTAACGCCACACCAGGCATGAAGGTCAGAGGACAACTTCTGAAAGTCAAAAGTTTTTTCACTTAGAGTCTGAGTTTCTCTTGTTTTTGCTCTGCTGCTTGCTTCAAGCTAGCTTCAGAGTTCCCCCTGGCTTCCAGCTTGCCATAGATGTTCTGGGATTTCACACACACCAGGAAGGAAGGCAACATCAGACATTTTATGTACATTGCAGGGGTTGGATTTGGGTTGCTAGGTTTCCTTGGCAAGCTCTTTTACTAAGTGAGCCGTATTGCCAGCCAGTTTCCCCTTTTGGTAGTGAAACATTGATTTTTAAATTTTCATTTGAAGGGGGCAATGGTAGTGCATATCTTTAATCCTAGCACTTGAGAGACAGAAGCAGGCAGATCTCTGTGAGTTTAAGGCCAGCCTGGTCTACAGAGTGAGTCCCAGGATCACCAAGGAGGGTTATACAGAGATCCCTGTCTCAAAAACCAACCAAATTAACTAACTAACTAACTAACTAACTAACTAACTCACTCACTCACTCACTCACTCACTCACTCACTCACTAACTCACTCACTCAGTCACTCACTCACTAACTAACAGATGAATGACCAAGTAAGATTTTAAAATCCATTTGGATGCAGTCTAGACATTATTACTACTCTGGTATATTTTCACCTATTAATATTTACCTAGATTTAAAAAAGATTTTCCCATGATAAATTTTTTTTTAAAGTGTGCACCATCACATTGGGCTTTGGCTTTGGGTTTGGGTTTGTTTTTAAAGATTTGTTTATTTATTATACACAAGTACACTGTAGCTGTCCTCAGACACACCAGAAGAGAGCATTAGATCTTGTTACAGATGGTTGTGAGCCACCATGTGGTTGCTGGGATTTGAACTCAGGACCTCTGGAAGAGCAGTCAGTGCTCTTAACCTCTGAGCCATCTCTCCAGCATGATAAAATTCTTACTACAGGAATTAGTAGAAATGAAGGCTTGGACATTTTAAGACCCTGTAGATGTTTGGACAGACTTACTGAATATGAGAAATTATCTAATGGTGTCTGCTTGATAATGGATGTATACTATTCCACTTGATTAAACAGTTTGCTTAACTTCTTGCTGTGGGATTTCTAATCATCCACATGTGCCTTCTAGAGTTCCCAAGGGGAGTAAGTAACAGAAAAGCTGTCTGTGGCCTGCCTTAGAGGGGCTCTTTGTTATCTTTCTCTCCCACCAAGAGAGAACATTCCAGTTACCTAGAAAACTCAACCCTACTCAGCTTCCTGCCCATCTAGGGGCCCCTTTAGCTCTATCTCCCAAGGCCACGTCTTTCTGAAGGTATCCTAAACCCTGTGTAGATGGTAAAGGGCTCAAAATGTCTTGTGTTTGGAATCTAGTAGGTGTGCACAGCAGTTGTTCAATAAATGCCATCAGAAACATTGGAAAGCAAATAACAAAAACACCACCCCTTCCCTTTCTATGCCTTTAGAAGCAGGGGGCACAAAGGACAAAGGCCCTGGGGTATCAGGTCTGGTTTCAAACTCTGATTCTGCCTGTTACTAGCTGGATGCCTGTGGGTAGTTGACACTCCGAGCCTCATTTAACTCCTTGACTAAAGGGGGGATAGCAATGCCTCTTACAATGCATTATTGTGAGGAGAAGAGGAGGCAGATTATGTTAATAAGGTATAGACGTAACACACGGCAAATCTCTGTGGAGATCATTGAACCTTGGCTGAGAGGCTAAGGAAACTGTTTTCCAGAAACAGATTTCTGTTCATTTGAGGCCTCGAGTGGAGAGAAGTAAAGCATTAGGTTTGAGAGGCCCTCGTCTTAATTTCTTCTGTCTCGTTTGCCTTGTTTTGACATGTTGTTTATTTAACTATATGTGTGGTGGAAATTGCATGCTATAGTGTGCACCTGTAAGTCAGAGGTAACTTTGAAGAGTTTTTCTCTCCTTCTGTCATGCAGGTTTTGGGGATTGAACTCAGGTAATCGGGCTTGCTGCTAGGCATCTTTATGCACCGAGCCATCTCTCCTGCCCGCCTCTTTCTTTCATTCTTTATTTTTGCTTCCTTCCTTCTTTCCTTTCTTCCTTCATTCCTTTCCTTCCTTTTCCTCTATGAGAAATTTGGGGGTCAAAGAACTCAGGTGACCTCCCTTAGGTCACAAATTAATTCTATTAGTAAATCAGAGACAAAGCCTAGGCTGCTTGATAGTAGCAGAAGGCATCTGTCAGCAAGCCTTTCTAGAAACCCGGAGTTAGTGTCTCATTCTCGGAGGGGAGGAGAGAGCAACTTCGTGATATAGTTTACCAGAGTTCACTATCCAGGGATTCCTGATAAGTCATCTGGGAAGATTCCCAGCACCTTACAATATCATCCTGTGACCGGGGCAGAGAGACAGAAAGCTTAATTTGTCACTTTTATTTCAGGCCAGACCAGGGTGGAGTGACTTCTCAATAATGGGTGGAGGGAAGTCTTCAGAGGGCAAGGGAGGTCTCCTCCCTAGAATCACTCCAGACTCTGGTCCAACACAGAGAGTAAGAACCCTGGAAGATGGAAAAGGAGTGTCAGATAGGATAGGTCGGTCTGAGGATCAGTCATTTAACACACGCAGCCCTACTCCCTAGTTCTTGGAAACCCTTCAAACCCTTGGCCTCAATTATTAATAATGATGACAGTCAATATCTTATTTCACATCTGTTATGAGTAGACCCTCAGTTTTGAGAGGCTAAGGAGAGCGCTAAGGGCATGGTCTCTCCCTAAGCCTGCTGGATTCAAATCACTTACATAACTCTGAGCTTATTTAAACTTTTCTGTGGTTCCGGGTTCTTTTTTTTTTTTTTTTTTTTTTTTTTTGCGGCTAAAAATGGGAATAATGATATTTTGTAGCTCATGAGTAGGTGAGCACTGGACACATAGCAAGAGCTGTCTGCATAGGTTGTTAAAATGGTCTCATCTTCATAGGGCCTTTCTTGTTCATCTTATCTAAGGACCCCTCCCTCTAGTCTCTCACTGTTACTTTATAGTGTCTAAAGGCTTTATAAGCTGAAATCTCCTCCCTCTAAATTGCTTGCTGTTTGTGTCCTTTTCCATGTAAATGCCCTTGGAGCTGGGCCTGTGTCTAAGACATATAACAGGGCCCACAGCTACAGAATAAGTTGGTTTGTTTCATTGGACCTTGCTAAATCCCCTGGAGAAAATACTCAAAGACACTACCATTCTTTTAGAGCAAGCTGAGACACCAAGTGTTCCCTTTACTGACTCAAAATTACGTGGATAGAACGTAAACCCAGCTTGTCTCAAGAACTGTTCATTGTACGACTCAGCTGGACTGGATCCTTGCCCTCAAAAGCTGGTACCGAGAGCTGGGCAGGACGGTACATCTTGTTAGCTCTCTCTTCTTTCAGTTGCATTTAAAGGTTGGGGAAAGAGGCAATAGTTCAGGCATTCTTCCTTAAGTAGAGACTCAGTTCTAGAACCTCCCAGAACCTCCTGTCTTCATCAGCCACCTTCCTGCCGCCCCAAAGCCTTTCCCTCCCAACTCACCCCAATCCTCACCTTCTCTGTCCTTGGTCCCTTCACCCTCCATCCTCCCTGGTATTTCTTCTTTATCTCTCTTTCAGCTCATTCTCCTTCCTATTTGTGTGTATGGGGGGGGGGGGGGAGTGGCAGGAGCATTGGGATGGGATTGGTTCTGGGGAAGGAGATCAACATTGGAAATCCAGAGCAGAAAAAGATTGCTTTCTTTTATACTGTTCCTATAAAAATTTCCTCTGTATCATCTTCTTTCTCTGGGACATTTTCGCAGTGCCCCTTGTTTACAGAGTATGACTTCTGCACACACACTCATGATATTAGTGACTTCATTTTCCCTACCTGAGTAAGCGCTGACCAATAGCTGTGGGATCCCTCCCTGTAGCCACTGCCTCAGAAGAGTTTATCAAAAGGCCACAGACAGATAAAGCCATTTAGGGTCTGGCTAGAGACATTGTATCCATTTAATTAAGTCCTTGACTTTTAACTCAGTCATTCTGGGTTTCTGGAAATCTGCCCAGGATTTAACAGAATAGCAAAGACACATAAAGGTCGATGGCTAACACTTAGTGCTTGGCTGTGGCATCAGGATTAGTCTAGGCAGGCTGGGTGCTACTCAGGATGTTCTCAATCGTGACAGAATGACTCTCTGTCTGCACTTAGCCTTGCCTTGGAACCAGAGCAAAAAGTAGCTGCGTGAGCGTCTTTAAGATCACAGACTCTTTGTGAGACTGTCACTTCCCCAGCATGGAGAGGAGAAGGGCAAGAGAAGGAGGGGATGTTAGAGAGAATTCTGATCGCCATATTAACAGCATTTGGCAGTCTAGCGAGGGTGAGTGGGTTAGGATAAGATAGGAAACGATTTTTGAAAGAAAGAGCAGGAACATGCTGATGGATGTTCAGATATGAGAAGAAAGCTGTGGCATCTAAGAGGCTGAAGTCCAGGACTGGGGACTGTATGACTTGGTGAATACCAGGAGGCCAGGGCACAGTAATGCTGTTCTTGGATATGTTCAGTTATTTATTTATTTTAAAAAAGAACTCATTTAGTGAGACTTAAAAAATTAAACAGACCAAAACTTAACACACTGTAATTGTAAAACATATTGTGTGTGTGTGTGTGTGTGTGTGTGTGTGTGTGTGTTTTCTTCCCATCTATATAAGTTGTCTGGGACACGCTGCTATCTCACTTCACAATTTCTTCACAGGCAGCTGAGTAAATATAGGTAATGTAGGTAACTCTCTTGGGCTCTGGCCTATTTGTCCAGCTTCATCAGAGAAGGCTTCACTATTGAAATATTTGGCTTCTGAATAAGCTCACCAAGGAAAAGATCCTGGCTCAGGGATGTTGAGTTTGCCTGAAACTCTCCTTGCTACAAATTCTACCAGCTATATAGTACAGTATCAAAGCCCAGCAATTCAGCTCCTAGACAAATGCCCTACCCAGAGAAATGAGTGTGTTGCATTTGCTAAAAGATGAGACTTATGAATGTTTATAGCAACTTTATTTACAATCAGCCAAACCCAGAAACAACCCAACTGTCTACCAGCAGAGTGACTAAACAGGCAGACACATCTGTGGAATAGAATGCTACTTAGCAATAAAAGGGAACCAACAGACACAATGTCACAGATGAATCACAAAAGCATCATGAGATAAGAAAGAGGCCGAGATCAAAAGTGCATTCCTATATGACCTAAACTGCAGTGACAGAGGTCACATTAGTGGCTGTGTTTACGTGAGGGAGATTCACTTGGTGAAGCTTCTGGGGCGACTAGAATATTGAGATGCTTTCTATCTTGACCAGAATGGTAGCTACTAGAACTATAAGATTTATACACTTTATGCAAAGATACCTCAACTGTACATATGTTACAGCTCAGCTTTTTAGTAAAATCCTAGGGAAAGAAGGAAAAGGGGCTTCTCGGATAGAGGTGACCATGACATCTCTGTACTTCGATTGGGTGGCAATCCCCCTAGGGTAAGAGGCTTCATTGCACAAACCAGAAAAGCTGTTCTGCTTCCTCTGAGAAAGGGGAGCTGAGAGGTTTGTGGTGTGTGGTAGAGCTTTCTTGACCCTGGAGCCCAGGGAATATCTTCATGCTCATAGGAGGCTTCATTGAAGGGTCAAGACAGCAATGGATGGCACTGGGAACTCAGGGTATCTGTTCTCTGGTAGCCTTATTAGCTTTGGGCCCTCTCAGAGCAGGAAGGTGCGGGGCAGAAGCTGAGGGAAAAAGACCCAGCGCCTGAATTGAGGCAGGTGGGCTGTGCAGGCTTTCGGTATGTGGTTTCCAAGACAAACTCAGGGAAAATTGTCCTGCTTTTCTTAAATGATTCCCCCAAGAAAAGTCCAGAGCAATACAGCAGTTTTGTGACGGGTGGGGCTCCAGTTCCCTGGTTGTGGTCTCAAATGACAGTAAGAGTGAAAACGGAGGGCAGCAGACTGGACAGGGACCAGGGCTCAGAAGTTCTCATAATGATGCAGGAAGTGGGCCCGGTCCTGCCTGTTGATGAGCTGGCAGGACTTCTCCACATTCTTGGTCATCCCTGGAGGACCACAGCTGAAGACTCCAATCTTATGCACCTGCCCATAGAGAAACATGTGCCTTGGAGCCTTGAAATGCCCATTGCCCAGGGAGGTGAACTCCTCCAGCCCCGCCGCAATATTCAGACCAAGGTGAGAACATGAAATGGGATCCTACGGTGGGAGGGGATGAACCCACCTGGGGGTGGACTTCCTGCAGAGAGTTGAAGAAGAGCTCAAAGGGAGGGCGGCCAAAGTGGGTGACAGAGCGCAGGCCCGTGAACAAACTCCTGTTCAGCACCTTCTGGAAGTGCCTCTCACAGATGTACTGGCGAACGAAATGGGGAAGGTCATTGCTAGGTCCAACCCTCGGCCCCGAGAGTGGCCCGCCTGCCATGCCTGGCTGGCCCTGACCTACCAGCATGGTGGTCCTGAGGTCAAACTTCTCAGCCAGCTGAGTAATATAGATGTGCACAGACACCAGGTCCTGGCGGTCATTCTCTTCCACCTCCCGGATGATGTCGGCCAGCCACTCAAACTGCCGCTGAGTCCTTGTCACCCAGATGAAGTAGATCTGAGGACACACACTGGGGCTCAGGGCCAGCTCAGGTCTGGCTCCCTACAGTCTGCGATGCTAAGAAGCCTCAGATATCCTGTGTAGAGCGATGCTCTGGTCTTAGCCTCTAATGGACAAAGGCCAGCAGAGATCCTTCCGGCCACTCTCCTATCCACACTCAAAATCTGGCATCTGAAATGTTGTGTGTAATGGTCCCCACAGACCCTGCAGTTGGAAGCCAGAAATGCACTACAGTGATGCCAGGGCTCCATTTGCCACACATTTCCCATGTGGAGTGGAGAAAGGATGTTCACCTTCTTACAGAGCATCTGGCTGCCCACGGACGATTTAAAGACCAGGTCTTTGAGGATGGAGGCAAATGGGGTGACTCCAATGCCCCCTCCTACCAGCACTGACACCTCAAACTGATGCCATTCCTGGTGGCCCTCTCCAAATGGTCCATCGAGGTACAGCTGCCAAGAGAAAGAGAAGTGAGATGGGCCAGGCCTTGCCCCAACTCTGAGGCCAAAAATGGGGAAGACTAAGAGAGGTAGAGGACAGAGTACCCCAGTACTCTTTCAGACTAGCTTTATCATGAAAGATACTGGGGCATCTAGTGTCAGGGTACAGGGAGCCTGGTCATTCCCAGGGATGGGCACCTTTGGGTATCTGGCACAGGTGCCACCCACTGGGGGTGAGTAGATTTCCCTGAGGCGAGTAGTCCAAGGTCCCACAGCTCGGATGTGCAAGCTGAGTGTGTCCTCGTGGGGTGCAGAAGTCAGTGTGAAGGGGTGGTACTCATTGGTACCCAGAGCCAGACAGGCGATTCGCACCCACTGCCCTGATTTGTACTCAAAAGTCTTGGGCCGCTGGAACTGCAGGTGGGTCACCCCTAGGGGTCAGAGAAAGAGAAGAGCCTAGATCAGAAATTGTACCCCAAGACTGACTGCTGTTTGTTCTTTACGCTTCTGAGGCCCGGAGTATCACACAGGCACATGGTCTAGGCAGGTGGTATGCTGGGGCTGAGAGTGGTCTCCTCTGTTTCCTGGGTAACATAAGAGTTGGCCACCTCTGCTTCAGCCCAGTGTCTCTCTTTCTCCTGCCTGATCCCACAGAGGGTGCAGGCTCACAGCCTACAGGGTGAAGGGCTCTTCAGATCACCAGAAGCTCATCGAACCATCTGCATGTCTTGCAGGCAACATATTTCGTTACCAAATTTTAGTTGGATAGTGTTTGTTGCCTGACCGCAGCTGGGCCTCAGGTTTACTGCTTATATTTGTTGAAAAAGGAGGTAAACAATTTTTGGAGAGTAGGAAAGGCTACTTTAACTTGATCCTCGTGCAATCTTAGCTGAAATAAACTTGAATTCTTCGAAATGTTAATCCTAGAGGCTAGACGATGTTATGACACCTAAACCACCGCCAGCCTCCCTCTATAGTGCTACAAACCTCTACAGCAGCCAATTCAGACACAACAGCCATCTGGCTGTCAGGACTATTTGCTTCTCTCTCTGATGTGAACCAGACTGGAAGCCTTCCTCCTCCCAGCATGGCTTCTGTCTGCAGGTCTCTTTATTCTTAATTACGTGTATGTATGTTTGTCCGTGTGTAGGTATATGCACATGTGAGTGCAGGTGCCTATGAAAGACAGAAGACTGTATCCCCTGGAACTGGTTCTGAGCTGCCTGACATGGGTGCTGGCAACTGACCTCAGGTCTTTTGAAAGAGCAGAAAGTGCTCTTAAACTGCCGAGTTATCTCCCTAGCCCCTTGTCTGCAAGTCTCATGAGGAACGAAGCATGGCCCTTCTGGGGATGTTATTTCTATCAGAAAATGTTCAGGGTTCGGGGTTCCTCAAGAGGACGTCAGAGGTAGGGGGTCAGGTAAACCTGAGAAGCCCCTGCCATGCCTGAGGAGCAGACTGGATCTCCATGCCTGGGTCAGACCAGGTCTTTCTTACCTGAAGGCAGCAGCTCAGCCTTCACCACGCTGATCTCCACCTTCTTCCGGCTCAGGCTCACCAGCTTGTCCCCTCCATAGATAATTGCGGGGACCAGGAAGTAGATGTGGAAGGTGGGTAATTGGATGAGGGTGTAGCTGCCATGGATGATGATCTGGAAGCATGGCCAGTTAGTAGAGCACTGCCTACCAGGCTCCAAGTGACTTCTTGTCTGGCATGGCCCACCCAGGCACTGGCTCTGATGGGCTGGCATAGATGCCAAGGTGGGATCTCAGAGCTCAGGATCACAGTCCTTGGGTCTAACTCTCCACCTTTCCTACTTTACCCTCCCTTTCCATCCCAAGTGTCCCACGCCGAGGTTCACTGCTGCCCAGGGAAGGC
Source organism: Micromys minutus (assembly GCF_963924665.1). Lineage (NCBI taxonomy): Eukaryota > Metazoa > Chordata > Mammalia > Rodentia > Muridae > Micromys > Micromys minutus. Next base: position 29,632,394 of record NC_137952.1, read on the forward strand.
ACTCACCAGGGCATAAAGCACAACATAGAGGTGGTGGGTCAGCCAGAAACCCCGGAAACTATGGCGGCGGAAGTGGTGGGAGGCGAAGACATACATGATGGCCAGGACCAGGAGCAGGAGTACTCCTGTCATACCTGGGGACAGGGGGACAGGGTCACTGGGTATCCTCAGAACCTCATCCCGAGCTGAAAACACAACAGGACATCTCCCTACACCCTTCTACACTATTCCTTCAGGGCTTCAGAACAGCATATCTGTAGGGGCTGGAACTGGGTGGGGCTGGCCTGTCAGAAAGGGGCCTGTGGCTATTATGAACCAGTATGTATTCAGGAAGAGAAGAAAAGAGAGGAGATATGCTCAGATCCCATACATGGCTCCACGTCCTACCTGGAACTGTCTCGAAGAACCACCAGTAGTACTTTTGGGGAAGCTTGGACCTGTGGGGTAATGGCACAGTGAGCCTCTGGCTGAGGCAGAGAGGGCTTTGCTCTCCCACACCACAGCATGATGCTGCCCCCGACTCCTGGGGTTACTAGAGCTCCACAAAGACGGCTAAGGGATTCTTCCAAGGAGCACAGTGTTCACTGTCACGGTTCTACTCCTGATCCCACCACAGCTTTCCTGCGAATCTATGTCACACTCTCTCCTGGAGTACTTGGTTCATTATTTTGTGATATTCGTGAGGGCAGGGACTTGAGTTCTACGCTCAGCAACATCAAGCGCATAGCAAAAGTGTTCAATGGCCGTGCACATCTGGAGCAGCCTCAGTCTCTGGTACTTGAATAAAACATTCAGCACATGGTTTGTAATATTTGCCCAATGAGCAGATATCAAACTGAGATAATAAACTGTGTGTCAAATAGGAAAGAGGCTCTGATGTCATCTCCTAAGGTCCTTTCCTTCCTAAAGGAAAACCAGTCATCTTTCAGCTTCTCCATGAGGGACAGCTTTATGCCCTCATGCAATGAGAAGCTGTGCTTCTGAGGTCATCTATTTCTTTCCCACCCTTAGGCCCACCCAGAGTACCCTAGGGGTGCCTCCCCTTGAACTGACCCATCATTCACAAAGACGTTAGGGAAGACGCAGGCCATCAGGCTGAGGGGACTGACTGAGAAGATGTATACATTGACTGCGTGTCCAGCACTGTGTAGAACTGAAAGAGGCATCACATCAGAGACATTCACTTGGACCAACACTACACCCAACCCCCATCTCAGGAGCCACATACCAGCAAGGACAACCGCAGCCATAGCGATCCAGCGGTGGAAGTCCACAGCGGCATCGAAAGGAATGTAGCGGTTGAGGAAGGTCTCCCGCAAGAAGGTGATGAGGTTGCGGCACATGGTGAGCAGGATGTAAGAGAACATGAAGGAGATGCTGGCCGCCGTGCCTCGGGACAGGATGATGCCCACGTAGGTGGTTTCTTCAATGTCCGTGGGTGGGGAGGCAAAGCCATAGTCTGGGGCCAGAGTTGAGTCAGATCAGCATCTCATGCAGGACAGGATCCTGAGCCTGAGTCAGAATGCCTGGGCTCTGCCGTCCAGACACTGAGGTCTGGGAAGGACAGCCATTCACTCCCCACTGAGGTATGGCATGTTCCCTGCCCACTGCCCACAACCTGGCACTCTTACAGTAGGCACGGTCTGCAAACAGGCCTATGCAGATGGCTGAGAAGATTGTAACACACACAATATGGCGCCGGTAGTTTTCCACAAATCGCTTGAACTGCTTTAGCTTCTGGGCCAGGAAGCCCCTCTGTATTTCCTCCTGCACTGCCTCCGTGTACAGCCGAGGAGAGGGCCCCATTACCCTGTAACAGTGATAGACAGGGCATTGGTGAGAAAGGGGTTCCTTGGCCTTCCCTCAGTCCAACCCATAAGTGAAGATCATGAAGGATGGGTCACAACAGTGGAAGGGAGACAAGCAGCCCCTGCTTCCCTGACCCTCACCCCAATCCTTACTTGTTCCAGACACCTCCCCCCACCCCCATTCTGCACTCCCATTCTTTGCCCTCTACACTGGCCTATTTCTGTACCCAAGGCAACAGAAGCCAGGAGGCCTCTTACCGCCATGGTGGCGGAGCTCTGAGCATCTTGCCTAAAGATGAGTTTAGAGCCTGGGCAAAGTTGAGGTCACTGGACGGTCCAGTCCTCCAGTGGGAGGCCCTGGGGGTAGATCAAGGAGCCACTTCCTCACCAGTGTCCTGTCTCTCCTGCTAAGGACTGTGGGGTCCCTCCCTGATGGTACACCCTATAGGGGAAGAGACCCAGGAGCTACAGCAGTTTCATGGAGAGCTCCTAGCGCTGCATCATGTGTGCTGAGTGGAAGGAGACTTGAGGTGGTGTCTCAGGGCTCAGAGATCCTGAGACTTCTTTCCAAGAACCCTGGAAATCCAGGAATCTAGGAAATACTCACCTTTTGCCAGGCCTCTTCTTTAGGCCGGCGCTTCCTTGCTCTGGGGTTTCTGTGTCAGGGAGTACCATTTCCGGGAAGCAAGAACTGAAAAAGCAGACAAATAAAAGCCCTGAAACCTGTTTTCTTTTGATTGTTGCAGCCAGGAGAACCACCATGTCAAGGTTGGGGTGGAGTGCAGGGAAGGACCCCAAGAGCAGGAAAGGACAAAGCAGGATGAGTGGCTACAATCTGCTCATCTGTCCTTAGGGTGACTTGGGCCTGGAATAATAGGGAGAAAGGCCAAGCTCCTGAACAACTCAGGCTGCAGGGAGCAGCTAAACGGACACTGACCTTGTCAAGGCAAATATCAAGGCTAACTCTCCTTCCTTTCTTTGTTATTCTCCAAGGATCTAGCCAAGGAGACCAGCCAGTCCCTCCCGTCCCACACACCTATTCCCAGGAGTCCGAGTGATGAATGAGACCCGACAGGCACTGTTTTGTTTAAAGATGTCCCCGGTGCCTAGAAAACAGAACAGGAGCTCAGATCGCTTTCTCTGGAAAGGTGGAGGGTGGGGTGGGAGACTGTCTTCTCCTCCTGGGACATGGAAAGGCTGCTCAGCATTCAGAAGTGACTTAGTCATAGATCTGGGACTTCAGCCTTATTTTCTTCCCTGTACACAGGGCAGACAGTGTGCACAAAAAAGCAAGGGCTACCCTCTGGAAGATAGAACTCTACATGTCCTTTGTGAAAAAGAAAACAAGCTCCTCTGCTCTGGCCAGATACACCCCCAAGTCAATGCCCATGGTACATCTCTTGGCTTAATGAGCAACTTCGTACAATATACTACTTGTCTCTGAATATCCATGCTGAGTTCAGTACTAACCACCAAGGACTCGGAAGAAAGCCATTAAGACTTGTGTTGTGTCTACCGGAAGCTCTGTTTTGCAGACTCCTCGTCTTCCACACTCACATACCTCCAGCCCCACCTCTGACACAGAGCTGTGTGAATCGGAGGTCACTGTCATAGTCCCGCAGCATGAAATGGAAGTCCTCCCAGGTTAGCTCCTCCTTGTCTTGGAAGCCCGACTCCCGGAACATGGACTCTACCACCTCAGCCAGCTGAGCCTTAGACAAGCAGTTGTTGGAGATCTCGATGAAGGACCTAGAGTAGAGGGTTATAGAAACAGTAGCTGTTACCCAGCAAGGTCAGGCCTCCAGATGACCTAATGTGGTCACCATCAACCTGGGAAATGGCACTGGGAAGTGTCATTCAGCCTGAAGGTGACACTAAGGCCAATGAGATGTCAAAGGACCCTGACAGCTTAGCAAAGCTATGTCCCCCCAACCCCACCCCAAGAAATGGAAACAGATGGGAAAGAATAACTCTTGCTGCAGAGATGGGTCCAGGATATACCATGGCCCTCTCTTGTGATGAGCTTGTTGCGGAGTCTCTTCTCTGGAAGCCCACCCACCTCTAAGATCCCACTTTCACCATCCAAAGAGGACACTAGAGTGTTGGAGGGGAGTGGCTAAAATGGCAGCTGCCTCCTTATGCCAATATCCTAGGCCATGTGGAGGACCCTCTCAGGCCCAAGTCTGATGGCACCCACAGTGGCAACTGCAATGGTAACTTTTCTTACACTGTGCACTGGAACAAAAACAAGTGTGTGTGCAAGGCCAAGCAAGCACTATCACCATGCGTTTTAGCATCACGCCATTGAGGCAAAGCAAGACACACATTTTATTGTAGGCTCAAAAAATGAGAGCTGCCATTGCTGATGGAACCTCCTGATTTCCTAAAACGTAGCCAGGACTGGACCTGCAGTGACTTGCTGATGAGATACTGGCTGTAGTCATTTTTACTGTTTTAGAAGTCTATGTTGGGAACTGGAAAGATGGGTCAGTGGTTAAGAGCACTGGCTTCTCTTCCAGAGGACCCAGGTTCAGTTCCTAGCACCCACATGCTGGCTCACTACTGTCTGTAAATCCAGTTCCAGGGGATCCAACACCTTCACACAGACATACGTGCAGGCAAAGCACCAATGTACATAAGATAAAAATAAATAAATAAAACTTTTAAAGAAGAGGAGGAGGAAGAAGGAAGAGGAAGAGGAAGAGGAAGAAGGTGGTCTTGGTTGGGATTGTCGGGGAAAGGGAATGTTAAGAGCAGTGGGAAAATATAAAGACACTTTAAAAGAATCTGGGCTGCTGTGCTTCATCTAGTTACTCTCACGTATTCCCTTTGTCTTTTCCAGTGGACTATGTACCAAATGCCTACATGTTAATCTCAGCATGAAAAAAAAAAAAGGCAGATTCAAGAAGAAATGAAGAACTATGCCTTATGCTGCTCTGTTCTGGGAATGAGAAGTTGAGGGTGCTCACAGCTCATCTTTATTGACATTTTAAAGCTAGAGCAATGTTTGTGGCAGTTTTAGATAGTAGACCCTGTTAAAGGCAGGGATGTGCCTAGGTGATGTTTTGAAGTTGGTCGTCTTGAGAATTCAGGATGCAGCGTGTGCCATTCAACACGGATGGCCACTCAATCACCTTGCCTCCCCTTCTCTGACCTGAATTGCTTTTCTGTTTAAAACATTAAGATATTTCAGGATTGGAGAGGCCCAGCCCGTACCGCATCATGGTGAAGAATTCATCCTTGGAGAGGAAGCCATTCCCATCCAGGTCATACATGGTAAACATTAAGCGGGACTTTTCCTCTGAGGATCCTGAGAGAGAAAGGTGATATAGGTCACCTCCTTGCTAACAAACTCACGGTTCCTCAGATGCTCCGCTAGTCCCCACCTCACCTTTCATGAAGACCACCAGGATGTCCAGGAACTCTCGGAAGGATATGTAACCATTACCATCCTTGTCAGCCAGACAAAACATGGCCTCCACAAACATATCCTGGGGCTTGAGGCCTAGGGAGTCCGCAAACTCAGCTCTGCTTAGCTCACAGGTCAGAGCCTCTCGTACTTGTTGGGATGAGTCCAGGGGCAGAGTCCCTGCATTGGCCTGATTGATGTCCAGCACCTGCATTAGAGAATCTGTCATGTAGATGACCTCACTGGCCCCTCTTGGCAATGCAATGGACACAGTTTTAGTCACTGTTCATTAGGTAATGCGGTAAGGAATACAGAGACAAGAACATGTGAGTTGCCTAAGGACCCAACTTAGACTGTCTGTCTCTAGCCTACAGTGTAAAGTCTTAATTCACCCATGAGAATCTATTCAGATTAGGTTGGCTCCATCTCCTGTGCCAAGTCTGATTCATGAGCACCTGAGCAAAAAGCTGTCTGAAGAAGATCTCCAAGATGCCTGCCCGCTGCTGCTTGGTCACAGCCTTTCTCAATAGCTCCTTCTCGTCCATCTTAGCTATGTGGAGGCCGGGAGTGCAGCCGATGCAGAGGTCTTGCAACAGTTGCACTAAGGCACCCCGGTCTTCTTCAGAGGTAAACATCAGCACCTAGATTGGAGAAAAGTCATGTCTGGAGCTGGCTTTTCTGACCCAGTCCTGCTTCAAAGAACATCAGGCTGAGGGAAGAAGTCTCTTCCATGACCATCCAAGCTGTGACCAGAGAGTGACCTCAGGGGTCAAGTGAGTCTGGGGTCTCCTGAAAGGAACCTCCATCTCTAGCATTCGCCTTCGTGGGTAAACTCTGTAGCTGAGAACACAGAGCTGAGAAGACTCGCATACGAGAGGGGACACGTATGAAAACAGCCCACAGAGGGAGGCAGGATGAGTTGTACCAGGTCATACTCCTTGGGGATCTTGAGCAGCAGGGTGCGGCATCCACGGTTGCTGGACAGGATGAGGTTGACCTGCTGTGGGGGCCGCAGTTGGATGGTGCGGAGCACAGTGAGCCTCTTGTCAAGGACCTTCAGACTCCTGTCTGGAAGCAGCTGCAGAATGACTGGATAGCTCTTCTCCTTGGGGCCCGGCCACTCCGTTGCTGAGGAAAGGACAATTGTGGCGTGGTGACTCAGCAGAGGTCTTGGGGGCCCATGCGATTGTCTGATCTGAGCATGTAGTTCTAGTGGGCTTTCATCCCACCCTGTGACATGGCTCCCTTTCCCTCCTCCCTGTCCACAGGCTTCTCACCTGGTATTCCATCACTGGTAGTCTCTTGCTTCAGACTCTCTTTGCCTCTCTTTAGTAGCATCTTGCGTTCCTGGTTCCGGAAATGAGCCACCACCCCAGCGACAATCAGACTCACTGAAGGAGACCAGAGGAGACTAATGAGAGGGAAGAAGAACCCTTTGCCCGTAGCTTCACAGGAAGCTTCAGGTATAGTTCCTTAGCTGCCCAGGGCTCCCTGAGCCTGGCTCAAGCTATGCAAAGGAGCTAGCCTTGAAAACCAGCTTGTAATGGGGGTGGTGGAGGGAATGGACCCCGTCAGTGTGTGATAGGAGAAGGTCAGAAGAGAGGGGTGGGGAGAGCGAAAACACTTACCTAGTGGAAAGCAGCAGACAGCCACAATAGTGATACCATAGCCAGGACCACTGCCCTCAAAGTAGTCAATCACAGTAACAGGCACGCACTGGGGCAAGTCTTTAGTTGTGAGTTGCTGAGGCTGTGGGCAGGGTGCACCTGAGGGACAAGTCACAGAAGTCTGAGTCCAAGAGTCCTACTCCTTGGGTAAGCCTCATCCCCTATCTTAGGAAGAACCAAATATCTTCTCCCATTCCCAAACCTATGCCTCTGGAACTTGTTCCTCTCAAAAGACCTCTTCCATATCTAATTTCTCAGCATCTACCCCACTCGAATGCTGGTATAACTCTTGGGCCAGCCCAGACTATAGCGCAGGAAGCAGCCCGACACATAAAAAAGCACATGGCTCCCTGTAAAGCATGGCGACTCTGCCCATACCATTGCTTGCCTGTTCTCCCAGGATACTCACCTTCCTGCCAGAAGAAAACATTGGGCTGCAAGGCACTGGGGTCCACATTGGAAACAGCTACCAGTACATCCCGCAAGGTGGTGTTTCTGATTTCTGCAATCTCCTCCTTGGAGAATAGTCTAAAAGGGGGAGGGGGGAGGGAGGAGGTCACTGCTGGGATGGGACGAGGATTTCAGTCCTCCAATGACCTCAGGCCCAAGACTTCATGTGAAGAAAGAGACTGGAGTGGATGAAAGCATGGTAGACCCCTGGAATCCAGACCTGTGGGGGCTATCTAGGGCCAGAGAGAATTTCCGTGGTCCCACACCAAGGTGAAGCCCTAAGCAGGGCCCAGCCATGCCTTACCCATTCCTAGTGTTCTCAAACCAGTATCGATCTCCATCCCGGAGCCTCACAAACTGGTCAAGAATGATGTTGCTGAATAGAGGTCCCGGGTCCCCGTAGCTCTCCAGGAGTCCACCCAGGAGAAGGTCCAACTGGGACAGGTCCTGGCCATACAGAGCAGCTGTGGCTTCTAGCACCTGGAGCATCATGGGAGGTAACCAACGTGCACGTGACCTTACTCACAAAGTCATCCGTAAAACTGCAGTGCTGATCAACCTCATAGATTCTTACATAGATCAAGTGAGTTCATCTGTGCAGGGATATTTGGAACAGTGCAGCCACAGAAAGTTTTGGCTGCCACTATCTTGTGTATACATGTATTTGTGTGTGTGTGTGTGTGGGTGGGTGGGTGCCTGTTTCCGTACACAAGCAAGTGTGCATGTAGACAGTGGTTGGCACGGAGGGTCTTCTTCAATCATTCTCTACCTTATTCCTTGAAACAGGGTCTCTCCCTAAGCGTGGGTATCACTGGCTGGGTTAGCTGTCTAGTAAGGGTCAGGAGTCCTCCTGTCTCTGCCTCCCAAAACTGGGATCACAGAACCATCTCAGACTTTTATGTGGGTGCTGAATATCCAAATTCAGGTCCCCATGCTTCTGTGACAAGCATGTTACCAACTGAACCATCTCCCCCACCCTAACCGTCACTGTTACTGTGTTGTTGTTGTTGTTGTTATTATTATTATTATTATTATTATTATTATTATTTATATTAACCTGGGGCTCCACTTTGGGGTTGAGATCACTCCAGTTCTTAGGAGGCATCAGTCCTAAGGCTAGCAGAGCCTGGGTGTAACTGGGCAGCCCCATATCTCGGCCACGTTGGATACTGCTAGCTACGTAGTCTGTGCGAGAGAATCTCTCTGGGCCAGGCCAGTAATCTGAAAAGAGACCAGACTTTGAGTCAGTCACCCCAGCCCTCTCCATGCATTGCATCCTTATATCCAGTAGTCTAGAGTTCTCCTCAGCCTGAGTCCCAGCATTCCTCTACGTGACATCAGTGACCTTATTTGCTGTGGAGCCAATGTCACCGTGTGTGGTCAGGGGCACTTTTTTCTAAAAATGTTTTCTAAGACTCAAGATAATTCTTGATACCAACCAGAAATTCCCTTCTCTGCATGTCCCAACCCTCTGAGCTCACCTCTCAGGTCTTCAATCACTATCCTGTCTTCCAGCTCTGAGATCTGGGAAGCCATTCCCAGCAGCAGCTGGTCCACATCCTGAGCAGTCTTCAGATTGGGGTTCTGGAAGTAAACACTGCACTCAAGGTTTTGACCCTGGACCAGTAGTACCTCAGAAAAACAGGTTCTAGGTTCTCTCTCTCTCTCTCTCTCTCTCTCTCTCTCTCTCTCTCTCCCTCCCTCCCTCCCTCCTTCCCCCTTCCTCCCTCTCTCTCTCTTTTGCTGCCTTTCTCTCTCTCTTACTCTCTCTATTGCTCACTCTCTTGCTTGATCTCTCTCACCGTCTCTCACTTCTCTCCTTCTCCCTCCCTTCCTCTCTCCCTCCCCCTCTTCTTGCTCCTATCCTTCCTCCTCTCCCCTCCTCCCCCTCTTCCTCCCTCTCTTCCTCCCTCTCTTCCTCCCTCTCTTCCTCCCCCTCTCTTCTTTTCCCTCCTCCTCTCCCCCCTCTCCCTCCCCTTCTCTCTCCCTCCCTCTCTCCCCCCACTTTCCTTCTCTTCTCCCTCTCCCTCTCCCTTGCCTTCTTCTACTTCCTTTCCTTTTCTCCCTCTATCTTGGTAGAATGCCTGAACATCTTAGTTCCAGCAGTAGTCCTGCCTTAGCTTCCCAAGCAGGTAGGGAGCATTCCCATTGCCCAGGCGTTTCTAGCTCTCTCGAACAGTGTTCCCCAGGTCATTTTCTTTGCCTTTCACTCCCTACTTGGAGCACTGCTGCTCAAGAGCCAAACTTGTTACTTTTCCAAGCATTTATGCTAAGAGAATTTGACCCCACCCTCACCCCACTCTCTGACCCCCATCTCATGCTGACCTCCCGAATCCAGTAGCTGTTGCAGACCCTGAGAGCCGGAGGGATGTCCGAACCTTCCTTTGGGAATTTCCGGAAATGGCAGCTGGAGTTTCTGAAATAGGGTGCCAAAATCACAGTGAGAGAATTCAGGGCAGAAGCTAAGGTCGTGAGTGAGGTGAGCGTTTCTCAGGGCTGGACAAGGGTGAAGCATTGGCTTGGCTTTGAGGGTAGAATGATCTCTATGGTGAGAGATCAGAAGGTGCCCCCCCCCTGCTGCCAGACACACCCCATACTCAGCAACCGAAGTTCTGCTGTAAGAGCTGGAGATTTCCTATGGATCCCAAACCTCCCACCCCATGGTTCTGCTTCTGCACCCCCTCAACAATTCTGTCTCTCTTCTGGATGAAATTGTGGAGGGATGTAAGCCCCAAGCCCCAAGTCCACTCTGATAACATCTACCTCCAATACTGTGCAGCTCCAACCAGCAACCCTTCCCCTTACCTCATGTAGACCCCAGGAGGCACCATGGTAGAGAGGAACTGCTCAGAGGCCACCACGAACTCTGGGGAGATGCTGGGGTCCATGGAAGGGTGGTACCCTGCATGAAGACAGGTGCCTTGCCTCTCACCCTGGCATCACACACTCTAACCTATAAATCTTTTACTTAGGTGTCCCCCACCTTGCAGAACCCCTCTTCCTTACCGGAATACTCTGGAGGTGTTTTTTGCAGGAAGCTGGGTAACCATTGGTATAGAGCAATGTTCTGAGGGTTAGAGAAGGAAAAGGAGAGGCGGGGCTGAGCCTGTGAGGAAGACTTAGGTGCAGAGATGAGGACCAGGCAAGGCCAGTTGTGGGGGAGGGGAGGCAACTAAACAATAGTCACAAGCAAAATCATCCATATAAACATTTGCAGGGGGCTTTCATATTTTCTATATATCTGTATGAATATATAAATATATATATATATATATACATGTATACATATATAGTCCCATTAACACTTCTGGAAATAAGGGCCGCACCTAGGGTAGGGGCATTATCCCCGACTGGGAAGCTTTCCCTGGGGGAGCAGAAAGTCCCTGGACCTTGTACATATCATGGGAGAACAGGAATTAAAACAAAAACAAAAAACAACAATAACAACAACAAAAATAAGAATCAAGTGCTAGATTCTTCAAAGAATTTACGGAGGAGAGGGATGTTACATAATGTCGAACCCAAAATTATCTGGCATAGAGCGTTGTTGCCTCTCTCTAATGGACAGTAGTTTTTCCTACACATTAGCTCTCCTGAAGAAGGACCCTCCTAGAAAGGGACACACAGGAAAGGGGCCCAAGACCAGGGAAGCTTTGCTAGGGGAGCAGAGTCTCTCTGGACCCTACACACAGGTGGACACTGGGCAGGCGGCACGACTCACCTGGTAGGTGGCAATGACCCTCTTGCGAGCATGCTGGAACAGCTCCTCATCCCCCCAGTGCGGGTGCTCCTGCGCCAGCCTCCTGGCACACAGGTTGTGGTAGCGAAACCACAACAAGCCCAGTGCCTGCAGAAAGGGCTCCCTGTTCCCGCGCTGGGCCCCGAAGGCTGCATCCACGTGGGGGAAACAGGACAAGGGGATGGGCAACAGCCTGAGCCAGGGGAGCGCAGACACACAGGCAGTCCCCACTCCTCCAGTATGCCCCCCCCCCGCAGCAGCCTGGGGCCTCCAACCCTACCCTTCCTGCCAGGACCCCTCAGCCTCACCATACAGCCCCCGCGGCCCGCCCTGCCCCGTGGCGGGGTCCGGGGCCATCCACATGAGCAGGGAATTCTGGGAGTCCCGCGGGAAAGCGGGGTCGGGCCCAGAAGCCAGCTGTCCTCCAGAGAAGCTCCTCAGAGTGTCGCTCCAGGAGTGAGAGGAGCCATAGATGGCGCTGCCATCTAGCCAGCCGGTCACCTGGTTGGTCTGCAGGGATGAGCAGGGTCAGGAGTGCCAGGCAGGTGCCTGCTGATGGGCAAGAGCTCCACACTGCCCGGCCTTCCCAGCCAGACCCCAGGCCTCCAGCGGATCCTGCCTCAGATCCCCTCCTGCCTCTCTGCCCTGCTGCCTTTGGCTGCCTGGTCTCACCAGGTCCCTGGGGTTGCTGGGGCTCTGTCCAGTCTTGGGGTCCCAGCGGCTCCTCTGAAAGGGCAGCACCACGTTCCCGCGCTTGTCGGGGTCGAACACCGGGTCCCCACGCGGGATGTAAATGTTGAGGAACTCTGCGGGGCAACCTGGCGTTTCCACACTCACCAGGTCGGAGAGCACGTGGTAACCTGGGTTAAGAGAGCAAAGAGTTGGGCAAACCGACCAGTCCTGCTCTCCTTAAAACCAGCAAGACCTCTGAATTATCAGGGCACTGGGTTATCAAGGCTGTTTCTTAGGCTTATTCCCAGCGAGCCTTGATCTTGTAATATGGGAACGGAATGTAGCATCCCTCCTCAAGAGGCAACGTCGTTGCGGGGCTGAGGTGGGAATAAGATTTGAAAAGCAAGCTTCCTTCACCTCTGTGTGGCAGTCATTAGAGTCTTGAGGAGACCAAAGCTCAGGGCATCAGTCCCCGAGAGTTCTAGTTGGGGACCCAGTGGTACTTGGTGTGGAGTGAGGTGAAAGAGAAAGATCCCCCGATTCACACCCAAGTTCTCAAAGATGATAGCAAGAAACCGTTCTTGGGAAAAGTTCTTTTTCTGCCAGTTACAATCGTCCTCTCCCTGGACACTCAGCAAGCTCCAGATCCACCCTGGTTTCCTCTCCCTACACTCACCGAAGAAGACGCCCAGCACCGTGCGGTTGTGGACCGAGGCCAGCCCCGCTTTGCCCTTACTGACAGCATCGCTTAGCCGGCGAGGGTTGGGCAGTATCGGCTCCTCCAGAGCCTGATAAACGCCGTCAGCATAATTAGCAGGTACGAGGCGACGCAGTCGCGAGCCTGGGGTGTGCAGAAACTTGAACTGGATCAAGGCTCCGGGTCCCCAAGAAGTCCCAAAGCTGGTCTTTCTTAGCTCTCAAACATACCCCCCCCCGCCCCCAGGAATGCAGAAGAACGTGGTGAGAACGTTCTCCCGCTGGCTGCCTCGCTCCTCTCCCCACATTCAAACTGCACGCCCTCCTCTGCGCAGAGCCCAGGATTTACCTGCAGCACAGCGCTGGTGGTACTTCAGATTATTAAACCAGCCGTCGTAACGCTGCACTTCCCAGGGCAGTGAGGGTGAGTCCTGGCCACCTGTGGGAGCAGAGAGCCTTCCACTTAGCATTAACCTTCCAGAAAGCCCTCCATGACTCAATTGGCTTAGCCTCCTTTCTCAGCCGGCTAAGTCCTGCCAATGAACTGCATTTCCAATCCTTTTGCCAGGCCGAGGCAGTCAGAAGTCTTCCATCTCACCAGCCCAGTAAGAGATAGATCAACCCTTCCAGCTTCCAGGTGCTGTCCGCCTGTACCTTTCCACACCCACATAAACACTGGCTGACCCCTCTCAGCTAAGAGGCCCCCTACTACTTACCTGCTGGACCCAGGGGTCCAGTAAGCAGAGCGCCCAGGAGCACTAGTGTCTTGGGGCTTGTTGGAAGCATGCTGTGCTTGATCCCGGTGGTGGGAGGTAGTGTGTGAAGGACACACACGCCCACTGCTGGTACTGGAGAGGGGCATAGAGGTATTACACAACTCCCACATCTTCATGACGTGCTTTCTGGGACAACCCGGTAGGTATTGAGACTTCCCCAACCCTGGGTGAGTGCTGATTTCAACCACATGAACATCCCGGACAGGAGTGCAGCGGAACTGTCTAAGGGGCTTTTGTTCTAAAGCCTGGTACTCTCACCCCAATTTCCCACATACTGCTTCTCCAGGAGGAGGATGGAAAAGGGGAGAAGCTAAGGAACCGAGAGCCAGGTTGACTCACAGTCAACCTCATCCTCATCTAGGGTGAATAAGCGTTCAAAGGGGGAAAGAAGAGCTAGGAGACCCAACCTCTGGTGTAAGGCTCCGGTCCCGGGCTTCCGTGTTCTTGGAGATTTTGCTTCTCTGCTCCGCTCCCCGCCCGCACTCTTCCCGCCAGCAGCTCGGAGACTCTTCGCCCTTCCTGGATGCACTTTCACCCTTCTCTCTGTGTCCCTTCTCGCAGGTGTCAGCTCGAGTTAAAGACGTGATTTCCAATATTTGCATGTCTCCGCCCCCTTGTTTGTATAACCTCATCTAGACAGGACCCTGCTACCTGGTTTGGACACCTCCCCTGCTAGCTGCCCACGCTCCTATAAAAGGGGGTCTGCTTTTCTTTGCGAACGCAGAGAGTTTCTGGACATCCCGCCTCTGCACTTCTTAGGAAAGCCACGGGGCTCAGACTTTCACCCATCCAAGCAGTTCTCGAACTTCTTGCAGGATGACGGCTTGGAATGGGGTGCTACCCTTTTACCCACAGCCCAGGCACGCCGCCGGTTTCAGCGTACCGCTGCTCATTGTGATCCTGGTATTCTTGTCCTTGGCTGCTAGCTTCCTGTTGATCTTGCCTGGAATCCGTGGGCACTCGGTAAGGGGGCACTCAAAGCTCTCCTTAGACGGATTCTAGAAAGCAGCTCGTTTCCTGGGGGTAAGAACGATGTGGAGAGCTCAGGACAGAGGCGAATACGGAAGATTCTCCGAGGATCATCCGCACGAGCAAATTCAGAAGTCTGGTGCTGTAAGGGACTCCCTCAGAAGAGGGAGAGAGGGATAGACCTGGTCCCGGACATCCCGGACATCCCGGGAAGAGACTCCAGATGCCTTCTTTTGGAAGCTCTGCAGACAGTGGGAACCAGCCCAGTATATTTGGGATTAAGTCTAGGCTTCTGGTCAAGAGAATGGGGACATCTGTGCGTTCCTCACAGACTGGGGGAGGGGAGTTCCACAAAAGTTCCAAAGATGTAACAAGCAAGAGAAATTTCTGTCAAATGCTCTCAGCTTCCTAAACTGCCCTGAAGGGTTCATTGTTACAAGTCTGAGAAGACCTTTAATCTTTTTGTGTTGATCTTTGTAAGTTCAGAGGAACTGGCAGGTCTAGAAAAACCCTCAGTTCCTCTCTCCTGTAATTGACTACCAGCCCTCCCCCCCCCCACACCTCCCTCTTCTGGGAGAGGTGACCCTTGTCTGCCTGGCACTTCTGAATTCACTGAGCCTCACCAGGCAGCGATGGGATCAGAGGCTGAGAGCAGGCGCCAGACAGATGGGGGATGAAGGTAGTAAGGGTACCAGGCAAGGTAGACCTGGAAGTAGGCGAGGGGAAATGGTAGCTGGGGGGGGGGCGTGCGCGAGGGGTTTGAAGATGGGTTGGGTGGTACCCAAGCCTGATCCAGTGTGTATCTTTTCCTACAGCGCTGGTTCTGGTTGGTGAGAGTTCTTCTTAGCCTGTTCATAGGTGCAGAAATTGTGGGTGAGTGAATTGGGTAACTTGAAGGGGGTGAGGAGTAGGGAAGGAGAGGCACTGAGAACCTAGGAGCTAGCCTGGTCTCGGGGTCCCTCTTCCACTTTGCACCTATTTCTAGCACTCCCTTTTTTTGCTGTGCTCTTTTGCCCGTGGGCTTTTTCATTTGTTTTGAGACAGTCTCACTGTGTAGCCCAGGCTGACTACGAGAAGTGTTTATTTACCCAGGGATCCCTGTACCCTACCACTGTACTTCTCCACTATTCTGCCCAGACCTACACTGGGCTCCTAGACCTTTGTCTTCCATACCCCCAATTCCTCACCCACGCGTCACTGTGTGGTCGGTCTCCCCTTTAGCCGTGCACTTCAGTGGAGACTGGTTCGTGGGGCGAGTGTGGACCAATACATCCTACAAAGCCTTCAGCACATCCCATGTTCAAGTCCATGTCGGTCTGCACGTGGGGCTGGTGGGCGTTAATATTACGCTCAGAGGTAAGGAGGTCGGGGCAAAGTGGGCGCTTGGGGCCAGGGGATCCCGTGGTTGGGCGTTGAGTGCCAAAAGACGTTTGAGTGCTGGTTCTCAACCTGTGGGTCGCGACCCCCTACTACCTTTGCACGGGAGTCACCTAAATGATTCCTAGCAGTAACAAAATTATAGTTAAGAAGTAGCAACAGAAATGACTGTATGGTTGGGGGGGGTCACCACAACATGAGGAACTGTGTTAAAGGGTCACGGTATTAGGAAGGTTGAGAGCCACTGTGTTAGAGGACCCTTTTACATGCCTCCTACTCAGGAAGCCTTTGGTTTAATGGATTGGATTTATGTTTCCCGGTATCACTACCTAATCTTTCTCTTTCCAGACAGTTGCCCCACCCTTAGATCCCTATCTGAAACTGTTTAGTTTCCGTGTCCCTGGTCTTGCACATGACCCCACGGCTTCCCGCAGGAACACCAGTGCAGCAGCTGAACGAGACCATTGACTACAATGAGCGTTTCACTTGGCGTCTGGACGAAGACTACACCAAGGAGTATGTCCGTGCTCTGGAGAAGGGACTGCCGTACCCAGTGCTGTACCTGGCAGAAAAGTTCACACCCAACAGCCCTTGCGGGCTGTACTTCCAGTATCACCTGGCTGGTCACTACGCCGCGGCGACGCTGTGGTGAGCCTGTGATGGAGATCGGGCAGGGTGCCTGTGACCTAGAGAGCAAGGACCTGGAACTGCAGCCTCGCGGGCAGGATCCGCTGGCAACCTGCAAAAACCCATGGGAACTCACGTCCCAGCTATAGTGGGGAGGCCGAGGGGCTGGGAGGGGAGCCCCAAAACCAGCCCCCCTACACCTCAGCAGCCCTGGTCAGGGAACTTCGCTCACGGGGCGCTGTCTTGGTCCCTCGCAGGGTGGCCTTCTGCTTCTGGATCATCGCCAACGCGCTGCTCTCTATGCCCGCCCCGCTCTACGGAGGCCTGGCTCTGCTCGCCACCGCTGCCTTCACGCTCTTCGCCGTCTTCTCCTTCGCCTCGATTTCCAGCGTGCCGCTCTGCCACTTCCGCCTGGGCTCCGCCGTCCTCACGCCTCACTACGGCGCCTCCTTTTGGGTCACGCTGGCCACCGGTGAGTACCGAGGATTGCTTTCCTGGTGGTGGTGACCCGGGGTCTCCACAGCAGGCAGAAGGAACGATGGGCACGGTTATTTTACGGTTGAGAAGAACTAGTTTGGAAGGGTTCAGTATCTTGCCTCGGTTTGCACCAACCCATCAGTTCTTTCTGAGGGTTGTGTGTTTAGGAAATTCCAAGGGTGGGCTCCGAATGATGGCAAGGAGCGCCTGCATCCCTGACTCCCTCGGTCTTTCCTCCCTCCGGTGCAGGCATCCTGAGCCTCCTCCTCGGAGGGGTGGTGGTGACTCTCCACTACACTCGGCCCAGCTCCCTTCGCTCCTTACTGGACCAAAATGTCGAAGACTGTAGCAATCAAGTTAAAGGGAACTCACCCCTCATCCTCGACAACCCGGAGCACGAACAGTTTAAGACTCCAGACTTACATATGACCACTCTCCTGTGAAAAGAGCTAACTCCGGATTTCTATCCCTCCCTGGGATCCCCACGGACCTGAAGCTGGTGTTCAGAGCGCGTGCCAGGAGCACTGGCTGAGTTTGGAGGACCGCACGCCCATGCGGGAATACAAGGGGGAGCCCGGGATGTGCCTTGGCTCTAGAGAATGGATTTCTCGGGAGAACTGTAAATAAGCCTTTTGGTTTTGTTTTTTTATTCCAAAATTTCCCTGCCCGTCAATTCTCTTGACTTCCCTTGGCCCTTGGAGCTACAACCTTGAGAAACTTCTCTAGGCTAGTAAGAGCCAAGTACTGAACATTCCAGTGCCGAGAAGCCTGAGAAACACTGTAGGGCTGTGGGAGAGACGCGCCCTCTAGTGAGAGCTGAGAGGAACTGACAGGCATCTAATTGCATCTTCCTGAGCTGCTCCAAGGGGAGCAAACATTCTGCCCAAATCTCTTCCAGCCAAACTGAATGTATTGAGAAAGATTAGGATTTTGGCATTTCTTCACTAATTCTTTCCGGTTGTCTTCTTTTATGTTTGTACCCCAGAGCTAAGAAAGGGGTCAACAAGGCACAAAAATATAAATCCTGGAGTCTGGAGAGATGGTTCAGTGGTAGAGCACTGTCTGCTCTTTCAGGGTATTGGGATTGGGGTCTGTGTACCCACACGTGGCAACTTCCTGTAACAGTTCCAGGACACGTCTGCAATGCCCTCTCCCGGCCTCTGCGGGTACTGCATGCAAATGGTGCACAGACATACATTTTTTAAGTTTTTTTTTTCTCAAGTCTTATCTTACATAGCATATTTCAGAACTAAAGGTCAAAAAGAAAGTGGCACACAGCCGGTTAATGTTAAAAGTGAAACATGATGTTTGTTCTCCATGTGGACTCAGACACAAGCTGTGAAAACTAGAAAAAGAAAGGAAGAAAGAAAGGAAAGATGGAAGGAAGGAAGAAAGGGGCCCACCCCAAAAGCAAGAGATGGATGCTGAAGGCATTTGATGCCCAACATATTTGCTATGAGTGAAAGGCTGGCACCTTGAAGAGGCAAAGCAATCAAGAAAGTTGTTGGGGGGCTGGAGAGATGGTTCAGTGGTTAAGAGCACTGACTGCTCTTCCAGAGGTCCTGAGTTCAATTCCCAGCAACCACATGGTGGCTCACAATCATCTGTAATGAGATCTGATGTTTTCTTCTGGTGTGTCTGATGACAGCTACAGTGTACTTACATATAATAAATAAATAAATCTTAAAAAAAAGAGAAGGTTGTTGCTGTGCATTAATAGCTACCCCGTGCTGTTGCCATGACAACAGCTCACGGGCTTGTCTGACATCTCTTCAGGGCCTTAGGACTTTCACTCATTTATTTTTTACATGAGTAGGTTGTATCTCCTTGTTCTGTTACATCAACAAATTGGAGCTGGGCACATGATACAACCCAAGCCCACCTCCTGGGCAGTTCTGCTGGTTTTGCGGGGGCTCCAGTGAGGGCTGAAGCCAGTCTGGAAACTCTGGCTGCCAGGAGAAGAGCATCACAGGGAACAATCAGACTCTTTGAGATGTTCCTCCTTAAAGCACGTCTCAGAGGAAGCCTCTGACATGGGAATGTCCTGCGTCTCAGGACTTTCAGCTATGGACCGGTAGTGGGGGCTCAAGAGTCCCCCCTCTTCAGAACCCCACTCCAGCATGGGGTCCTCTGAACTCAGGTTGAAGAAAACCTTCAGTCTGTGAGGTTGCATCCTGTGGGCCACTGCCATGACCAGGCCTAGCAGAATACACAGCAGTCCTGTGGATGAAGGTGACATGTGTGTTGTCTCAGTTTCGTAAGTCATCCCAAGATCTTCTAAGAGCACCAGAAGAACCCTAAGGGAGGTCTGGGCCGCTGCCTTAGAGTAACTGGAGTTCATAGGGATGACTTAATGTCCTAGGGGTCTACACTGCAGACATGGATCTATTTGTCCTGAATTTTCATCCTCCAAACTGAGGGAGAGAAAGAGAGAGAAGAAGACAGACCGGAAATAAGGACAGATGGGAATGGAAGGAGACAAGAAGACAACATAGGGGAGCAGTCAGAGCGCGTTGGGAGAGTGAAGACAGTGAGCCGGGTTGACTTATAGCATGTGGGGTAGTGTGAGTGAGACACGCGTGGCCTCTAGGAAGAGCCGTGAGAGTGTGGTTAGGGGGTGCAGGAGGGACACACAGCGGGAAGAGCTGGAGGACTTGTGCAGAGAGTTAGGGAACAATGGATGTGACTGAGAAGTGAGTGTAGGTGAGGAAATGGCACTGGAGAGAGAAAAGCCCATGAATGAGGGAGTTGAGAAGGTTGCCGCTCTAGGAAAGGCATTGATGGACTGGAGAGATGGTTCAGTGGTTAGAGCACTGACTGCTCTTCCAGAGGCCCTGAGTTCAATTCCCAGCAACCACATGGTGGCTCACAGCCATCTATAATGGAATCTGCTGCCCTCTTCTGGTGGGTCTGAAGACAGCTACAGTGTACTCATATACATAAAATAAATAAATGTTAAAGAAAGAAAGGAAGGAAGGAAGGAAGGAAGGAAGGAAGAAAGAAAAAAAAAACACTGACATCTTGACCTCTAGAAGCAGACCCCCATCCCACCAACATGATAGTCCCTCACCTCCATCCTGAGCCCTTGTTTGTAGGGAAGGGGGTCTCACCTGTGGCTAATGTGATCCAGAATGCAGGCCCTCGGTGAGTGTACAGCACAGCAGGGCCCAAGCGCAGGGGACAGGGTGATAGGAATGACGTGATCACAGAGAAGAAGAACAGTGCCAACAGCTGGAAGACGCCAGTGGCCAGCAGCATGTGACCTCCATAAACCAGCACGGGCATTGACAACATCACATTGGCCAGCAGCCAGCAGAGGAATGCCACCCTAGAGAGCCAAGACACAATGAGGGGGCTGGCCCAGGTACCTCTCTCTGCTAGAGAGGATTGCGGACCCAGGTAGAGGTCTTCCCAACCGAGAGCTAAGGTTACTAATGGCAGGCAGCTCCTCCCACTCAGGATTTTCCTTCGAGTGAAAACAAGATGGCTAGAAAAATCTGTTTCTGAGTTTAAGCCGGTATGGGCTACCTTATCCTGTACCGGAGCTCACCACAGCATGGCTGAGGCATAGTGTCCTGCCAGGCGGTACTTGTCATACAGGCCACATGGACTTCGAGGGGTGAACTTCTCAGCCAGGTACAGCACCGGGTCTGGAAGGCCCTTCTCTAGGGCCTTTGCATACTCGTCCGCATAGCTCTTGCCCAGCTGCCACATGAACTCCTCATTGTAGTTGATGGTTTCATTCAGCTGCTGCACCGGGGTCCCTGGGGAACAGAGCAGCTGAGCTTAGTAGGAACCCAAGGAATGCACTGGGCCATTCGCCTTGGGTAGGGGTTCATTCACACTGGGAAGAAGGCTGGCAGCTGACAGAGAAGACAGCTCGGAATTTCCCTTCCTGTCATCCCCTCAACGCCCACGGTTCCTCCGAGCATCAGTGCTAGGCCCACTGCAGTTCTGTGGCCCCCACAGAGCATATCAACACATCTCAGAGACACTGAGCAGAGCCCTTCCTCCCTCACAAGGAAGAACCTCACCTGTGAGGGTGATGTTGACTCCTCCGAGCCCAATCTGCAGTCCCACGTCCACGCTGACCCGCTTGGGGCTGAAGGCTTTGTATGTGGTGTTGGTGTTGATATGGCCCACAGACCACTTAGAACTGAAATTCACAGCTGGAATTGGGGAGTTGCAACTCAGGGAGGTCTGGGCATTGCTGGGTTAGTCAGAAGGAGAACTCCAAGGGCTCCGTGTCTGAACATGTCATAATCAGGTACCCATTCTCTAGCCTATGTCTGACTCCTACTAAGTCTGTCAACTACTGGGAGATGAAGCCAAGGGTCAGGATCTGAAATTGTCCATGCTCACACTCTGCTTACCCCTTTCCAAGTTCATTTAGGGACAGTCACTCATGAATCTGGGTAAGGAAGTAGTAACTTAAACCCTGATGGGCAAACACAGATGACATTAATTAAAAAAAAAAAAAAGTCTGTTTTTCCTAATCACTGAAGCCAAACAAGCACCTCCCCTGGCAGAGTCCTCCTGCCTACGATTCATTATGACCCAAATAAAACGTTAGGAAGATGCATCCTGCAGAGTTTCCTTGGCTTACACCTCTCAGGGCAAGGGGAAGAGCAAGGGGCTAAAACCAAGGTTAGAGAGTTGTGCGGGCTAAGATCACACCCCGAATTGTGGCCACTACAGAGAAACAAAAAGAAGAGAGGCAGGGCACAAAGAGAACTTCACAAGGCAGAGAGGCAGCTCTTCCCAAGTCTGTGGCATTTGGCACTCACCTAGGATCACAGCCCCGATGAATAAGCTGGTCACCACCCGTAGCAGCCAGAACAGCCTCTGAGTCAGAGTGGGGTGGGTTTAGTAAGGCCCTTCTTCCAGAGTTGCCTTTCCTCTTTCTAAGATGGGGGGAGGTTGGGGTTCTACAACTGAGCCTATTTGGCCAACTACAGTCAGAGTGTCTGACCAAAATCATGCTCGATCTGTTGTGTGAGTGAGTGGGGAACTCTGCACCAGGAATGTGTAGGGTTGTGGCTGGAGTTCCTTCCCTGGGTCTGCTTCTATCTAGACAGTCTGTACCCTTCGCTCTTGAAGACGAAGTCTCTCTGGGCCTGGAGTCTTAAGGGCTGGGGCTTGTTTCTTACCGTCTTCCCACGAATGCCGGGCAGGATGATAATGAAGGTGACCAGTGCAGTCAGGAAGATGGTGACGATGACAGCTAAAGTCGTGTCCATTGGAAAGGTTGGCTTGGGGCCGGTGTAGAAGGGCAGAATGTGTCCTAGAGCAGCCATTTTGGTGGGGGGTACACAGGAGTGTTGACGCTGCAAGGAGAGGCATTCATTGAGAGCTCTCTGTGTACCAGACACTACCATGGGGCTGGGGATGCATCAAAGAATAAGCCAGTCCAGGTCTGTCATCTCTGAAGCCCATTTTGTTGGTGCCTTTCCATCTTCACCACCTTTCCTGCCACTCCATTGCCTTTCAGCTATGCGTCTTTTGGCTGTGGCAGACTTGGGGTCTTAGCAGTCAGTCTCCGCTGCCCTTTGCTCCCCGTCCTAACCAACCGCTCAGCCCTCTAACTCAGCTCCATTCTTACCCCTGGGGGCATTTCTGTTTCTTTTGGGAATATCTGAAGGGAAAGGACTCTCTTTTATTTCCCCCAGGGTCCAGCACAGAGAGATCACAGAACATAAAAAGAACTGTATTTACTATCAAACAAAGCCGTAAGGGTAGGAGATGGTACAGATTATGAAAAGGTTGGCCTTTCTTTTTCAGACTCCAAAGCAACAAGAGCCAAAGAGCTGCTAAGTGTACAGTTCAGCTACATCCACGCAGGGCCAATCCTCAGACCCAGCACTTCCCAGCTGCCCGGGAACTCTGGCTACAGGACTGGTGATTCCAGAAAAACCTGAATAAGCGCCCTCCATGAGGCACAGTTCTGGGACCAGACGTCCCACAGGTCCCTGCATTACCCACATAGTCCCATTCTTCCATTCACACCCCCATGCGATATTTCAGCTCAAATACTGGCTTTTCCACCTGTGGCTTAATTGATCTTAGAGCTTGTTCGACTGTCCCTTTATACACGGGATGTTAGGGAAATGATGCCTGGCCATTTCATCAGTGTCTAGACGACAGTAATTGCAAGACACCTTATCATTTCACAGATGATGAAGAAAGTATGACCAAATTAAACCGTAACAGCTGTTGATGGTAAGATGGCGCCCCAACTTTAGCGATATCAAGATCAGGGGTGAAAGAAGAACCCTAGAACCCCTGTCCCAGTGACCCACAGACCCAGTTCCTGTCACTCTTCTAGGTGTGATCTGTACTGGGGTCCTGGGGGACGCAGGGGACCTGTGATTTTCTCTGAGCAGGGGGCATCTTGCTAAGTGGGAAGGTACTGCAGCTGCTCTGGGCTCACGCAGCTCCAGAGGCTTGGGCTCTGCTTCTGTCTTTTGGACCTTCACCTCTAACGGGTTTTACCGAAGAACAGAAATGATAATTACTTCAGAGGGTCTTTGTGAGGTGAAAATGGGAAAGTGCAAAGAGCGCTATTGGAAGCGAATGACAGTGTTATGCTGTCAGGCAGAGGTGGGAAGACTTGCAGCCCAGCTTTCAATCCTGTCTATTGGGCAAGTCACACAGCCACAGCCTCCGTTTTCAATGAGAAAGTTCTGCTTTCTTCTTAAGTGTTAGACTCTTCTATCCCAAAGAAATACCCATCGTGTCTCCAGCTCTGCAGATCCTCCTTGGCTCTTCCCACCACTGCCTTCTCTACAAGTACCACACCGTCAGTCAACCTATTCTCACAGCGTTCTGTTCACCACTGGACTGTTTTCCCAACTGAAATCATGCCTTAGAGTAACTGGAGTTCATAGGGATGACTTAATGTCCTAGGGGTCTACATTGCAGACATGGATCTATTTGTCCTGAATTTTCATCCTCCAAACTGAGGGAGAGAAAGAGAGAGAAGAAGACAGATCATACACAGGCACAGGCACAGGCATAGGCACTCGCGCGCGCGCACACACACACACACACACACACACACACACACACACGGGGGGGGGGGGAGAGAGACAGAGAGACAGAGAGACAGAGGGGGGGAGGGAGGGAGGGAAAAGAAAAGGAAGGAAGAAAAGAAGGGAGAAGGAAGGAAGGAAGAAGGAAGGATGAAAGGAAGGAAGAAGAAAGG
The DNA here is from genome assembly GCF_963924665.1 of Micromys minutus. Classification (NCBI taxonomy): domain Eukaryota; kingdom Metazoa; phylum Chordata; class Mammalia; order Rodentia; family Muridae; genus Micromys; species Micromys minutus. Next base: position 29,656,265 of record NC_137952.1, read on the forward strand.
AAAGAATGAAGGAAGAAAGAAAAAAGGAAAGAAGGAAGGGAGGAAGAGAGAGATAGGAAAAAGTTTTCTTGTTCGCTACACTCTCACTGTCTGATATAACTCTCCTTTTCACAGCCAGGATTTTTGGCAGACTAGTCTGTGCTGGTGTTTCCACATCTTTATCTGTCCCTTGTCTTCTTGACCATTGTGACCAAATGTTTCAGAATCCTTATCTTCAGCACCACCTCGTTGAATAACCTGAAGGGAAATTCTCACTTTAAAAAAAATCTCTTAAATTTGTGGTATTTGCCAATGCAGAACACATTGTATTTCTTGAAACTTGCTCTTTGGTTCTACAGCACCATTTTTTTTCTGGGTCTCCTACCATTGGTCACCCCACGTAGGCTCCTCCTCCTTCCTCTCTACTAAACATTTATGCAGCTCAGGATTCTATCTTGATTCTCTTCCTTTATATCTTGAATTGTCATCAAGATTTCCTGGGATATCCAGGCGTGGTGCACATTACAGGTGCACCCCTGTAATCCCATCACCAGAGAGGCAAAAGGACTGAGACTCCCAGGCTAGCTTAAGCTATATGCTAAGGCCCTCTCTTAAAAACCAAACAAAATAATACTTAGGCAATCTCACCTGTTCCCGTGGCTTATACATAGTTCTCAGATGTCTCCCCAAGCCGCACACTCAGAATGACCAACTACCTCACTACACTTTCCACTTGGATGTTCCTTTGATGCCTCAAATTTCACGGGCTCCGAATGGAATTCTCTGCTACTCTGCCTTTCTTTTCTTTTCTTTTTAGCCTCACCACCACCCATTAATCAAAGATGCTGGAGTCAGGACCATCCTACATGCACCCTAGTCCCGTGTATTTATTGAAAGTATCTGTCGATTGCCTTCTCTACTGTTTCACTTTAGTCCCGTTCTCTCCTCTTGCCTCATTCAAGAATACTTTTTCTAATTAACAGGTATAATCATTTCTCTTCTCTGCCCTGGGTAAAATCTTATTTCATACTATTACATAGACAGTGGATTGTGAGTAATTCCCCTTCTTGCCCGCTCCATGACTGACATGCTTTTTTGAGCTTCTTGCCTTTGTATGGGCTATGCCCTCTACCTGGAATGGTCTAGCCTTGGCAAACGCCTATTCTCATTTCAAGCCTCAGCCCATTTTACCTTCTATGTGACGTTACCTCCAATGCCTTTGGGCCAGTGGGAAGGTTTCCTACTCTACCATTCCAATTGTGTTTTGAAGCATATCTCCATAATTGAAATAATTACTGCGATCCATCTCTTTGAACATTTATCTCCCTTTTAGACAGAGTCTCCTTGAGGGCAGAGATTTAATCTTCCCATCTTTGTACTATCTGCTTGTAGCATATTCTAATCAAACTCTGGATCAGATGGATGAATATAAATGGGTTCTTTCCGCAGGTGTCTCGTTCTGAGTCTTCACACAAGAGGGAGCTCTGTTCCTCATTGCCTAGGATGACTTCTATTCTCATTAGCAGAGTGCTGCCAAGTCAAGGCGAAAAGCTGCACAGGAAGGGATCTGATGAACCTGACCTATATTTTATAATCGCAGAGAACTGTCTAGAAAGCCTCTTCTAATAGCTAGAGTCTTTAAGAAAGGCGAACACACAAACGTAAACATTCGTATTTACTTGAACATGAAGCCTACTCTTAAGCTTAGTGAAAATGTATAGCTAAAGGTCTGTTTCTTGGAGGGGCTAGAGAGAGGGCGTGGAGGTTAATTAAGAACGTTTGTTCTTCTTGCAGAGGACTTGGGTTCAATTCCCAACAACCTCGTGGTGGCTGGCAACTGTCTGCAGCTCCAGTTACGGGGAATCTAATGTTCTCTTCTGGCCTCTGCAGGAGCCAGTCATGAACTTGGTACACTGGCATATATGCCTGCAAAACACTCACATACATAATTTTAAGTAAAAAAAAAAAAAAGTGCATGCGTACGTGTGAGTGTGTGTGAGTATGAGTGTGTGTGTGTGAGTGTGTGTGTGTGTGTGTGTATGTGTGTGTAGGATTGATTTTTTTTTCTCCTCTCATTTTTATGTGGGTTCTTAGGCTTGAACCCAGGTTGTCAGGCAGTAAGTGCCTTTACCGGGTGAGCTGTCCTGCTGGCCTAATGACATTCATTATAAAACATAGTGGGGTTTTTTTGTTGTTGTTGTTATAGTGAATTTTTATTTATGACACCCAAACAGAAACCATTATATTTCTAAGGAAGTGTATATATAGGAAGAAAGGCTATACGATGTGGAATGCCTTAGGTCTTAGTTCAGGTAGGGGTAATACATTCCTTAATCCCAGCACTGGAGAGGCAAAGGCAAGCAGATCTTTTTGAGTTGGAGGCCAGCCTGATCTACATAGCAAGTTGCAGACTATCCAAGGATATAATAATGATGATGATGATGATGGTGATGATGATGATGATGATGATGATGGTGATGATGATGATGATGGTGATGATGATGATGATAAATAAGAAGAAGAAAGGGAGGGAGAGAGAAGGAGAGGAAGAAAGAAGACATGAATTAAGGCAAAGCATAGATTGTTCATAGAAAGAACTCATTTAAGCCCAGTGAGGTGGCCCAGTGGGTGAAGGTATTTGCTGCCAAGTCTGAAAATCTGATTTTGAGCCTTAGAAGCCACATGACGGACAGAGAGAACTGATTTCTAACAGCTGTCTTCTGACGGCCACGAGCGTGCCAGAGGGTGCACTCTCACCAAATAAGCGTGGAAAAATCGAAAGAAGAGCCCGTGTTATATACTACTATATATTACATATGGATTCCAGCAGCGGATATTTGCAGCATAAGCTGATATTAACTTAACTCGTTGCATCTTGGTCAGGATCACATTTTTTTTTTTTTTTTTTTTTTGTATTCCTGTGCTTGTATTAATGAGAGGTTATAAAAGTTTTGTGAGCATGGCTCATCTCTATTAACATGATGCGTCAAAGAAACTCTGACAAAAGGCTTTTCTGTTTCTCAAGTACAGAAAGGACATTGTTAACTTATTTGCAATTCTCCAAAAGACGCGTTAAGGACGGTCAGAGCAAGGGATGACTGTTGGATACAACCTGCTTTGATCGGTCCTCAGGTCTCCTGCTCTCTAAGTTCCGAGTGACCTAGACATCCCCTACTCGATCCCCGCCTGGGGAGGAAAGCTGAATTTCACACAGATCCTAATTCGGTTTCATTATTATGCTAACAGAGCTCCAGCAGGAAGAGGTCGACTGAAGAGAGTAGTTGCCGGAACTCTGCTTTGCCGGCAAAGCCTGCGTTTCCCTTGGGACAGTCTTTCTCTTTCAGGGTTGACAAGTGACTCAAGTTCTAATCTAGTAAAATCTCACATCAATCTTAACTCTATCCCTTGGTCCCTTAGCTCACTACCATGACATGCATTTTATACTGATGAACAGAAGCAGTCGTAGGACAATCAAACACACACCCTAACAAACAACCTTAAAAGCGCAGCCTGAAGAAAGGAGTAACCAGACTTTGCTGTGTCCAGTAACATGGACACCTATAGATTTCACAGGGCCTCCGTGATGTGTTGGTTGGGTGCTTTCTCACTGAGCAGGGCCAATTCCTTCACTTTGGGGTTTTATTTTCTCACTTGGCCTGGAGGGGCAGCTTTTAGGAACTTACGGCTCCGCGCCCCCCCCCCCCCCGTGTTCAGTAATATTGCAGATTTAGTTACCTAGTCCTTGCCTATCACAAGGCGAAATGAATTTCCAGCGTTTATAGGATGAGTGAGTGGGTAGAGATAAAGTCTTGAAGACCCGATCTGGAACCTCCATCGAAACCTCGACAAGATTTTCTTCTTAAAGCCTTTCTCCGCCCCTCGCCCCATCTTCAGAACCTACGGAGTAAGGACGGCTCGCTTTCTCTAAAGGCGGTGTAGGTCACGTGTCTAGTATTGTCAAGCACTCTGATGGGTGATCATGGCTACCGGAATGTCATAGCTTATTCCTTTATGGTTGAAGTAAAGCCCATTAAAAGTTTACAGCCCTGGCTGGCTTAAGAAGTCTTTTCCAGCAACGCCTAACCTAGTCCTCCTTCCTAAGGAAGTTAGAGGTGGGAGGGGGGTGTGGGGAGAGTCTGGGATAGGAACTGATCAATCCAACACACCTAGACTCTAGTTAAGAGAAACAAAGATTCAGTGCCTCAGTGCCGACAAATCTCGTGGCTTTTATAGCCTTAAGAGATTCGCTTTGTCTTAATTTCGGGTCAAACTTTTTCCATCACAAATCCCCCATTGATCTGAAGTGATCTATGTAGACTCAAGAAGTGCGCCCCTGGAGGTCGGTACCGGAGCAGCACTTCCAGATCTGATGTCATGGACTCCGAACCCACCCGATCCGTGGTTCCCTACCTTCCTGTCTTTCAGATACGGTGCGCGTCGCACCTGGCGCTGCTCGTCTTTGGCCACTCGCTCACAACACTCCTGGTCGTGGGGAGAGGGCAGGAACCGGGTCCACACGTAGACGTCCTGTCACCAAAACCAAGCACTTGTCCAGTCGAGTCGCTTCCAATTCCCCATTCTTCTTACTCAATTGAGGACCAGGTGGTGACCCCATAAGCCCAGCCTGGTGTCTTCTCCGCCTTCCATTTCAAATCATTTTCAACTTTCTCCGCCCTGGCACCCCGCCCTCGGACGAGGGACAGACTGGCGTGCTAGGAAGGAGTTCCAGCACTTATGCCCTCTTCATCCACCCCTAAGACCCTAAGAGCCCCCATTCCTACCCATGCCAGCACCCTAGCAGCTGTAACACAAATGACGCTCGCAGGATGGTGAGACTTGGGAGGTTCCACCAGGAACCCTGGTTACCAAGACTTACAGGTTTTGGGGACAGATGAATAGCTTGCTTTGGCGCCAGGTCTGATCTGTGGGTGAATGGTAGGTGATTATCTTTGTTTTAGAGCTCTTACTATGTGGGGAGGATTTGGGAATAGCTCTCCTGCCCCCTCCCTGTTTATCTTCCACCCTCTTCCTTAGCCCCCAGCAGTTGGAACTTGGGGAGGGAGACTTGCCCTGCCCGCCTCCCAAACAGCCAACGGCGCCTGAACCCTCCGCACCCAGGAGTCCTGCATCCTACACGGTCTCACCTTTCATGCTCCTGTCCCCTTTCTCGCGGTTCCCGGAGCTAGCCTCTATCCCGCCCTACTGTGCCCCGCCCCAGAGCTGGGACGAGCCGTCCGCTCATCACCCCCGAGCCCCGCCCGCCCCGACTCGGAGCTGGAGAAGTTGCCAGAACCGAGCAGGGTACAGAGAACCGGGAGACGGCCCGGAGCCTATCCACAGTTCCAGGCTGGGGCGACCAGAAGCTAAGGTTAGATTCCAGAACATTTTTCCTGACCCACGGGAGGGGGTGCTCCAAGGGAGCGGGCTCTAGGGGTGGAGACAGTGGGGAAAGGGTGGGCCTCCTTTTCTACGGAATGGGAAATGTAGCCTCCTGTATCTCCAATCTTTCCCCGAGGCTAAAAGGGACCTTGCTAAGACCTGAGCTCGGCACACCAACGTTTTGAAAAACCAGGGTCAACTGGTCGAGAGAATGTTGAGTGACCTAGTTTGTTTGGGCCTAGAGGGTTTCTTGGCATCGGCGCATCGTGCCAAGGAGAGACTTTGTTGGTCTTCAGTATACAGTTACTCCCTGGGTCTTCAGGTTGGAATCTCTGTGGCTTTTAACTCATCTTCCTCTCCTTCCCACCTCGGGGCCAACAGAATCACGATTCTAAGACTCTGATTTGGAAAAATGGCCATGCCGGCAAGAAACAGACAAGTATGTAACTCTCCCAGATCTGCCACTGCCTGGGGCATCATTGCCCTGGAGTTGTGCCTTCATCTCCAGGTTGTTTGGGACGTTACCACACCCAAGTGACTGTGTAAACTGTTAAGGGCTACCTACTCACAGAGGTTATTAGCATGGCCACTCTCCTTTCCAGTTTATCCCGTCCCTCCCTCCCCCCCTGCAGTCTGGCCCGAAAGCCTACAGGGTGTTAGGGATGGAGTGATGGATCTACATTTGGAGTCCAGGCTCCTAAAGACTTGATTGGAAGGGAAAGGGGTCAAACTATTTGGATTAGCGAAACACAACCGTGGCCTACCACTCTACCATACCCCAACACACCAGCTCTGACTCTCTGAGACTCTCCGAGTTCTTCAAACATTAACAAAGGCCACACTCCAAAGAACCTCTAGATAAATGGAATCCTGAGTTGGGGCTGGGCAGGGTCTGGGTTTTTGCACTTGCTTAGTAGGAGATGGGGTGGGGGATGAGGTCACCCGCTGGGCTCTCTCCTTCAACTAAATAGCACATTCAGGAGCCCTGGCTTTCTCTGAGCATGTGACTTTCACCACCCCTGGCTCCAATCTTCAGGTGTCTTTAGGACATTTTCAGTGACATTTTGCCAGAGAAGTCCTGGCTTGAGTCCCCTGCTGCCTCTGTTTACCTGCAGTCCTAAATGTTGGCCCATGGAAGGTAGGACTGATGTGAGAGCAGCTGGTGTGGTACTCCACTTGAGTTTACTCTCAGGAGTCACACTTCAGCCTCTGCCCAATTTGTATTACACCTGTCTTGGCTTGAATTCAACCCCAACCTCCGGTCGGACTCTGGTCTCGCTTCGGAGTGAACAGTTCAGGCAAGCTCCCCACCTTGGCTAGAAGATGATAAGGGTTGGATCAGATAAATGGTTTACCTCAGATCCCACAGAGGACGAACAGTGAGCCAGAGACCTCAGCTGAGTCCCTCAGCTCCCTCTTCCCAAGCTGGGCTCTGGCAATGGAGCAACCTCTGTGGGCAGCTGGGCCAAAGCAAGGGGGCTCATGGACTGAGAAACTAAAGTTCACAAGTTCACACAGGTAAGGTTGGCTTTGTTCTGTTCCTCACTGGCCCCAGAGCCGAGTTCAGTTCTGGACACAGCGCGTGTTGGCCAGTTATTTATTGAATGAACTGCAGACCTTCTAAGAGAGTGAGTCTCTTGCTTTTTGCTCCCCAAGACCAACTCCTCAGCCTTGATTCTTAGGGGCCCTGTCTTATGATTCTCTTGAATACCTGGGGCTCATCCTTCTATCCTGTTGTTCTAGGTCTCTGCTTTGAAGTATTCCGACACTTAATCCCCCATTATCAGTTTCATCATGGGGTTCCACTTAGCTCTGACCTGGACCCTCCTGGTTGGGACACTGGCTTCTTTGGGTGAGTACAGACTTGAGACAGAGCTGCATTGAATCAGAGGAACCAAAGTCCTCTGGTGTTTTTCAAAGATGTGTCAATCATTTCTCCATCCTCCAGCAGATGTGGTACCCTGAATATACCAGGTGCTTGTTGCTCGCTGTTGAGCAAGTGGGTAGATAATAGGATGAAAATGGTTTCTAGTGTGGGTCTCTCTTCTCCTGACATGAAGTAGGAAAGACTGAGTAGACACCCAAGACAATAAAGCTTCTTGGAGTAAAACTGGAGCCAAAGCTAAAAAGGACTCACCAGTTCACCAGTGTTTTTTTTTTTTGTTTGTTTGTTTTTGTTTTTTTTAAAGACAAAATGATCTTGATATTTTGTGGTAGAGCGTTTGCCCAGCACGTATGAGGCCCTGGGTCTCATCCCTGATGCTGGAAAAAAAAGCACAAAATAAAATAATAGCCTCAGAACACAACATAACCCACAGCTATTCCAGCTTTGGAGTTAGTGGCTGTCCCCTGTAGTTCAGGGCTCGGAAGAGGAAATCAGACACATGATACTACATGTAGGTTAGGTTTAGAAGAGCAAGCTTCTATTTGGGTACAGTTGGCTATGCCAGCACCTTGAAGGTAGAAGCGAGAGGGTCAATAATTTAAGGTCATCCTCTAGTACATGAGTTCAAGGTCAGTCTGGGCAACTTAAGAGTGTCTCAGAGCAAGCAAGCGACAGCATACCTTGAAAGTCTTTTGCATCTTGGGAGATGATAAATGAAGATGACCCTCCTGGCTAGCAACGTTGAGATGGTGAAACAGACCCCACACTTCTCCCTTCCCAAAATGGCTCAAATTCTAGTTCTTCCTAAGGCTTCATTTTCTCTCCCAGTTTGTGCCTCTTATCCCCAAGATATACTCTCTCCAAAGGCTACTGTCCTTGGCCTGCTACAGTTCACCTTATTTCGGAGGTCTTGTGTGTGGGGCTGCCCTACTGTCCTAGATCTTAGGCCAGATGAAGTCATTTTCCTTCCTGATGAGTGTCTGTATGTGCACCTTCATGTGTCAGTGACAACACATGTCACCACAGCTTGGACATTCAGAGCAGTGGGGCCCCCTCTTGCTTTCTTCTGTTCTCTAAGGTGAGTAGAAAAGACGTCTTCTAGTTGTTTTTTTTAGGGGGTCATGTCTGCCTGGTTACCTGATCTACTAGACCATGCCTTCTTATCCTGCTTCCTCAGCAACCCCTCCCCCTCTTCTCTCTTGGGCTGTGAGTTTTTAGAGTAGCATCATAAGCAGGAATTAAGGTTGAAGAGAAGGCTTAGCAGTTAAGAGCACTGGCTGTCCAGAGGACCTGGGTTCAATTCCTAATATTGACATAGCAGCTCATAACTATTCATAACTTCAGTTCCAAGGGATCAATAGCCCTCTTCTGCACATCAGCCATGCACGTGGTATTTAGACATACATGCGTGCAAAAACACGCATACACATAAATAAATCTTAAAAGAAAAGGGACAGGAACGAGATGAGTGACAAGATGTTCCAGAGGACAGAACGACGTCACTCACAGGATCAGTCCTGGGTCTCACCCAAGAAACTAGCAAAAAGACCAGAGTAGAGTAGCCCCTGCCCAGGGATGGGTCACAGAATAACTTGTCCTTTCCAGTTATAGGGTGTGGCTGGCCCTTGTTCCAAGCGGTAGGTATCTGAGGACTGGGGTTGATGTTTGTCCTGGTGTGTCTCCTGAGCACTTGAGATGTGAGGAGACCCCAAGCTTCTGCGTCCTCTTCTGGATTGCCACTGTTTTCCCTCCTCTCTGAGGCCGTTTGTCAGCCAGCTCTGCACGCTGATGTACCATGTTCCACTCTAGGAGTCTTCCTCACTGGGGGCCCCCGAAGAGTAGGCTTGAGTTTAGAAAACACTTTGCCCTTGGTCTCCCCCTGCATCCACTTCCCTGGTCACCTCCTTCCCATCTCCACACAGGAGCTGAGAACTCCATTTCTTGGGAGGTACAGCGATTTGATGGCTGGTATAACAACCTCATGGAGCACAAATGGGGCAGCAAAGGTAGGTGAGGGCACAGCCCAAGGGCCAGGGTGGTACCCACCAGTGGAGAGTCAGGACTGGCAAGTAGCTCAAGAGGTTATCTCAAGGATCATCGAAGGCTGCCAATATCTAAGGCTTTAGGGTTCAGTGTATGGAGGCACAGAAGAGGTCAAGAATGCTCTTGAGGTTCAGAGATTGTGGAGATTGCTAAGTGGTTAAGAGTACGGTGCTGCTCTTACAAAAGACCTGAGTTCAGATCTCTGCACCTGTTTGCAGCAACTCATGATTACCTGTAACTCAAGGTCTAGGCATTCTGACGCCTCTGGTCTCTGCAGGCACGCAGGCAAGCACGCACGCGCGCGCGCACACACACACACACACACACACAATTGAAATTCTTCCTTGTCTTTACCTCTCCTATGCCAGGCTCTCGGCTGCAGCGCCTTGCTCCAGCCAGCTATGCAGATGGTGTGTATCAGCCCTTGAGAGAACCCTACTTGCCTAACCCCCGACACCTCAGCAACAGGGTCATGAGAGGTCCTGCAGGGCAACCGTCTCTTCGGAACCGTACAGTCCTGGGTGTCTTCTTTGGTGAGAGCTGGAGGAGGAAGCCATTAAAAAGGCTAGGAATAATGCAGATGGGGGCGAGATATGCCGAAGTGAGGTCTGACCGGCAAGAATCTTCCTTGTCGTGGTAGGAAATATGGAGGAGAGGAAAAGGGCATCTCTTCACTTTGGGGGAGGGTTGGGGTAGACTGTCCCTGGGACCGTGCTCCTCCTAGAACAGACCAGGGAGAAGGAAGGGTTCTAGCTTCGGCAGAGAGGGCACTATGGGGGCGTTAGGGTGTCACAAGCTCAGTGACAAGGGGTTGGTCCTCCAGCAATGATGGCTCCTACTGGCCATGTTGGGTCTCCATGCTAACTCCCACGTGACTTGCTACTTGGCTGCAGGCCTCCAGGGAGGCTCCCAGCTGCATGTCGGAGCTGGTGCTGACAACCCTGCCTACTGTACACCTCCCAGTTACCAAGGAGAATGCCAAACTGACAATGACAACATCTTAGAGCAGGTGTAGGCACAGGCAGGCCAGAAGAGACAGAATCAGGAGGGAATGTGGAAGTCAGGGCTTGGACTTGCCTATAATAGATGAGTGTTCTGAAGCTTCGAGTATGGGGTGGGGGTGGCTGGGACTCCATACTTGAGGCAGGGAAAATCATGGCCCTCGGCTGGCCCAGCAAATCCTCCTACATTATGGGCAGGTTACCACGTGCTCTCCGACCTGGTGAGTGTGGAAACGCCAGGTTGCCCCGCAGAGTTCCTCAACATTTACATCCCGCGTGGGGACCCGGTGTTCGACCCCGACAAGCGCGGGAACGTGGTGCTGCCCTTTCAGAGGAGCCGCTGGGACCCCAAGACTGGACAGAGCCCCAGCAACCCCAGGGACCTGGTGAGGCCAGGCAGCCAAAGGCAGCAGGGCAGAGAGGCAGGAGGGGATCTGAAGCAGGATCCGCTGGAGGCCTGGGGTCTGGCTGGGAAGGCCGGGCAGGGTGGGGCTCTTGCCCATCAGCAGGCACCTGCCTGGCACTCCTGACCCTGCTCATCCCTGCAGACCAACCAGGTGACCGGCTGGCTAGATGGCAGCGCCATCTATGGCTCCTCTCACTCCTGGAGTGACACTCTGAGGAGCTTCTCTGGAGGACAGCTGGCTTCTGGGCCCGACCCCGCTTTCCCGCGGGACTCCCAGAATTCCCTGCTCATGTGGATGGCCCCGGACCCCGCCACGGGGCAGGGCGGGCCGCGGGGGCTGTATGGTGAGGCTGAGGGGTCCTGGCAGGAAGGGTAGGGTTGGAGGCCCCAGGCTGCTGCGGGGGGGGGGCATACTGGAGGAGTGGGGACTGCCTGTGTGTCTGTGCTCCCCTGGCTCAGGCTGTTGCTCATCCCCTTGTCCTGTTTCCCCCACATGGATGCAGCCTTCGGGGCCCAGCGCGGGAACAGGGAGCCCTTTCTGCAGGCACTGGGCTTGTTGTGGTTTCGCTACCACAACCTGTGTGCCAGGAGGCTGGCGCAGGAGCACCCGCACTGGGGGGATGAGGAGCTGTTCCAGCATGCTCGCAAGAGGGTCATTGCCACCTACCAGGTGAGTCGTGCCGCCTGCCCAGTGTCCACCTGTGTGTAGGGTCCAGAGAGACTCTGCTCCCCTAGCAAAGCTTCCCTGGTCTTGGGCCCCTTTCCTGTGTGTCCCTTTCTAGGAGGGTCCTTCTTCAGGAGAGCTAATGTGTAGGAAAAACTACTGTCCATTAGAGAGAGGCAACAACGCTCTATGCCAGATAATTTTGGGTTCGACATTACTTAACATCTCTCCTCAGTAAATTCTACGAAAAGCCTACTACTTGATGTCATTGTTGTAAAGCTTTTCTCACATGATCAGCCTTGCTGGTCCTCATGTCTACCCACAAGCCTCCCCGGGCCTCAGGCCCAATCCCACACACATCTTTTTACCTCTTGATCCTCAGAACATTGCGATGTATGAGTGGCTGCCCAGCTTCCTGAAACAAACTCCCCCAGATTATACAGGTGAGGGGGTCCGGAGGAGGGCTGAGAAATCCCCGCGTGTCTTTTAGTAGGGATTTAAAGCCTTAATGTGTCCGTTTCTCCTCTTACCTCAGGATACCATCCATTTCTGGACCCCAGCATCTCCCCAGAGTTCGTGGTGGCCTCTGAGCAGTTCCTCTCTACCATGGTGCCCCCTGGAGTCTACATGAGGTAGGAGAGGAAACTCACATATTTGTGTCTTGGACCTATTTTTTGATGAAAAGCTGCCTTCTGGAGCCCTTGGGACAGAATTCCATCAGTTTGAAGCAGCAAGAGAGAACAGCGAAAATGGAGGGGGGTCTGTTTTTAAGTAGGTCCCAGAGAAACAAAACAAAACAAGGTGGAGAACTTCCAAGGACTGACACCCAAACATACTTTTGGACTCTATGTGTGCCTGAACCCATATCACGTGTGTGTGTGTGTGTGTGTGTGTGTGTGTGTGTGTGTACAAACATACATACAAAGACTCTGCATGAGCTGATATGCATAGATGATAGGCAAACATTACAACATTTTACGCCAAGGATATATGCATCCATGGTATCAGTGAGGGTCTTGCAACCAGTCTCCAGTGCCCATCAAAGGACCCCTAACTGTGAGACCACTTTGTTTCTGTGTATACTCTTATCCATGTGGAGATAGTATGGATAGATTTCTTTTTTAAATGGCCAAGTTTTCAGATGTGTCATCAGATGGGAGGTAGGAACTTTCCAAAAGTCAAAATACTCAGTAACTATCGAGGTCTTGATTCCATAGCAGAAGAGGAAGGGTATGGCCGGGGCCCCCTGGCTGAAGTCTTGCAAACCAAAGCTGATTGATGCCTGGCACTAGCACCCCATGGTCTTAGTAACCATTTTTGCTCCTTGCATTTTAGGAATGCCAGTTGCCACTTCCAGGGGATTGCCAATGGCAACTCGAGTGTCTCCGGAGCCCTCCGGGTCTGTAACAGCTACTGGAGTCGAGAGGTTAGACTTGGAGATAAATCTTGGATTGATAAATACATGTGTTGTGTATGTTGCATGTGGGTGTGCCTAAGTGTGTGAGCGAGGGTAGACACTGTGGCTGAAGTAGGCTGCTTGGATGGGCTAGAGTGAAGGGAACAGTTTGGGGACATAGTCAAGAGTCAGTCCCCTATCCTCACCCAAGGGCTGCATATGAGGGACAGGAGAGGAGGGGGACTGTGTGTTCAGGTGTGGTTCCATATCTACTCTCTCCAAGGTGTCTCCCTTGACAACTCTGGGCCTCTGGAGGCTTTGGAGCATCCAGCTAGACAATTGCTATGGGGTGTCTTCACCCCCAGCTTGGGTTCCTTTTCTAGCAAAAGGGGAAGAGCAGGTTCAAACAGGTCCCGTGACTTCTGTAGGACCGCACAACTGGTTAATGGGAGAGCAAAAATGAGCATCTAGATGCTCTAGTGTCCTTGCCAATCACAAGTCAACTCTCCTAGGACAGAATAAAAGTCTAAACCCCCCTGAGCTCCAACACATCAGCTTTGGGTGGGAATATCATTTACCATGAGTGCAGAGTTAGCCCGAAACCGAGAAACGCTCACCAGGAGCTCACCAGGCTCCAGGGTGTGGCAGATGAGGCAGAGGGAGCCAGGCACTCAGACTCTGGTCCAATAGCCACGTCTGTCTTCTCACCGTTCCTTAAGCACCCCAGGCTACAAAGGGCTGAAGATGTGGATGCGCTGCTGCTGGGCATGGTCTCCCAGATTGCTGAGAGAGAGGACCACGTGCTGGTAGAGGATATGCAAGGTGAACCTGAGGCTGGTCCTGCAGCCTGTGAGCTTCTGCCCCTGGGAGGAGAGCCTGCAGGACCTGCAGAGACAGGCAGGGAGGAGTTCTCAGGGCTGAGAGAATTCCTGATCCACGGCTCAGATATTTCTGGGATCGGCTAGGGTGGCCTGGGCTGGAGGGTGCATCGTTGGCCTTCAACTCCTTCCAACCCTTTAGTATTTCTTTTTCAGATTTCTGGCCTGGGCCACTGAAGTTTTCCCGTACAGACTACCTGGCCAGCTGCCTGCAGAGGGGTCGGGATCTAGGCCTGCCTTCTTACACCAAAGCCAGGGAGGCACTGGGCCTGCCTCCCATTTCCCACTGGCAGGACATCAACCCTGCACTCTGGAGGAGCAATGGCACTGTGAGGAAGGGTCAGGACCCAGAGGGCTGGGAGGGAGAGGCCTGGGCACATTGTCCAAACAGGGAAGATGAACAGTAAAACATGGGTACCAGAGACTGACAGTTGATGAGGAAACAAAACTCATGCAGGTCACATTTTCCAATCTTGTACACCAAGTCAAGAGATTCCAGCAGGATTTGCCTTTTGACTCTGAAGGCCCAGGTCCGGTAAAAATGTATTAACTATGTGTTGCTTATATGTGGGTATCATAGGTCCTTGTATGTTTCTGTGTAATGATATTTCAGCTGCCTTTATGATAGCTCAGAGTGTAACAGCTAACTTAAGGGTGAAGGCAGCTGGAATATCAATCACTGCATAGAAACATAACTTGTTCCTGAGTCAAGGACCCGCAGTACCCACTATAGGATTGTTAAGAGTCACAAAATCAATGTCTACCAAGTGAGTGTGTGGCAAGCAACAGATTTTAATGCCTATTTAGTAAATGCATATTTACTTACTATTTACTTACCTGGGCCTTCAGAGTCAAAAGGCAAACCTGCTGGACCTGGAATCTCTTCACTTGGTGTACGAGTTACAAACTTGTAAAATCTACATGACATAAATATCGTGAGACAAGTCAGTAGGAATAAGTCTTTGGCTTCGGTTAGGAGTCACTGGAATGAATCTGTTCAGGTACTTAGATACAAGTAAAGCACAGGCGGTGTCAAAATGGCTTGACTGGTATTTGCTGCCAAGCCTGACAACCCAAGTGTGATCCCCCCTAGGATTCTCATGATGGGAGGGGTAAACCAATTCCTGAAAGTTATCCTCTGGTCTCTACACGTGCGCATGCACACACACACACACACACACACACACACACTAATAATAATAATATAATATAAGAAATTAAGCTAATAGCAGAGTAGAGACTGGTGGGTGAGGTATCAGAGACAAGTCCTCACTAGAGACACCCATGTCTCTGCCCCAGCACACTGGGAGGCAGAGGCAGGAGTACTTTGGTTCCAGGCCAGCCTGGGGCAGAGTGAGACTCTGTTTTAAAACAAACAACAATGGGTAGTCAGACTTTTTTTTTAATACTCTCACTTGAATTCATGGTGATCCCCCTGCCTCCCTTTCTCAGTGCTGGGATTACAGATGTGAGCAGCTGGGACCACAAATTGCTAGAGATATAGTTGTTTAATGTTGTTGTTTTTAACTCTAAGGATAGAAGCCTTTTATAGTATCATCCAGACCTCCAACCTTTCACAGTCCTCTGTGTGGAGGACTGGCTGGTTTTGGTTTTGTTTTTTGTTGTGTGTGTGTGTGTGTGTGTGTGTGTGTGTGTGTGTGTGTGTGTGTTGTTTTGTTTTTTCTTTTCATAGAATAGGAACTGGAATCAAGCTGGGGAAAGGTTCCTGTAAATGAGCTAACTTAGAAAAAGCACTCAGAACAAAGCCTGGGGTGTAATAAGTACTCTCTAAGAATGAGTTGTTGTTAAGGTCATTTGTTGTTACTGGCCCAGGGGCTAATGCTTGGAGCTGTCTCTGCCCAGGACTTGTGGCTGAGTCCTCTCAAACACCCTCTGTTCCAGGTGCTGGAGGCCACAGCTGCCCTATATGATCAGGATCTGTCTCGGCTGGAGCTACTCCCAGGGGGGCTTCTGGAGAGCCACGGAGACCCTGGACCCCTTTTCAGCACCATTGTCCTTGATCAGTTTGTCAGGCTACGAGATGGTGACCGCTACTGGTTTGAAAACAGCAGGAACGGGTGAGGCTTGCCTGGGCCGTGTCTTAGAATATCACAGCCTGGGCCACAAGCCCTCCGCTCAGCCCTACACAGCTCCCGCAGGCCTCAATTCCAGCCCCTCCGGGTCTCTCATGGGAGGATTTGTCTCTGACAGCTCCCTAGGCTGGCAGGCTCTTACAAACAGCTATGGGGCAGGGACTCTTTCCGCATGGGATACCTGAGTGTGAGGTCCCCAATCTCTCCTTAACCCTAACAGTTTCCCCACCTCTCTTGTGTTCAGATTGTTCTCTAAGGAAGAGATTGCAGAGATCCGAAACACTTCTCTATGGGATATTCTAGTGGCTGTCACCAATGTGGACCCCAGTGCCCTACAGCCCAGTGTCTTCTTTTGGCTTGCAGGTAAGTTACCTAGAGGTAGTTGGAGGGGACATGGATCCAGAGTCTTGTCCTTTCTCAACGGAAGGCTTGGTTTGATGTGGCTTGGTGACCATTCCAAGTGAGGTGTGAGCTACGGTTCTGCCCTTCAGAAATTTGGTTCTAGGTGCCAGGGTGGCCACATACAGTTTCCCTTTGCACAAACTTAGTGGATATTGAATTGGGGGCAGGGCCAACTCTCTCAACGACCTGGGGGCAGAGAGGGAGATTCTTTCGCTCAGATGGAACGGGATGGGTCTGTGAGTGGAATTCAGAGGCCCAAATGAAGGTAAAGGATATTATATTCCACTGCAGTGCTGAACAAAAGATGTGGGGACAAGACAGGGTTAGAGATTTTGAGGTTCATGCTGGGACCTGCTTGCTATCCAAATGCTATTCTATTGCTGCAATGAAAGGGGATAAAACAGCCCCAACCTCTCTAGTTCCCAGTCACCCTCACCTCCTCAGTGACCTTTGTGCCAGATTGTGGCAGAGTACTGAGTATTCCGATTTCCTCTGCCTCTCCAGGAGACCCCTGTCCACAGCCAAGTCAGCTCAGCACCAAGGGCCTGCCAGCCTGTGCCCCCCTCTTCATTCGGGACTATTTCGAGGGGAGTGGATTTGGCTTCGGACTCACCATCGGGGCCCTTTGCTGTTTCCCCTTAGGTAGGAGAGTAATGGGTAGGCAAGGTGGGGCTATTGAAAGGTGTAGTCTGGAGGGGTGGGCTGGGATTGGTTTTATGCATAACAACAAACAGTGCAGAATACTGTCCCTCTGGGTGGTGAGAAAATCATTAGGGGAGGGAAATGTGTCTGGCCACAGATAAGTGACCTCCAGGGAGATTTGCCTTTCTGATCTTCTGGAATGCCCATTCTGGGTCCCCGGACTAGCTTGGTCAAGAGTCCTTAAGAGTCCCTAGTCTAGCGCTGTTTGTAAGAGCCTGCCAGCCTAGGGAGCTATCAGAGACAAATCCTCAGTTTCGGAAGCAGAGCTGGGGCAGACATAGTTTCTGGAACAGGAGCATGGTAAGGCTGTATGTGGGTGGCCCAGCAGCCTAGTATGGTGTGTCTAGCTTGTGGCTTGAGGAATCTGGACTTAGTTTCTGGCTGGGAAAAGACTTGGGTAATGGAAGCAATGGTGGCTGATATTTTAGACACTACCCAGAGTTTCCCATGATGCAACATGTTCCCTCTATGGAGCCTCACAATTTGAAAGTTGGACTGCAGGAGGGTCTGAAGGTAGGGATAGTAGGAGCTCTTTCTAAGGAAAGAAGTTGAGAAGGGAGTGACTTCTCTCTCTCTCTTCTCTTTCCCCCTGAACATCCTTCTCCTCTCACACCAGTCAGCCTCCTCAGTGCCTGGATTGTTGCCCGGCTTCGGATGAGGAATTTCAAGAGGCTCCAGAGACAAGACCGCCAGAGCATCATGTCTGAGAAGCTTGTAGGGGGAGTGGAAGGTAGGCCTGGGGGTAGCCAAGGCAGTGATGGGAAGGCCATGACTTGGGGCTATGGTCAGGAGTCCAAGGAGAAAGATCCGCATTCCTAGGGTTGTAGGTAAAGCTGGGGCAGGTTGGAGAAAGCTACAGAGGAACTGGAGCTGCAGTTTTCCAAGCTTCAAAGCTCCTCCCAATGATCCTAAATAAATGGAATGTGATTGAGCAGTAGAAGAGTCATACGACCCTGCCTTCATCTCAGAGGGCTGTGACTCACAAGTCCTGAACGGCTTTGTGGCATCTTCTGCTGGAACTGCAGGCAGCAGGAATACTTAAAGAAGTTCCGAAGTCAAGCAGGAATCTCGGCTCCACCGCTGCGGACTAGCTGTTGGACCTTAGGCAGATTTCGTTTTAAATCTCTCTAAACCTGTTTGTTTGTTTGGTTTTTATCTGTAAAGTAGGGATCCTAACGGTGCCTGTCTCTTAGGTTGTGGGGAAATGTAATAGCGAATCGAAAGCACTAGACTGGGCATCCAGCAAACACTCAGGAAACAGTGGCCCTTTTTTGCCTCCTGGGTTAGAGGAACAGCACAACTGTCGGGGAGAGAATGACCCCCACAGTCCGGGATGGGGTCACGTTGCTGCTGCACTGGTCCCTCTCTCTCCTTATGTGTCCTTCTGACTCCAGCTGACCCAGCCCCATTTCTTGCTTCCCAGCTTTGGAGTGGCAGGGCCGCAAGGAACCCTGTAGGCCGGTGCTTGTGCACTTACAGCCTGGACAGATCCGAGTAGTGGATGGCAGGCTCACTGTGCTTCGCACCATCCAACTGCGGCCCCCACAGCAGGTCAACCTCATCCTGTCCAGCAACCGTGGACGCCGCACCCTGCTGCTCAAGATCCCCAAGGAGTATGACCTGGTATGGCCCAGCTGGCCTCATGGCGGATGAGGCAGTTAAATAAAGGGAAAGGAACACTGAGCCAAGAGACAGGGATTTTGGCTTCTAGTACCCAGATTTAGTACCTGATAGAGAGAGAGAGATAAGTTTGAACATGTCTGTCCTGTTCTGGATCTGCTGACACGGTCTCCTCACACTGTGACAGCAGCTGGCAGCCTCCTTTGGTTATAGGTTCTAACCATGAGTTCCTGGAACAACCTGGGTTCTCTCTTCCCTATTCTCTTATTTTGGACTCTAGAGGATTTTCTTTTTTCTCCCCTCCCCCCCCACTAATTAATGTACTTATTCGCTTTACATCACAGTCAGGACTTGGAGGGGAGTTAAACAGGCTGATCAGGGGTTCTGACTACCTGGATCAGAACACTCCACCCTCTCTGCCCCGCCTGCCCACTCCCCTCCGGCTTTTCTCCAGTATGGAATATGGCTCACCAAAGCACAGGTTCTCTTCTGTAAATGAAAGATAATTAGCTCTTTTGCAAGGCCATACCAATGACCCCTTGTGTGTCCTTAAGGGGCTCTGACACGTTCGCCTCTGCTTCTGCTCCCTTTGAAGGTGCTGTTGTTGAACACGGAGGAGGAACGACAGGCACTGGTGGAAAACATCAGGGGTGCTCTGAAGGAGAACGGATTGAGCTTCCAGCAGTGGGAGCTGAGGGAGCAGGAGCTGATGAGGGCAGCAGTGACCAAGCAACAACGGGGTCACCTCCTGGAGACCTTCTTCAGGCACCTTTTCTCTCAGGTGTGTACACTGGATCAGATCTGGTGTGTGTGTGTGTGTGTGTGTGTGCTTGCACTTGTGTGTGGTAGCATCCTTTCCTACATGAGGCCATGGGGACCATCATTCAGATCTCAGGGCTTGAATTCTCAGCTGAAACGTCTGTCCTGAATTTGGTCAAGTCACCAGGCTTTTATGCTGCTGGAGTGCTAAGCCAGAGGCCAGATCTGGAGCTGTGGGGGTAGGAGTGTGTCCCAACAGATTAGTTTCAGCCACTTGTCTCGCAAGTCAGTCATAGTGGCTACTCAGGGAAGGAATCGAATCAACACAGCCACATTGGGAAGACAGATGGAACATCTAAACACTGTCTTTGAGGGTACTGACAAATACTTCCAGATTACATAGGGAATGGGCAGAAGAGGGGCCTAGAGGCTTGTGGAGTTAGCCCATTAGTCAAACCGTGGTCCGGTTGGCTAGTGTTTCAGTGTCAGATTTTCAAGTTAGCTCCAGTGACTATGTTACTCCCTGTTACTAAGGGAAGCATCCTGGCTCCCATACAATAAATGATTTTGCTTAGTTGGACAGCCTCAGTTCCTATCATGGGGTACCGGCTTCTGTTTAAAGAGTAATGCTATCACAGGGTGATCTGCCTGCAGGTTCTGCTTGCTTTTCCTGAAGACCAAGGTGACTGTAGGTTCACGGCTGTAACTAGAGATTTTCAGGGGTCTGGAACAGGATATACAGTCTGGTGGTAAAATACCTTTGTTACTCTCTTCTCAACATCTTCGTCCTTGAAAAGGGATGAGATAGAGTAGGTGAATTTAAGACTGATCACCCTGATGACATCAGAGAGTTAGTTTTTGTTTGCCTTTTGTCTTTTTCTTTTCCAAAAGGATTTCTTTTTAACTATGTCCACTTTGGTGAGGGACTAATGAATGTGGGTGCCAGCAGAGGACAGAGGTTATCACATCCCCCTGGGACTTGAATGACAGGCAAGAGGTTGTGAACTTCCTAAGAAACCTAATGTGGGTGTTGGGAACTGAACTTGGATCCCCTTGAAGAGAAGCATGCGTGCTCTTAACCCTTAGCCATCTCTCTAGCCGCTAGTTTCAGGTTTTAGAGAGACACTCATTTATCAATTAACAATCCTTTGTGCCTGAGCCGAGCAGGAAATGAAAGCCCCAGGAGATACACAAAATAAAGGCACAGCTGCCTAGACCTGCTCTGCTTTGAGGAGCCTGTAGGCCCACTTGAAAAGATGGTGCTCTTCTGCAAAAGTAGTCTTTAAATTCTTCTCATATCTACTTCGAAGATGTTCCAACCCATCTGAATCCTGTCTCCTGATGTAAGACTCCAGGGAGACAATGTGAAGGAAGGAAGCAGGGCAAGCCAATACTGTGGGGACCCTGAGACCATACTCCATTCCTTCTTTGGGGAGTGCATCGGGGAGATGTAATGGCTGCTGTATGTGTTTCTGAGAACTACCAGGAAGATGTGGAAAATTTGATAGAGGGGAAATCCCAAGACTGATGTCCACATCTGGTACAAAAGCAAAGGTAATCTGGAGAGAACACTATAGTGGAGACAGAAGATTGAATGTAGAAAACATGGCACAGGCACACACCTGTAGTCCTAGCACTGAAAAGGAGAAACAGGAGGATTTGGAGTTCAAGTTTAGCCTGGGCTACTATCTCAGAACCAATGATGTCTGTGGACATAGATTAGTGGTAAAGTACTTGCTGTGAGCAAGACTCTGGGTTCTATCCCCAGCTTGGGGTTTATGGGTAGACATGAATGCAGCACGTATGCCATACCTAACAAGTTAGTCATTCTGTTGGGGTAGTGGTGATAGTCACACAAAAGACCGATAAGAGATGAAGATTATAAAAGTGATGCAGGAAACATGTGATCTAAGACCTTAGAGAAGAAAAGCGTTCAGTCCGGTGAAAGTTCATGATGATTGGCAAGGGCTTGAAGTTGGAAGAGTTTTGGCCCAGGAGAAAGGAGTAGGAGTAAAGAAGAGAGAGAGAGTGTGTGTCTGTCTGAGAAGGAAAAAGGCAGCTGGCTAGGACAGGATTCATATAGAAGACCGTCATTTAATGGGAGTGTGCATATATCTGGGTCAGCCTTAACTCTCCACCTAATTGAATGTGGAATTTGCCCAAGAAACAAGGGACCCTTGGCTGGTGGGGTAGAGCTCCTTGCTTGAGCACAAGCAGGATCTGGGCATCTATACTCAGGTCAGGTTTCATCAGGATGAAGGGAAGACCCTGTTCTGGAAGTTTAATGGACGGTTACCCATCCCCACAGCTGCCCTGTGCCTTCCGTTTTTAAACCCTCGCCTGTGCAGCCTCTCTTGCTGTTTCCCATCATAACCTGAGAGATAAATGAGGCTGGTGAGGAAATGAACCCCAGACAAACAAAGGATGCGCCTGAGGTTATGTAGTACACAGGTGGCACTGGGACATGAACCCAGGTCTCTTACCTCCGGCCCCAGGCTCTTTCCTGAAGCTGCAATGCTTGCCTCATGAGACACAGTCAGGCTGGGACTGAGCAGCTGTTAATAGGCAGGAAAAACAGGTATTGTGGCCTGTGCCTACCTGCTTCCCTCTCTCTCCGTTCTCTTGCTGGGGCAGTCCCTGGGTGAGGTGAAGGTGGCCCATAAGAAGACTCCTCCTCTCCCAAACACTTGAGATGTAAGTCAGACATGAAGGATTCACATAGTCTCAGGAACCCCAAAGCGGGGTCTTTGGCTTGGCTGGAGGAGATCTGGAAGAGAAAGATGTCAGCAAAACAAGGCCTGTCTTTGATTACCTCTGCTTTCTCCTTGACTCTTCTTCCCACTGTAACTGTGAACCCACTGTGCTCATGTCAAAGCTTATCTGGGACCTCGTGGTTCTAATTCCAAATGCCCATGTTGGGTGGAATATACATACCTGGTTCATTCGGCTCAGTCAGAGGACCAGGACTCTATGGTATAAATATAATCTTATAGATATATACCCACAGGCCTGAGCTGCCTATGGGGGTGTGCTGGACACATATCTGCCTCAGAAAGTGGCGCCATCAACCTGGAAGTGAAGGCTACCTCCTCTTTTCCCCCACCACCCACCTTTGGGACTGCCTAAATGCAGGTGTTGGACATCAATCAAGCAGATGCAGGGACTCTGCCCCTGGACTCGTCGACGAAAGTTCGTGAGGCTCTGACCTGTGAACTGAGCAGAGCCGAGTTTGCGGACTCCCTAGGCCTCAAGCCCCAGGATATGTTTGTGGAGTCCATGTTTTCTCTGGCTGACAAGGATGGTAATGGCTACCTGTCCTTCCGGGAGTTCCTGGACATCCTGGTGGTCTTCATGAAAGGTGAGGAAGGAGAAAATAATTGTCCGGACAGAGGTGGGGCACTGATGTTGAAGTGTAGCTGACCTATTGGAGGAGAGGCCTGAGGCTAGACCTTCAGCCATGGCAGATGCCTGGTAGTCTAGAAAGGGATTCTAGAGGTTGGGTAGGTCTCTCCTCACAGAACCCTCCTTCTTCCAGGTTCCCCGGAGGAGAAGTCTCGCCTTATGTTCCGAATGTATGACTTTGATGGGAACGGTCTCATTTCTAAGGATGAGTTCATTAGGATGCTAAGGTTGGTCCTCTCCAGCAGGCAGGACAGAAACTGCCAGGGAGAAGGGGCCATCAGTGGGATAGCAGCAGTATAAAGGAGAAGTAGGAGGAATCCTCTTTATCTTTGTAACCAGAACCTTCTAGAACTAATAGGGGCTTGGGATTTAGCTAGCTGGGACCCTGTTATCAAGGGCCCTGCATGGTGCCTGCTTCCAACCCTAGGTCCTTCATCGAGATCTCCAACAACTGCTTGTCCAAGGCTCAGCTGGCTGAGGTGGTAGAGTCCATGTTCCGGGAGTCGGGCTTTCAGGACAAGGAGGAGCTAACCTGGGAGGACTTCCACTTCATGCTGAGGGACCACGACAGTGATCTCCGATTCACACAGCTCTGTGTCAAAGGTGGGGCTGCCTGGTCATCAGGGCTGATTTACTTGTTAGGTATAATTCCTATATACTTTTAGGAGCCCACAGAAATACTTTATTTAAAAAAACAGAACAAAAAAAAATTAAAAAGTATAATAATGGATACGTAATGTAGCCAGTATGGATTATAATCTGTTATACCCATGTAATTATCAAATAACATTGCTAATTCACTTTTATCTGTATGGAGAAAGGGGCCCAGGAAGATGAAAGTGCCTTCTTGGGCTTATGAATGTATCCTGGCTGCTGCAGTGGGTGGGGTAAGGATGGGGTAGAATACTTTTTGTTTGTTTGTTTGAGACAGTCCTGCTATGTGCATGGTGGGTGGTCTAGAACTTGCAATGTAGACTAAATTGGCCTTGAACTTGTGTCTGATCTTCTGCCTCTACCTCTAAAGTGCCAAGATAACTGATATATTGCTACTTCAGTAGGAAATGTTGACTGCAACCACGCTTCTCCTAGCTCCTGGCCAGAGCCACCCCACCCTTGTTCCTCTAAGCTTGGAGAAGGGAGGAGACAATGTCTCTTTGTTACAACTCTATTTGGGCCAGGCTATGCTCGCCTCAGCTGGGTTGCATGGTTCTGGTATATTTGGGGTTTAGTCCCCCAACTCGCACCCTATCTCCTGATTAAGTGCTGAGTGAGTGTTTGCTGAGTACATCACAGTACAACTTCTTTGTCCTCCCTGCTTCTTCTTACCCTACCTGTGTCTGACTCACGTGGGTGGGGGCCAGGGTCTCAGTGAGGGAAGGGACGTAGGGGGTCTGTGTGTGGCCTGTTCTGAGCTGTCATAATCTCTTTGTGATTCTTCTTGGGGCATGTTGAGACCAAACCCAGTCCTTCCCAGATTATGAGACAAGTGGGGGCTGGCAGCATTGCTGAGAGACAGAAGCCAGTCGGGCAAGCTGTGGAGAGACTTCCGCATGAGGCTTCCTCTGGCCGGAGGGCACGGGGAGCTGCTGAAGAGGAGAGTTGAGTTTGTAGCTTTTCCTACAAAGCCAAGGCAATAGGCACTGGGGCTTAAGGGTGGGCAGAGGCCAGGGAGGCACCTAAAAATGAGTCAGGCTACATAGTCACTGAGATCTTCTGCTTTGGGATAACTAGGCAAAGGGGCTGAGGATCAAGCACAAGGTTAACTCTGCGTAGTGTCTTGTTTCACTTTCCATCATCACTATGGTCCTTGTTTTCTTCTGATCTCATTTGAAAAAGATTTCACACGACAGAAAAAAGGCACAGGAATATTACAGACAGCCCCTCCCTATTTGGCAGAATCCGCGCCTCTTTCCTGTTTCGCCACATTTGTTGTTTCCCGAGAACTGGAGGGTGGATATCTGTACTTGCTTTTAAACACTTGATGCTAGAGTGAGAGATACGGCTCAGTGGTTAAGAGCTCTTGGAGAGGACCCAGGTTCAGTTCCAGTAACCACATGGCCTCTCACAACCATTTGTCACCAAGTTCCAGGGCATCAGATGTTCTTGTCCGGCCTCCTCAGGCATCTGGCATGCATGTGATACACAGAACTACATGGATGTGAGCACCCACAAACATAAGTTTAAAATAAGTAAACCTTTAAACACTTGAACTTCAGGTGGGTCAGTTTACCATAAGCCAAGACACCTTCAGGGTCGGCTGAGAACTTAAGAGCCCCTTGGAAGCTCCAGACCTCCTAAGAACAATGAGATGAAGTCTCCAGGGTTTTATTATGAACATTTTCAAACACAGCATAGAAAGACTTTGGAGCGATCTCCCTCATAGCTATCTATTACTGATAGGTGAGTGTAGTCCCCATGGGGGTCAAGAGCTGAGGCTGGGGTACCCTGAGGCAGGATCTCTTTCTGATGGAGCCTTTCTACAGGCTTAGGTTTAGACAAAAGGGGACCCAGCACTTTGAGACAGACTCTCCTGGACTCTGTGCTCTGAGCTGTTCCCTAACCAAGCTCTGCACCACAGGGGTGGAGGTGCCTGAAGTGATCAAGAACCTCTGCCGGAGAGCCTCCTACATCAGTCAGGAGAAGATCTGGTGAGCCCCCATCTGCATGTATTGGGTAGTTGTCATTTTGCTGAGAATGGCTGAGGTTGGCTTCCCCCTCCCCATTATCCTATGTAGCACCTTCATGCAAATAGAAAAGGGCCCCATTTCCTCCAAGTGGACAGACACATCCTTCATCAGGATGAGGAGAAAGCCTGCTGAGTTTCTGCAAAAGCTCACTTACTGCCTGGGTCAAGTGTCCTTGTAGAGGTCATGGCTATCCATGGAGGCCTCAACTGAGACTCATTATCTCTGCATCTGCCTATCTGTGGGAATCTTGTTGTCCCGTGTGGAGGGTTTTGATCTTTCCCCGGACAAAGTTGGTTTGGAGGCAGAGCAGGGCAGCAAGGGTCAGATGGTACCCTTTGCCTTTTCTTCCTAGCCCTTCGCCCAGAATGAACGCCCACTGTGCCCGAAACAATATGAAGACTGCATCATCGCCACAGAGACTTCAGTGCCCCACGGACACAGACCCTCCTCAAGAGATTCGACGGAGGTTTGGCAAGAAGTATGCCTGCTGTGCCCCTATAGTCTATGCATCCCTTCAACAACCCATTGAATGGTTCAGGGCACTCTGCTTTATTGGCAGATAGATACTCTCTGCCCCAGAATGCTTTTGTACAGTGAATCTGGCACACCGTACTGATGAATATTAGAATGGTAGGAAGGGCAAGGGAAACTCAAGGACGTTTTCTCCCTCTGCCTGGGAAGTCAGGCGGGTCATAAAGGCTCTATTGGTTATTTGGCTTACAGGTTACAATGTATCGTAGAGAGGTGCCTAGGCAGAAGCATGAAGCAGAAACCACGAAGGAATACTGGTTACTGGCCTGCTTCCTCTAGCTTGTTCAGATCCATTCTTTTGTTCAGCATCCTAGGCATGGCTCACCTGCCTAGGGATGGCACTGCCATGGTCAGCTGGGTCTGCTGACATCAATCAAGAAAAAAAAAAAATGCTTCACAAGTATGCCAGTCACATACCAGGCATGTCAAGTTGAAGTAAAGCTAACTGCGACAGGCCTCTTGAGCCTTCTAAAGCCTGTGAGTGCCTGGTAGGAATTACAAACAGGGAGGGAAGAGACTGTCTATGAGTGGACCCTGGTGTAGATGGAGCGCATCCCCAGAGATGAAATAACTACGTGGAAGTCAGCCCTCACTTAGACAGTGGGGCAAAGCCTTTGGTTCTGAACCCTGCTGCAAGAGGCTCTGTCCTTCCCAGGCTGTCCCTTAGACGCTCCCCCTGGGGGTGGTAGGGTTCTACTGGTACTGAACCTCACAAGCCAAAGGCTAAGGCTTCCTTTCTCCCAGGGTAACTTCATTCCAGCCTTTACTGTTCACTGAGGCCCACCGAGAGAAGTTTCAACGCAGCCGCCGCCACCAAACGGTACAGCAGTTCAAGCGCTTCATTGAGAATTACAGGCGTCACATTGGCTGTGTGGCAGTGTTCTACACCATCACCGGGGCACTCTTCCTGGAGAGAGCCTACTGTGAGTGAAATCACATACCCTGGGAATTGGGGCCCACTGTGAGTTGTGGGGTTGTGGGGGAAGGGCGGGCTGCAGCAAATGACAAATGCACAGCACCTACAACTGCACTGTTCCCCCTCCACAGACTATGGGTTTGCCGCACACCACAGCGGCATCACCGACACCACCCGCGTGGGCATCATCCTGTCCCGAGGCACGGCGGCCAGCATCTCCTTCATGTTCTCTTACATCCTGCTCACCATGTGCCGCAACCTCATCACCTTCTTGCGGGAGACCTTCCTCAACCGCTACATTCCCTTCGATGCCGCTGTGGACTTCCACCGCCTCATCGCCTCCACCGCCATCATCCTCACAGGCAGGGGCTGCTGCTCCGGGGGTTTTCTTGGTGCCTTTTGCCCTTGTGGGCTTCCTCTCCTCTCGCGCTCCGCCCCACCATCATTTGGGTGGCCTTCTCCATTAGGATGGAGTTAGCCTGGCTGTGGGGTGAAATTAGGCCCAGGAGCGTACCCTTCTGAGAATGGGTTTTTCTGCATTTTCAAGGGCATCCCTGCCTCTACGTCTGACAATCTACCAAGACCCTAGCACAAGGATGCAAATGATTTCTTTCCTAGTTCTTATGCTTTAAAACAGATCTGTGAAGGAAACCAAAGGAATGTGCTTCCAATGGTATAATTTCAGACTCATGTGGTTGTGTTGGGGGAGGGGGTAAGAATGGGGAAAGAGCAGGGGGTTGATTACAAGTCAGCAGCCCAGCCCCCAAAGGTGCTGTTTCAACCTGCCTTGTTTGGCACTTGAGTGTGTTTCATACCCTCACTTGGTTGTCCCTGGGCTCACACCCATCTTGTCTGGTCTTTCTTAGTCCTACACAGTGCTGGCCACGTAGTGAATGTGTATCTGTTCTCCATCAGCCCGCTCAGTGTCCTCTCTTGCCTCTTCCCTGGCCTCTTCCACAATGATGGGTAAGTGTGTGTCAGGGCTGAATTTATTGAAGGGAGAGGATGAATCTTCTTGGCCTAGGGATCAGTGTCGCTCTTTGGGGATAAAGTGACAATGACCAAGCTGAGCCATTGGCAGAGGGAGAGAGAGCCTGGTGACTAGGTTGTGCTGCTCCTCTGGGAACTCTAGGAGCGGTCCCAGAGATCTCTACTCATTGCTTCCTTCTGCACAGGTCGGAGTTCCCTCAGAAGTATTACTGGTGGTTCTTCCAGACTGTGCCAGGTGAGAGCCCCTCCCTTCTATCGACGTCTAGGCTTCACCCCAAACTCCAGGCTCTGGGCTCTGTCACTGAACAGCCAAACTCACTCAATTCTTACAGTGAGCCAGGCTCTGCCCTCTGTGCCAGAGGACACTCCTTGGTAGTAAGACTTAGCTCGATTGCATCCTAGCTCCCTCAACCTTGGGCTATTTCCTCCCTGGAAAGGACTTAGTAGCCCCTAATCTGGGCCAGTTCTCAGGGGATTGGGAGTAGGTCTCTTTTTGTCATACACATGCCTGTCCTGATGTTTGCTTTGAGGAATGCTGTGTCCCAGCTGCATGGGAAAAGGACTTGGCTTTTTACCAAACCAGACATAAGTCCCTACCCACACCGGAAGATTTCTTGACAAAGGTCACAGGAGGAAGGGCATATGCCTAGCTTCCTACAATCACACATTTCAGAGCTAATAGCTGTGAATCTATTAAGACTTGTCCTAAACCTATTTCTATTTCAGTCTGTCCCCTCTTGGGGGTAATGTGTTTGCTCACTCCTTCCTGTGGTTTTTTTTTTTTTTTTTTTTTTTTGGTAATCCTACTGCTTTGAACTTCAGAGGGCCCTTGCACACAGGGATTTGGTGGATAAGACTGTATTTATGCTCCTCTCTCTACTCACAAGTTAACAGGCTGTGGTTCAATCCCTTCTTAACCTTTGCTTTTCCACACATCAGGGCTCTAATCTTCCTAATTACTGCCTCTCTCCTCCTTGATCACTGGAGGGCACTCTGGGTTTCTACACCCCCCATCCTGGCTCCAGCACTACCCTCTCTGTACCGCTGGTATGGGATCCTCCATGAAAGAGGATGGGGCTCTCTATCAAGGAACTCTGGCGATTTGCTGGGTTAGTATGGTCCCCTGCACAAGTTGGCTCAGAGTTCATGTCAAGTCCTATGACAACCAAGTGGGGTGGTGCAGTTTTGACACCATGGGGACAGAGCCTGATATGTCCCCTGTCTCATCTAGAGATTTCTGTGCATCTAATTTGTGCAAAGCCTGCAGTTTGCCAGGCCTGGCAACAGGCAGGAGGATCGGTGGTGAGTCACCCTAGTGTGGTCCTTGTTCTTGAGGACCTGAGGGTCAGGAAAAGGGGTGACATTTTAAAAAAAATGAGATGACACAAGTGGAAAGAATTACAGCTAAAGAAGATACATTGGCACCGTCTAATCAAAAGGTACCCACGATCGGGGTGTACTTAAGTTCAAGACCACTTTGTCGCCCATCCAGTTTGGACAGAGGAGTAGAGAGGAACACCCCCCCCCCCACAGCACTGTCCCTCAGTCTTCTGCCTACTGTCCTCTTCACAGGTCTCACAGGGGTCCTGCTGCTCCTGGCTCTGGCCATCATGTATGTCTTCGCCTCCCACCACTTCCGCCGCCGCAGTTTCCGGGGCTTCTGGCTGACCCACCACCTCTACATTTTTCTCTACATCCTGGTGAGGGTTTTTGGCCGTGATCCAGGCCTGTGGGGTATGTGAAAGACATTCCTTGGGAGGCCATGAAGGCCAGGACATTGATTTTCCATTCCCTTACTTATTTCAAGTATTCCTTTCTCCACATCCCTCTACAAAGATGGAAATTATAGAGTGGGGCTCTCCAGTAGGTTGACCCCATTATGTGGCTCTTGGAAGATTCCCTCCTCTCTGTGGTTTTTTCCTCTTTCAGTAGTAGCCCTGCCAGGCTCATCGACATTCCTCATAGACTTCCTCACACCATTTCTTTCCAGTTCTCTACCTTTGGGTGGCTGGTTTTTGGTTTCAGGGTGGACTTCTTTATTTTTTTTTATTTTCTGTATTTACATTTCAGATGTTATCCCCTTCCCTCAGTCGCATTCCCCCACCCACTCCCATTGCCTCCATGAAGGTGCTCCCTCTCCCAACCACCCTCTCCCACCTCAGCACCTTGGCATTTCCCTACACTGGGAAAATGAGCCTTCGCTAGAACAAAGGCCTCTTGGGGTGGACTTCTTGCACCACGAGGAAGAATTACTCTTTTGGAGAACGTTTAAAGGGTGCTATTCTGTTCTGATCTCATCTGAGAAAGCATTAGCCACATTATCCAGCCAAAGCACACTTATAAAGTTAATAAGGTCACGCAAAACACCAGCCAGATTGCTGATAAGATTAACTTGGGACACCTCCTTGTTAGGTTTTGTATAGAGCAAGTGGTTCAAGAGGACGCTGAGATGGATTACTGGAGAATAAGGAGTTTATTTGAAGTGTTATCAACACCATGGACAGACAGACAGACAGAGGTGCAGATGGTCTGGGCCCTAAGGAGAGAGTTCAGGTCTTAACACCAGCATCAGACAGCTTGGGTCTGTGAAGAGAGTCAGAGACTAGGTGGCAGAGAAAGGGACCTCTTATGCCTTGTGAGGATGCGGGAGGTTTACACCAAGTACCTGCAGCCAGGAGGAGGCAGAGAAGGGAACAGAGAACAGATGTGGCATTCCTTTGATGCAGACTCACTTCCCCTGGAGATGTCATGACCTGGGCCTGTCAATTAACTCAGGACTCAGAGACAATGCCTGACTGTATCTGTGACAGCAGGCCCAAGCAGAGGCTGGATTCCACCATTGCTATTTTTACACATACTGTTTCCTTCTCAACCCAGGCTCCATGTCCTTTCCCTCACGTTCCCTCTCCTCTCCAGATCCCTCCACCCTCCGCTGTGTTGTCATCAACTGATTCACATCAACTCCCAAGCTGACTCTGTTTTGGGTCCCTGTGCTATTACTCTGATTGCCCACCTTCCTCGGGCACATGGTATTTCCCAAAGGCCTTCACGTCTCCTACCCGATAATTGATGGCTTGGCTGCTATTCAAAGAGAGCCCCCATGACTAGCATTTCTATTTCCTAATAGAGCAGTATACAGGGGTCTCGTTTCTTCTAAGATGAAGAATGTACCACTGCCTGGTGTGGCTTGATCCTGTTATCCCAACACGCTCCTCTCAGATGCAACTCTGTCCTCACTAATAGCTGGGACACACACACACACACACACACACACACACACACACATGTGCGCGCACGCCTGTGGCTTAGCACTTCCTGGTTCTGAAATAACTATCTGGCTTGGCTTAGGATATTTCCTAGAACTTCTGATGCTTATTTCCAAAGAAATTCTCCCTCCTCTGGGAACCGTGGTTAATTAATTTCCTCCCCTCCCACTAATATCCTACCTTTCCAATAATGAGTGGAGCCCCGGCCTGCTGCCTACTGCTTCTGCTATGAAAATGTTGGTTCCTGTTCTGATGATAAAACTGGTGGGAAGACCCAGTAGAGGTGCTAGCTTGATCCCCTAAGTCCAGGATTGCTTCCTGACTCAGTGCTGGTTGTGGACATCACTGGGTTGCTGGACAGCCCTAGCCTGGCAGATTGAGAACCTTTTACATGGGTAGGGAGATCTGGACTATAGCAACTTCTCACTTATCACAGGGGTTGGAGGGAGGCACTTGGCTATGAGCAGAAAGGAAAGTTACATGTGGAACTCTTGACTGGAGAAGGAATTCCTGAACAATTCCTGATTTCAATTAAACAGAGAGCAACCAAGGGTCTCTCCTGTCTTAGCTCTGAGGGAAGTCCAACAGGTAGCAACTCTAAACCCTACCTTTAGGAATTCAGGATTTGCTGCAGAGACCAGTGCCACAAGCAAACCGAACAGAAGGGATGGCTGGCTGAGCAGAATGTCCCAACAGTAAGCCACAGAGAGCCATGGAAGGAAGTTTTACTTACACCGATCTGGTCAGGGGTGACTTTGAGAGAACACAGGACACAGGCCACAGCTTTAGAAGAGAGTGCTAAACAATGACAAGGCTGAGTGGACACTGAAAAGCAATCCAGGTAGCAGGGCATGCACACAGAGGTAGGGGTGGGGAATGTGACAGGGGACAAAGGAGACAAGCCTGGGTAGGAGCAGTGCAGGCTGGCGACACGTGGGGGTGGCCGATAAGGCAGCATGGTTATGGCTTATCAGAACCGTGGACATGGTGGAGTGTAGAAAGGCAAGAGCAATGGGGGGGACACTAAGCTTGGACCACACCCATGATGGTGGACAGACGGAGCCAGCACAGGAGCTGGAAACTGAGTGGCCGGGAAGGCTGAGGCAGAACCAGAACACTGTTGCTGAAGTAGCTGAGAGACAGGGAGGTGAAGAGGGCATGACCTTAAAGAAAGCCTTGTAGCAGGGCCTGACAGCACATGCCTGCAGTCCTGGCTACTTGAGAGACTGAAGTAAAAGAATTGCAAGTTCAGAGCCTGCCCGGTCTACAGAGTGAGTTCAAGGCTAGTCTGGTCAGATCATTAAGACTTCCTCAAAATAAAAGGTAAGAAAGGAGCTTGGATGTAGCTCTGTGGTAAACACTTATCCAGCAAGTGTAAGTCTCTAGGCTTAAACCCTAGAGAACAAAAAGAGAGGGAGGAAGAGACTCTTGGGTGGGGGTGGTAACAGTCTGTCAGGTTATTTCACAGAAAAGATAGACCAGTTAGGTGTTCTTAGCCACCAAATGCTGGGATAAACAGGACGTCCTCTCCCCAACCATTACTGAGTACTAAGTGTGCACCTAGCAGGAACAACGAAAAACCAAAACAGTCCCTGCCTCCTCGGACCATTCAGGACAATGATGTGTGTGGGGATGAGCAAAGGCTGATTGTGGATGATGGCAGATTAAGTTAACAAGGAGATACGTGATTGACAATAAGGCCGAGGAAGGGGGGATGGATGCCCACAGGGAAGTTCCTAGGGTCCAAGGCCAAAGCTGGCCCCAGTCTGCTGCGTGTACCTCTGTGTCTGAGCCTTATTCTTCTGTCTGTGCAGCTTGTCATCCATGGAAGCTTTGCTCTGATCCAGATGCCCCGATTCCACATCTTCTTCCTGGTCCCTGCGATTATTTATGTGGGGGACAAGCTGGTGAGCCTGAGCCGGAAGAAGGTGGAGATCAGCGTGGTGAAGGCTGAGCTGCTGCCTTCAGGTAACAAACCTGAAGGTTGTGAGGGAACCAGACTGGTTACTAAGGCAACTGACAGGGTACAAACAATGCCTGGACCACTCCAGTCTACCGTCCTTCCCCAGCGGAGACAGAATGGGCCTGGAGTCATTGGGAGGAGTAAATTGATGAGGAATGTTCTTTGCTAACAGATTAAGCCCTGCTTAAGACAGAGCAGAGGAGACTGGGCCAGGCTTCCTCTTGCCCAGTGTATCCCCAGCTCCCCCTCAAGGCAAGGTTCCATAAAGGAATATCTACTTGTTGTCAGAGCTGAGGTTGGAGGAACTTTCTGGAGACCCGTACTGTTGCTGGGTCCAAGGCAACAGTCTCTCTCATCCCTTCCCAGGAGTGACGCACCTGCGGTTCCAGAGGCCCCAGGGCTTTGAGTATAAGTCAGGGCAGTGGGTTCGGATTGCATGCCTGGCTCTGGGGACCACCGAGTACCATCCTTTCACACTGACTTCTGCACCCCACGAGGACACACTCAGCTTGCACATCCGGGCAGCTGGGCCCTGGACCACCCGCCTCAGGGAGATCTACTCACCCCCAACGGGTGACACCTGTGCCAGATACCCAAAGGTGCCCTGACTTCAGGCCAGATATCTATTCATTCTTATATTCCCAGGCTCCCCATTGTACTGCCCACTTCCACATTCCAAAGACTGGCTGTCCCAGAAAAGGCACAGATCCGACCCCACCCTGTTATTTTCCCTGATGCCATATAACTAACTCCCTTTCCCTGCCTACTGGTTCCACTTCTGGCTTCAGAACGATGGCCGAGCTGAATTTAAAACCTGCTGCACTCCCTACAGCTGTACCTCGATGGACCATTTGGAGAGGGCCACCAGGAGTGGCATAAATTTGAGGTGTCAGTACTAGTGGGAGCTGGAATTGGGGTCACCCCCTTTGCCTCCATCCTCAAAGACCTGGTTTTCAAGTCATCAGTCAGCTGCCAAGTGTTCTGTAAGAAGGTGAGTACCAACCCCCATTTGCCTAACAATGACTGCATCTCCTGCCTCCTCTCGGCTCTGATACCCAGGCGAAGACAAAGTCTGAAACCCGGAGAGGGGTAGTGTGCTGCAAAGATGCCAGGGTGTCCTGATAAGCAGAATTGGTATACTGATGTCTGTAAGGCCCCCAGCCAGTTTTCAAGAGCTGCTTCATAGGACTGCCCACGCAAGGGATTGCTTGTAGGAGTCTCTCCAGGAAGGGCTGAAGGAAGGCAAAACAAAACAAGCAAGCAACGAAACTGCATTCCCTCATCCAGAAGAGGCCAGCCCTTGGAGCGCTGGGTGGGAGAGGGAAGGGCACATTTGGGGTGGGGCACAAGTAAAACTGGCTTAGGTCTCAGGATCCAGGGGCAGTGCCAAGGTAGGACTTGCAGGTGGGTTGGCCCTAGCAACAGAGCCGAGGCTTCAGG
Source organism: Micromys minutus (assembly GCF_963924665.1). Lineage (NCBI taxonomy): Eukaryota > Metazoa > Chordata > Mammalia > Rodentia > Muridae > Micromys > Micromys minutus. The sequence continues at coordinate 29,690,667 of NC_137952.1, forward strand.
CCCCCTTTTTCTGTAATTCTGACCCAGTGGCAGGCCCCTGCTTGTCTCTCTGGGCCTGGCAGGTGAATCAGGTGTGCTGGAATGCAGCAGGCAGAGGCCCAGCCTACATGCTGCCTGCAGAGGGTGTCAGCTCCTTTCCTGTCCTTGTCCAACGCCAGCTCTTCTCTGTTCCTTCACTTGCAACACCGGCTTATATCCTCTTGAAAGCTTAAGTTGGTTCCCCACAGGAGGTCCTTTTTTTGTCACACTTCAAGCAGCTAAAGATCCCCAGCCTTTCAGCTCCAGAGTTCTGCCTCTGGGCAGCTGTTCAGACTAGGAAGTGCTAGGACGGGCTTGGCTTGAGGAAGCTACCTTAGACCTGATAGGCCTTCAGCTCGGTGGTGGAAGGCTCTCTTTGGTCTGGTGAGATTGATTCTCACTCTCTCAGCTCTCTGGCTAAGGGCAATGCATCTCTGTATTGAAGCTGGCCCTACTTCCTGTACATTCTATTTCCTAGGTGGTCTAGGAGCAGGAACAGACTAGCTAAGGTCAGAATTTCATGTTGAGATGCAGGACCCGTAGGGAGCCAGACCTGAGCTGGCCCTGAGCCCCAGTGTGTGTCCTCAGATCTACTTCATCTGGGTGACAAGGACTCAGCGGCAGTTTGAGTGGCTGGCCGACATCATCCGGGAGGTGGAAGAGAATGACCGCCAGGACCTGGTGTCTGTGCACATCTATATTACTCAGCTGGCTGAGAAGTTTGACCTCAGGACCACCATGCTGGTAGGTCAGGGCCAGCCAGGCATGGCAGGTGGGCCACTCTCGGGGCCGAGGGTTGGACCTAGCAATGACCTTCCCCATTTCGTTCGCCAGTACATCTGTGAGAGGCACTTCCAGAAGGTGCTGAACAGGAGTTTGTTCACGGGCCTGCGCTCTGTCACCCACTTTGGCCGCCCTCCCTTTGAGCCCTTTTTCAACTCTCTGCAGGAAGTCCACCCCCAAGTAAGTCTCCTTCAGATCTTAGCTCTCCGCTCCTTTGATCATCTGGGGGCTAAGCAAAGCCCCCAATCCTACTCTATCAAGGAAACAAGTGGTCACTGCCGAGAATCTATCTCTTGGGAGACTGGTAAGTTACAGACCGGAGGAACATAGATGGACGCCCACTCTAATGGGAAGGAAGGATGGATGAAGGGAACAGAGATTCATCAGCTCTAAAGCCTAAGTTCATCCACCAAACAGAAGAGCTCAGCGATAGAAATATTCCTTACTGTATGCCCAGGGCTACAGCCACCATTAAGGCCAAGGCAGCTCTTTCCCTGATGTGGAACCATTTTTACCATGCACAGTGAGCGGGGTGGACACAGATATCCTACACACCAACTGTCCTTCCTTTGAACACTGATTCAGCTGGTCCTTTTGTACTGACCTAGCACTTACAAAACTGAGCTAGCCATACAGAGAGCCAGCCCTCACCATACACGGTACAAAAGAAACCTGCAGTGTAGGCACTGGATGGACTTTAACAGGACCAAAGGGCTAGCAGGCACCAGGAGCATGAAGCTGGCTACTGTTTTGAATATTGACCCAGCTCTACCAGTAAATATGTCCCCCTTTGGCTCTTCCTCCTCCAACAGGTCCGAAAGATTGGAGTATTTAGTTGCGGTCCCCCTGGCATGACCAAGAATGTGGAGAAGGCCTGTCAGCTTATCAACAGGCAGGACAGGACTCATTTCTCTCACCACTACGAGAACTTCTAGGCCTCCTGTTCAGCAACTATGCCCACTACTGCCCTGCTGGGACAGCAGGGGCTTTGGCCTGTGCCTTAACCCAGTACACTTCTTTTCTGGCCACCTCAGCCTTGGCCCTTCCTACCTGCCAACCTGGTTAAGGTAGCCGCGCTCAGGAATCGTGTGTAAACTCAGAGACCTCTAGGGCCATGAGCATAGAGAAAGCACCGCTTACGAACTATAGGTTCAGAAGTAGGGGAGCTTTTGGGTTGGGGTAACCTGAAGCGAACATTCAGTGGACAACCTGTCAAGTTTGTGCAGGTAACGGAGTCTGAGGATGAATGACAGGATGGATGCTGCCATCTTTGAGTCCTCTTAGTATTCTTCCTCTCTTCAGAACGGTTGGGAGATGTCTTAGAGTAGCCAGGGGCAACTTACAGAAAAGAAACTCTCAGGACCAGCCTAACTGGACAACTGACCTCTCCAATTTAAAATGTAGCCAGACCCTTCTGTGTCTACTAACCTCCTGGAGCAGTGCCCCTCAGCCCCATCTCCTTCTTCCAGTAGTCTCTTTTGCAAATAAATGGTGTATCCCCCCCTCCGGGGGCTTCTTTTTTCTGTCTCAGGTGATGGTGGAGCTAAAGAAATCATCCACCCAGTGGGCTTGTGTCTACCAAATACAAGCAAAGGTTGAATACCCCAATAGAGGTGCCTTCCCTCCTCCCGGGGCAGGGGAGGGTCCCCTTCCTCATTTTGGCCAATTAGGCTGCCGACAGCTGATCAGAAAGGACAGAGGATTCCCAAGGAGCTGCAGTCCGCCTGGCTTCCTCCAGGGCAACAGCTCTGCCCCAGACAAGGTCTTCCTTGCAACTCTCGGAAATAGGAGTCTCCTAATCCCCCCCAGACCTGTTTTCTAATATGCAAAACAGTGGGATCTCTTCCAGTCACTCTAAGACAGAGCAACTCTCGGGAGACTTTCTGAAAAGATGCCAATGCCAAAAGATTCTATCCCCTCGTTTCTCAGATCACACATAATACCTTGAGAAACTCCCAACTGAATCGCGGCACACAGTAGCGCCGCGGGCTTGGGTTGAGGCAAGGAGCCTCAGGTCATCCTAACAGGACATCCATCCTAAGGGCGTCTGGCCCCCACAGAATTTGTCTGTGGAGCAGCGGGGAGGCCCGGGAGCCATGGGCATCGGCTGAGGTGCGTGGCCCCAGGCCTGGCCACCAGAGGGAGCTAAGGGAAAGGGACACGGCGGCGTCCAGTCACTCAGCTAGGAGCCGGAGCGCGCCTTCCGCATGGCAGCGCCGCCCGCCTGCGCGCTGCCTCTTTGTCTCTCGGCGCCTCCCCGACAACAGGCTGCTGGCGGGAAGCTGGGCTCGCTCGGGAGCGGTGGCAGGAACGACGCAGCCTGGACACCCCCCCGCCCGGCGTGAGACGTTTGGTTAAAGGAAGCAAGTGGATGCTCGGAAAGTGCTTTTTGCAGGCGGCCGTCGGCTCCAACGCAGATTTATAGTCTGGCTCGCTCCCCGCCCCCTCCCGTCAGCCCCTGGGCGGCGCCGGCGGCCGTGATTCTGCCTGGCCGAGCCTCTGGCCCGGAGCCCGGGCTGGCTCTCTGGGGACTGGGGGTGGGGGACGGAGGATGGCCGTGTGGGAGGTCGCCACTTCCCCCCTAGTGTCTGACTAGGGCGGGGAGACCCCCTTCCTCCTCAGGCTTTCCTCTGGTCCCAGCTTCACACAGCCCCTTTATTCCAAGGCCCACGATTCCCTCCCCTTTATAATAAATTAAGGAATCTTCAGCGCCTACTAGATCCTAGGACAAGGGGAAGCCAGGTTTCTGACATCATGTCCTTGGTGAGAACCGAACCGCAGCCCTCGTGCAAGTGACAAGGGCTGGGTCCAGGTCTATCATAGTGCCCTGGTCTCACATCTACAGAGTCCGGATGGCCACAGGGTAGAGCAGGGACATGTGTTCCGCCCCCTTAATGGGCAGCTTGCGGCTGGCATAGTGGTGCACGATCTCAGGAACGCTGCTGAAAGGTGGGCTGTTTTGGCCCAACACATACTTGTGTTCCTTGGTCCGGGACAACTTCATGTGCATGAAGCCCTGACTGCTCCTAGAAGAGAAAGAGATCCCAGTGACCAAGGGTTCCCCCTAGTCCCCTACTTATACCCCTCACCTTCCCAGCAAATGTGGTTCCAAAGCCAAGCTTCAAGTGGGAGGTGGATAGGGAAGCGGGGAGAGGAGGGTTGAGTAGGTAGTATGAGGCACTGGCTTTGTGGTGAGGACACTGGGTGTGCCAAGAATGTGTGCGTGGTGAGTATACAGGGTGTGTGCTGGTAGTGACCTCCACCCTCCAATTCTGTGATCCTAGCTCATCAGCCTCTGGCTAAGGCTAGTTTAACCCAACCTGGATTTTTGAGACAGATTCATGTAAGTGAGGTAGGTGTGTGCCAGTCTATGTGGTGCCGAGCACAGAACCCAGGGCTTTGTATATACTAGCAAGCACCTTACCGACTCAACTACAGCCCAGCCTATGCTCAGCTCCCCTTCTTGAGCTTAATGGCAGCACCAGTCTTTGGGTCTTACCCCAAGTCAAGCCCTCTCAGGCCAGCCAGCCTGAGGCCTAGAGTGACATCATCTGGAGACTCTGTTAGCATTACCTACCCCAGTGAGGTAGAAGAGAAGAAGGAATTACAGTGTGGAGGTGATTGGGAATGGGAGCCCCTCATCCTGCAGTCTGATTGAAACACAGCTGACAATCCCTGCAAAGGCTGCTGACACAGACTGAACATTCCTTTCAAACTCAGATTCTATGTGGGGTGGGTCTTACAGCTTGAATGTGAATGACCTTGGGGAGGGGCTCATTCTTTTTCCTATACTGTAGTTGGGCTGAAAATTGTGGGGGAAGAAAACCTGTTTACAGCAAAGCTGTCCCACCTTCCTGTGTTCTTGTGGATTAAAATTTTACTTTAGTAATACTATCAAGAACCCACCAGTGATAAGATAGTAACTTCAGACCCAACCCAAATCCCATCTGACAATGGGGAAAACAAAAGAAAACGAGAGGGTATGTAGGGCTTCTGAGCATGTCTTTTTCTCATAATCCTCATGCTTAACTATATACTAAAATGACTTTAATAAAAACTTTCAAGTTTGCTTCGGATAGCCCTGAAACTCCCTTTCAGGCCACTAGTCCTGGTTTGGCCCTAGCTGAGATTCCTAAAACCCTTGGGAAAAACTGAGGTTGTTGAGAAACAACATTGGGACACTGGACGTCTTTTACCTGGACCCCAAAACTCTGACAAGAGAACACCTTTCACTGCCTCTCCCATCTCCCTAAACCCAGAAAGTCAGCATTAGCTAGCCCTACTCCCTCAGACAGACCCAATGTGCAAAGCTCTAGCCTGTTCTCAAATGTCCTCCACTTTATAAAGTATGGGGGTGAGACACTCAGCAAGAACAATTATCCAGACTGCCACTGGCCTGGCTTGCCAAGCCCTGGGTCTGTAACACACCCACAGGCATGGGCTAAGGAATGTTTGGTAGAGCACAGAGCCTAGTTTGCCTTCTCCTAGCCTGAGCCCAGAGGAAGAGGAGCAAGCAGAGGGCCGAGAGGCCTGGGCGGCAAACAGGGCCTGGAGGGAGGCTGCTTCCTTCCTGATATCCTTGTTGTCAAGGGGTTAGCAAACCAGTTGCCCCATCTACCTGGGTATAAAAAACATTTTGACTAGACCTATTACACTGGGAAACAAATGAAGAATGGAGAGGAATGAGGGAACTGAAGAGAAGGGGATGGAGGAGAACCGGCCCTAACTTCTCCCCCAGGGTCTGGTTCCTGAAGTCTTAGGGATCTGCCTGGCTGTGCATCAGGATATGGAGGCATCTGGGGTTCTGAGATACTGCCTAGTGTACAAGGTGAGCACAAAGGCCCCAAGGAAAAGGAGCCACGGGTGTGGGCAATGGGGGGTAGTAGGGTAGTAAGCAAAGGTCCCCAAATACTGTGGGAAGCAGCACAGGCCTTATCTTCTCTCACCTCAGGATTTGAGAGTGACCTCTCGCCTCCCCCCACCCCAGCCCACGTGGGAGAACTGCCTCTCAGACTCAGGAGAGTAACTGGCCTTCGTCTTCATTACCAACCTCTGGAGGAGGAGTGGCTGTGCTTTTCCAACCCCCAGGGACTAGTCCCAAGGGTACATTAAGACACAGCAAGGTCCTTGCCAGACCCTCAGGATGTTGGGTGGGACCAGCTGGGCCTCTAGACCAAGGGCTGGCCCGGCTTTTTGAGGAAGCTGTTTAATTACAAGTGAAAGCCCTTCCATTAGGGAGAGAAGAGAAACCATAATTGTATTTCAGAGAAGCCATTTATATGCAAACGAGACCTTGGCAGACAGCCGGGCAGGGAGATCAGCTAGAGTAGCAGTCCTCCAGGCCGGCCTTCTTATTCCCCAGACCAAGGCAGTCCTTTACCCCTCGTTGCTCAGTTTCACCCTAAAGTCCCAAGCCTTGGTGGCGTCTCCCTTTTGGCTGGATAGTACCAGATTTCCAGCAAATGGCAGTCAGTGAGGGCTGGAAGCCTGTCACTGAACGGTTCCTGAAGTCAGACTGTGTATGTTCAAACAGTCAGACTGTGTATGTTCAAACCCCAGAGGGCTATGTTCTTGAGGCTGGTCTGGAAATCTTGGAGGTAAGGAATCCTTCCTAAGTAACTGGAGCCACAGGTACTAACACCACATCTGGCTTAGAGCCTTAATTATTAGCTGGTGACCTTGAGCAAGTAACAAAGCTCCTTGAATCTATTTCATTTATATATATATATATATAATATATATATATTATATATATATATAATATATATATATAAAGAGATTTATCCTGCACAGCAGTAGTTGATTTGGACAAGTTATATATGCTAGGTGGTACGTGCCAAGATTTTCAATCATAATCTTAATAACAATATGCTACCTCAAGTTGTGTAAATCATATTTTTGACAAATGAGTTTTTCCAAAATCCTCCTTTTGATTTTATAGATTGCAGACTCCTAGAATACAAGAGCTAGAAGAAACCCACAATATCAGTTCATTCTGTAAGAAGAGCACTTGAGGCCCTGAGAAGTTAAAGGATTTGCCTATGGTCAAACCCCAGAATAGAACCGGGGCTAGTTAACTCTCTTCGGTACATTTCTCGACCTCTTTTAGTGAAGATGAACAATCATCTCTTAAATATGTGCACTTCTACCCCTTGGACTTGTTTGGGGTACAGGGGGCATGTACCAGTATCTAATATACCAGTGAATGTGGGGTGAGGTGTCCAAGATACTCCCATACTGAAGGGGGAAGGTCACTGTATACCTCACTCCACCTGAGGCTTATAGATAGCTATACTGGGTAGAATTCCTGCCTGCCAAGAGGAGCACTGACCATCCCCCGGCAGAGAGCCTGGGTGTCTGAGTCTGAGCTGGGTAGCGCTGCTCCCAAGGAACACACTGATGGGAACCAAGGCCCCATCTTGGCTACCTCTTCCTCTCCCCTCACATATGCAGTTGACTCAGTGGAATGCTCAGCCCTCTCCTACTCACCTCACCCTCCCATGTCTCCTTGCGGGTGCTTCTACATGCTAGTGTTTTACAGTGATGGCAATAGTAATTTATCTTAGAAACATGAGGTGCTAAGGCATTAAATCAAGTTGCTATTACTCCCACTTAATCCTTCCCCATAAAATAGATCTTATCAGCCCAATCAGTAACAAATGGCGAGCTAGAGAGGTTGAACAGCAAGTGATAGAAACCTTCTGAATGGGACTCTACCCTTCAAGCCTGAAGAGTCTCAGACATTTTAGGTTCCCATTGTCTCCAGGGTGGAGCTGGCAGTTGTTCAAAGGGCACCTGGTTCTTCCCAGTCTGGCTGGACCAGAAGGGAATGCTGGAATCCTCTTCTGCCCCACAGGTTAATGGGTCCCTCTACCCACGGCCATCCCTACTCACTTGAGGGAGAGAGAGAAGTCATTCTTGCTGGTCTCACTGTTGCGCACCAGGTAGCTGGCCTCTTTGCACAGCCTGAGCAGGTTCTCGGCATCTGTTCGGCTGATGGCCCCGTGGTACCAGCTGAGGATGAGAGAGAAGGGGGGCATCTCTGCTGGGTCCCTCGCCGTCCAGGCCCACCCTTTCTGGGTGTCCCCTGCAGGGAAGCCAGTGCCAGGAGGGGAGGAAGAGGGAGGGAGTCCCCAGCTGGACACAGACACTCACACCTGGTTTTCCAGAGGCAGTGCTGGATCTGTCCACTCCCCCAGGGGGCTGCTGGGTTCCATGCTTAGGGGCTTGGCTGACTTGGGGTTCCCAGCAGATAGCCTGGGAGGTAGCCGCCCCTTCTCCTCCCGGCCAGGCGACAGGCAGTTCTTCTCCGATCCTTCAAACTGGGCTGTAAGGAACAGGCTGGTCATGGACCCTGAGGAGTCTTGAGGCAGTATCCTACCCTATTCTTCCAGGGCTCCACAAAGGCCAAAGGCATGTTCTGGGAGGGCATGCTTACAGGCCTGCCTGCCTGACTGACTCCAGGGACAGAACCACACCAAGCCTCCTGGGGCCTCGCAGTCCACACTTCGGGCAGCTGAAGGAGGATGACACGAGAAACCACTTAAGCCGTCTCCCTCAGTGGACTGCCTTCCTATTTTCCATCCTCCTCAGGGTGGCTTCAGTGTTGATAATATTGTTTCTTTCTCTTCAGAGTTCATTACCGTTCTCCAAATCACCCTGCCAGGCTATTCTGTAGAAATGACTTATTGATCTAAGAACAATTATCTGATTCCCCTTGGTGCCATCCTGACAGCCTAGTCCTGTCCAAAGCTGCCAGACTGCCTGGCCCTCTCCACCCCAAGGTTGCTGCCCATTGTCTTCCCTCCCCTTTCACAGACGTCCAGGGAGGTAGCTGCATCTCCAAAGCGGGACAGCCTGGTAGCTGAACTAGCACAAGGGGACACTCCCCACCCCCTCCAAGCCGGTCACATGCACAGGTGACACTCTCCTCTATCCTGCATTTACAAAATGCCTACAAATTCTCATGCATGGTGTACAACAGGATGCTCATGCCTGCACACACACACACACACACACACACACACACACACACACACCTGCACACATCCATGGCTGTTCATGCTGGATGTAGAGGAAGAAGTTGATGCCTTTGCTTCCCCCCAACAGAGGCTCTTTCTCCTCATAGCTCTTGAACCTTATATTCCTTCAGCCACCGGATACAAGGATCTCCTTAAAGTTTTAAAACTTAAGTGGATTTTTCTTTCTTCCTTTCTTTCTTTAGACACAGTTCCACTCTATATCCCAGGCTGTTATGGAGCTATGTAGCTCATGACAAGCCTCCTGCCTCAGCTTCCCAAGTACTGGAATTATAGCTGCCAGCTGAATTTTTGTGCGGTGGTGCAGAAATTAGAAAAAGGCCTTTGTTCAGAGACCATGCATACAGCTCCAGGTGGGGGTGGGGAATGTGCATTGATTGCCTTTTCCTTCTTCCTCCAGGAACAAGGGGGACTCTTCTAACCCAAGTCCACAGGGGCTGAGGAGTAAAAGACCTATCGCCCTGGCCATAAGTCCCCAAAGGACCCACCGCTGCTGTCCTCCAGGCTGGGCTCAGGGAGGGGTGAAGCTGGACCGGAGATGTCCCTGTCCCCGTCAGGCAGGGAGGGGCTGCTGTCCAGCTGTCCCACAGGCGGAGGCCAAGGTAGGTCTTTGATGACCTTTATGTCAACTGGAACCAGCAGCAGAAGGGAGAAGAGAAAGAGACAGTGACAGAGACAGAGAAAGGTAGAGGTTGAGACACCAAAACGCAGAGCTAAGGTACACAGTAGCCTAGAAAGGAGGAGGGGCAGAGGCAGAGGCAAGGGCAGCACTGAAGGAGGCAACAGGACTGATCAGGGCAGGTACTAACCACACCAGCCTGGCCAGTGAGGAAAAGGTGGGAGTCCTGAGTGGCAAACAGGAAGGTGTAGGATCTTGCTTGGTCAGCCCTACGGGTTCCCTAATCTTCTACCCCCTCACTAGCTTCCAGGAACCAAGAGGACCAGGAGAGTGCAACATGGGAACAGGAGCTACCCACACCTCTCAGAACCACACCCCAGTACCCTGATAATCCACTGACCCTTACTTTTCTATCTCCAGCCTGGGAACTGGCAGACCCCAAGACTGGGATGAAACCTCAGGTTATCTGGAATACTCAGACTTGGGGCAGAGGGATTTGTCTTTTTAATCAAATCCTCCTCCCAGTCCTGAGTGACGTCACCAGTGGCTGGCTGCTGGACCACTAACGAGATTTCCTAATGATGAACATAGATTTTCCCATTAAGCAATCCAAACAGCATTGATTCTCCAAGGAGACCTCTGGAGATAAATGGCCCATCCTTGATGGGTGTGTGCTTTACAGGAAGCAAAGTAGAAACCTGTGGTTTCCCAGTCAGGCTGCCAGGGTGGGGAGGGCAGAGCTAAGGGCTGGATACAGGATGAGCTGTCTCTGTGTGAGAGGTAGATCTCGTGTGCATTCGTGCGTGCGTGCGTGCGTGCGTGCGTGTGTGCATTCTCTGTGTGTGTATGTGCGTATGTGTGTGTGTGTGTGTGCATGTGCATGTATGGTATGTATGCATGTGTGTGTGTATGTGTATAGGGTACATGTGTATGTGTGTATGTGTGCATGTTCGAGAGTGTGTGTAGGGACATGGAAGCAGAGTGAAATCTAATGGCATCTCAGTCCTCCAGATTCAGGATTGAAGGCACTCTCCCAATTTAAGGCCCTTGCTCCGCCCACCACAGACTGCCAATATGTACGTTTCCGTGGTGGACGTGGGCCTGGGACACAGTGGTGTGGTTGGGACAGGAGAAACCTGATCTTCATTTAGCAACCTCAGAGCCTCCATCTGCAGCTCTGAAATATAGCCTTGGGAGCCAGACACCTCTGGTATGGCAGGGTCTGAGACCAGAGACTCAGCCTCCAGATCCAGGTTATACACATATCAATCGATTTGTGTCACTGGAAGTGTTAAAAACCCTCTTTGTCAAATATATTAAACATATGCTACAAGTTAGTTACTTTCTTTCTTTCTTTTTCTTCCTTCCTTCCTTCCTTCCTTCCTTCCTTCCTTCCTTCCTTCCTTCCTTCCTTTTTTTTTCAGAACTGAGGACTGAACCCAGAGACCACAGGTTTCATAATCTGTACTGGAATGTCTTTATTTTTACCCAGATTCCCAAAGGTGGCTACAGCTTGGGCCTGGCCTGGAAGAGGTGAGATGTAGGCTTGTGTTCACTCTTGCTCTGCCCGTGCTCGGCACACAGTGCTGTGTCCACACTGCCCACATCCCCGCCCCGTGGCACAGAACTCAATTACCCTGCCCTGGAATTCCACTCCTAGACCTTGCTTGATTTCTAGGAGCTGCTCCTTTCTTTCTCCCCGAAAGTTCACAGAGGCCCCAACAGAGCTGGCCCTGCCAGCAAGACTCACCAGCAAAGGCTTTGGAAATCCGTTCCTTCTTCCACTCCCAGGGCTGGTCATACTCTTCTGGAGGTCTCTCGTCAGCCTCAGGCAGGCGGGACTCCCTGGGCCAGGGAGTCCCCTCACCTTCTGGGCTTGCCCCCTCATCTTCTGGCTCATAGGGTGTGTCATAGAGAGGTAGGGGTTGAACTGCCGTCTCCTTAGAACCCCGGATCTCTGCCCAGTACAAAGAGGAGAGAGATGTAAGGAGTAAACTCAACCCAGAACCTATGCCCTGGCTCGGGGAGAACTCAGCAGCCACAAATGCTGGGTCCCTCAACCTTGAGACATTTCCCAGATCATGGGGTCCATGGGAGGAAGTGGCAGACACATAGTAAAGTAAAAGGAGAAGGATCCCAGGATGACCAGCACAGGCTGGGAAGCTGAAGTGGGCATGTGAAGGAAACTGAGGCATAGTCCTCCTCTAGTTCATCTCTCCCTTAGTGCCCAGCCTCACTTCCTTACTTATCCATTTCTACTTCCGTTCTAGTTAAAGTAACTTCACATCAATCAGGAAGTCATCTGTTGCTCAGATACCACTGACCTTCTTTTATTAAAACTTTCCCTTCGACAAGTTGACTTTACCCACTGTCTTCTCTCTTCCTGCCAATCATTTTCTCCTGGATCCCCTCTTGGCTTCTGTTCCCAGGCCCAGGCGATGCTTAGTTCTCCCTATCCTGACTCCTAAGCTGTTTGCTCAGGCCTGACAGCATCAGGACAGCTGGAGGTCTGGTCCTCCTCCTCTGTGTTGTTACCTATGCTTCCTTTTGGCATCAGCTCCCTTCAGATTCACTAGCAAATCCTTTCAGGATCACCGATCTAAATCTGATAAAAGCTCCAGTGCTAACTTGCCACAAAATGTGTGTTTTAGAACTGGGACTGGATTTCAGTGGTAGCACACTTGCTTAGCATGCACGAGCCTGGGCTTCATCACCAGGACCATCCACAGCTTCAGCTCTTCTCCCCGGAGAAACTAAGAGTTAAAACACTTCAATTTTCACATAGAAGTTCAGGATATTCACGGCCCATACTATCTCCCAGACCTAACCCGGTAGCCTTTTTACTCTCTCCACTTCTGCCCACCACACTGCGCCCCCTGGACCTGACTCTACTGCATCCTTTAACTTCATCTGCTAATTTCCAACACCTCATGACTTTCAACCTCATCTTTCCATAGCTAGACTTTTAGTAGGACCAACCTCCACCTTACGGGCTCTTTGAAATAAGGATGACATTCTTCCTCCTCACTGATCTCTAAGGAGGAGGGCAGGGCAGCTTATCTGATTGGCCAGTGAGTGCTCACTCTTTTCCTCAGCTCTGACTTCTTGCAGAAACGCAGGAGTTCTGGATCTTTCTCTTCCATACGTAAGAAGTGTGTTCCTGAACAGAGGCCCACAGCTACCCTGTGCTGCCAAGTCTGAGTAGGTATATTTAACTTTCTTGAAAAGTATTACAAGAAAATGAAACCATTGTGTCAACGTCGATAAGTTATATTCTTCCATCAACTTTAGCAGCAACTAAAGTTGACATTTTAATCTCCATTAGCCCTTTCCTTAATTTTACTTCTTAATTATTTCTAAGCTGAGAAGAGGAAGAAAGACTTTTTTAATTAACAGCTCCTTAGCAACCCAACAATCGGGCTGGACATGGTGACATGTGTCTGTAATCCTGGACCTTGGGAGGTAAGGACAGGAGGAATTTCAGGCCAGCCTGGATTACATAAATTCTAGGCCAGCCTGATTACATATTGAGACCACATTTTATAAAACCAAACAAAAATACAGTAATACCAAGAAGCAATAACACCAAGTAGCACTGAAATCATTTGCTAACTCAGCTTTATGATTGGTAGCTCTTCTAGGTGGATCTGTATGCCCTGGCCTCAGAAACCCCCTTAAAGACCACATTAATCTTGTTTCTGCTGGCTCAAGTCCACACTCTTTACTTGAACCTCTGCATCCTTCTTGGTCTCTGCCATCTCAGAGCCTGAGGCACCATTCCTGTGGCCTTCCCTTCACCCCTCCTCTCTGATCCCCTCCTGTCCTCTCTTTCCTTTCACCCCCAACTCCGACTCTTTCCCTGGGTCACCTCTTGGCCTCTGTTTCCCCAGGGGCAGGTCCAACTCAGCCCTTTCTACTCTACCTCTGACACACTTCCATGGCCCCTCCATGGCACCCTGCTGCTGATGCCTCTCTTCGATAACATTTACCCAAACTCAGCGCAGCTCCAAAAGCTACTGACTGACCCTCTTTTGGGAACGGTTGACTCAACTCATATCACCATCCTGGAGCCAGGAAGCCTATCTCCAGTGCTTCTATAGGACCTGTGGCACATGGCTTCCTCTGTGGCCTCACAAGCCACAGCTTATACCTTCTCTTCCACAGCCTTGAAAGTCCTCACCACATTCCTGAGAACCTGGCACGGGCTTTCTCCCTATTTGCCAGGGACCATGGAACTAGTCCTTGGGTTTGCTGCGCAGAGCCAAGGCCTCAGGGAAACTCATCCTCGGCACTTACCAGCCATCATCTTTTGGGCCTCGTAGGGCTCCATGTAGCCATCATTTTCAGGGACCTTCTCTGGAGCTCCTGAAGTTCCTCCCGAGCCTTCACCCGTCTCCTGAACATCAAATGGGTCTGCATAGTCCTCTAGGATTGCCAGCTGGGAAGAGACAAAGATAACAAGGCTCAGACAAGGACAGGCAGCTGGCAGAGATGGGGCTTCTTTCTTTCCTACTATTTTCTGCCTTGAGGTCACGTCCTAGGCTAAATAGCCAGGATGAAGCTGTTGGGTCTTAAGAGTTAATCTTAGGGTCTGAGCTGGACAATAGTCTATGCATAGGGAGACCTCAAAAGCACCGGCTACACATGTATTGCAAGGGTTGTGCTGAAGAGCAGGACAGTGAGGCATCTTAGAGATTAGCCCAGTGTAGCCTGCCACACTTCCACAGATGGTCAACAAAGAAAGAGCCAGTGACCATGAAGAAACTGAAGCCGATGGTGCAGCACAAGCCTTTAACTCCAGAAGGCAGAGGCAGATGGAGCTCTGGAAGTTCTAGGCTATTCCCGGCCAACGAGAGTTACAGGGTAAGACCCTGCCTCATTTAAAAGAGGAAGGAGGAGGAGGGGGAGGGGGAGGAAGAAAAAGGAAGCCAAGACACCTCTTAGTCACCATTCTGTCATTTGATCCTTGTCAGGTCCTTGTTCTGTGGATATCATAAACTCTCTTTGAAGAAACTGGATAAGAGGCCGTTAGGAAACACACCTCAAACCATTCAACTTAAATGGAAAATTCAAATTTGGAACTCATGAATTTTGTGCACAGGGCTACCAACCTGTAGCTGGTGGGGCCTCTCAGCCTCCTGGGAGGAAAATGCCTTGGGGCGCCCTGGGACACTACTGAAACTGGCTAAGTTCCCAGAGGCCAGGATCCAGAAAACCAGTCTTAGCTTTCTATTTCCCCTGCTGCCTGTCCCTTTCTCATACATTGGCACACCAGTGACACCAGAGGAAGTCAAGGTGCGCAGGGCAGGGCAGGGCTGAGGACAATGGAGTCTTTCTCCAAGCTGGGCAAGAAAAGGTAGGACTCACCATGCCAGACCCTGGAACATTGCACCACTCAGAGGTCACAGCTGGCATCAGAGGAGGTTCTGGGGCAGGGAATGGCCCCTCCTGTATCTCACCCAACCGAAGCCTAGGCTTCAGATCTGAGGGAACCTACTGAGCTAGGTGACCACCCTGCCCTCAGAGAGAGGATGTGGGAATGGGGAGCCATGGGAGGGCAAGATGGAGAAAGAAATCAACCCCACCTCACATATCCCTTTGGCCCCATGTGACCCATCTATAGGTTCTTGAGATTGTCCTAGTGGCTGCTTCTACCTTATCCTCAGGCGTTTTAGCTCCTACCTAGTTTCAGTCTGGCCCTCAGCTCCTTTCCCTTCACACCTGCCTGCTTGGGGTAGCTCATCAGCTCCTCAGTCAACCCATCAGTGACCCAGGCTATCTGCTAGCCTGCACAACTCATGCGTGTCTCTCGAGCTCCAATAAGCAACTGACAGAAGGCTGTAAACATCTCTTATTCTATCAGCCCCATCACTGATGAATCTGTTCAGGTCTGTCACACACTGTCCCCCCCCCATCCCCAGCTTTGTTTTTTTCCCCCTCCCAGGACACTGGCATCCACAGCATCACTCACTGCCCACTGCTGGCAACTCTGCCAGTCAGCACACAGCATCAACTCCTGGGTGGCAGCCCTTCTACGGTGTCTGAGTCACCTGACACATTATCCTTACACCTCACAATAAATAGACCTCCAGTGTTATGAGAAAAGAGTTCAAGGTTAGAGAACACGAGGTTCTACTTTCCTCTTTGGAAAGCACCGTGGTTGTTTTAATCAATGCAGGCTTCCTCTCTGCCTGCACCACTTTCTTGTCCTGGCTAATCCTTACTCAGGTTTCTGCTCTTAGAAGCCCCTCCATGCTCCTCAGGGGCCAGCCCATTAGGTACCTCTGTCTGATTGCTTTATGTGGCAAATGCTTGTTCTGCTGTTGTGTCTTTAGGCAGACTGGGCACTTCCTGGGGGCAGGACCCACATTTACAACTAAATTTCCAAGAACTGACAGCTCTCTGTAATTATGTTAAATCCATCGCATAAAAGGAGAGGGATGGATGAAAGCACCCCCCCCCCACACACACACAATGATTTAGATGATGTAGAAAACAAAACAAAACAAAGCAAAACAAGCTTTGATACACAGTGTCATTCAAAGAGAACCAAGTCTTTCCAAACAAGACTACATTCGAAGAAGAAGCTTCTCAGTGAAGTGCAGCCCTCAACACCCATCCCAGCCTCCTGGGGGCCTTACTTCAGAGCCCTTCCAGGCCTCCCCCTCAGCAAGCCTGGTCAGAGTTGCACACAGTTGCTTCTTCCTGGAATCCCTACCCCTCCCAGACTGGCGTGGGCCACTCCAGCGCCAGCTGACAGTGCCTCTAGGCAACCAGGTGGAGGTTCTACTGACAGCTCAAAGGCGCTTCTGTTGCACTCCTGGTTCCACACCCTGCTCCAGGAAGCCCCAGACCCCCACCCTGGGCTGGAGCGTGCAGAGCTACCCACAAGGCCCAGAACAGGAGTGGCAGCAGAGTCACCAGCTGGGAAGGCTAGCAGGACTGGTACCAACTCCGGGCACAGAAAATCTAAGTCAGATCCCGAGCTTGCTTGCCTAGTGTTTCTGTGTCTAGAGGGGGATAAATTGCTCCCAGGAAAACAGTCCCTGCAGACTCCATTTGGCCTACTTACTACAATCTGTTGTCTGTGCTCCCCTGACCCCTTTCTGATGTGCCCACTGCTCACCCAACACTCATCACAGGCCCAACACATAGCTGATGCCAAATGCGTATTTACTGGATGTCTAAAGGAGCTTCTACCCAGACTTCTATTGAAGTGACATCAGTGCCACCTGCTCCAGTCACTCTGACCTCTGAATGACCTGGATGAACAGCGGCAGTGGGAGACTAAGGCTCACTGGAGAATCCATTTTTGAAAGGCACCCAACACAAGGGCAATACTCAAGTATATTCTCTTTTGTAGCTGGGGCGCTGCTAAAGTGCTGAAATACTTCCCAACAAGGAAGTAAGGTAGCGGCTACTCAAAGGGCCCTTTGTCACTCCCTGCTCTCTTGTCTGCCATCCTGTAAGCTGTCTCTAGGACCCTGCCACCCATCTGTTCAGTTGGGCAGTGGCCCTCCCAGAGCAACTGCCAGCCTTCGAATCGCCTTCCTGCCTACGCCTCTCCCAAAGCAGCAACGGGACGACCATCTGTCTCCAACTTCCACTTTGCAGTTGGCCTCAGCAACATGTTTCTGACCCTAGCAATGGGTTCTGGGGGCCGGGTGTTTGCAGAACAGGTACTTTGTGGACTTCAGAGTTCCCAAACTCTTACTGCGCATTTCCTCCACAGCTTCAAGTTCACAAGTGCTTGCAAGCCCGAGTCTTTCTTTTTCCCCCTCCCCGCTGTAGCAGAAAGGGCAAGGGATAAATAGCAAAAAGGAGCTGTAATATTCTTAGCTGGAAGGTTGACGGGATGAGTGGTCAATAAATGTATGCTCTTAAGGATGGAGAGATGGCTCAGCAGTTAAGAGCACTGGTTGCTCTTCCAGAGGACCTGGGTTCAACTTCTAGCACCCACATTGTGGTGGCTCACAAACCATCAAAACTTCAGTTGGGGCAATCAACCAGTGCCCTCTTCTGGTGCCCACAGGTACTGCAATGCACAAGACTGACCCAAGTCACCTAACGCTCAGTACCTTTTTACAAATGTCTCCAATATTTTCTTTCCTCAAGTTTTAGGTTTATATTTTAGTTTAGGGGCTGAGGACATAGCTCAGTGACAAGAGAATTTGCCTAGCATTGCAAGACCCCCATCAGGCTTAATCTTTAGCACTAGAGAAAGCGAAATCACAGGTGTTGACAGTCTGATTCCGTTTAATTTAGAATTTCTCCACAGTATTTAACCCTTTGTCACTGAAAACCAATGATCTAATCAGTGAGTTTAAGAGCACAGTACTTACTTTTTGAGGCCAAACATCTGTCCCTGCTACTCCTACTTATTGTAATATCTTTTCCTATGGCACATGCTTGGGAGATGCCAACATAGTATAAATGGGGGGCTGGAGAGAGATGGTTCAGTGGTTAGGAACACTGACTGCTATTCCAGAGGTCCTGAGTTCAATTCTCAGCAACCATATGGTGGCTCACAACCATTTGTAATGAGATCTGATGCCCTTTATACACACACACACACACACACACACACACACACACACACACACAAAACAATAATAATAACCCAAATGGGTTACTCCCTGATTTCTAATTATAAAAGTAAGGCCATACTTACAAAACACCCAACATCACAGACAAGTGGCTGATGTCACCAACCCTTGTAGGATGTGTTGTGTCTGTGTTTACTTCGAGACAGTTCCACCTGATTTAGGCGCAGAACACACCCTACGTCATCTCTCCTCCTGGAGTCTCTCACTGCTAGTTAGCAAACACTGCATGAATGCGCAGGCCCTGGTGGCAGGTGCTGAGGGACCTGGTGTGATGCTGAGTCTAGAATCATATTGCTGGGCTGTCAGCTTCAGGTCTACCGCTTGCTATCTGAGATGCCCTACAAGTAGGACTCAACATCCCTGTGTTTCAGCTCTCCATGTACAACCCAAGGCTAGACTCTTTCTTACAGGGTTGCTGTAAGCACTGACTGGCCCAATATACATTAGCTGTGGGAAATGGTGCCAGGCACAAGACACATGCTCAGTAAATGCCAGACACAGTATTATTAAAGACAAAGAGACCAAATTTTGGGGTTCCCCCAGGAGCTCATACTGACAGACACAAAATAAGCTCTAAGAAGAGTGAGACACCCTAAGGTTGAATTACAGAGGTACCCCCTCTGGGTACCCAGCCCCAGCCAGGACTTGCTCAGCCTAGGCAGTTTTCTTCTGCCATCCACGAGCACCAGGGTCTCAGCTGTTGTCAACCCTCAAAAGGCAGAGTGCAAGGGTCAAGGTGATGCTTGACCAAGTCACTCACTGACCCAGCCTGTGCTGATGTCTCCTAGATGTCTGGTTCCAGACTGTGGTACTGCAGTGCGAGGCAGCACCGAATAGAGGAAACAGGCCAGTCCATAACCCATCCGCAGTCACAGTCTTCAGCCATCCTTGGAGTGCCAGTGACAACACAGCCCTGGGCTGGCCTAACTGGGCCACACCAGTCCTTCCCCTGGACTCCTCCCTTTGCCACATCCCCTCCCACCCCCTGTATCTCCAACACAGAATAAGAACAAGACAAGCTAACCAGGCTTCCATACTCTGTGAAGACATAAGAAGGCAAACTTTAAAAAAGAACAAACCTCAACGCCCCCCACCAAACCCAAAACAACAACAACAACAACAAAACCCCCACGGAATGGGTGTCCTTCTCAGAACCCAGATCAACATCACCAGAGGTCACACCACACTCAATGGACGCCGTCTAAGAGTGGTCCTAGTTTCAGCAGCCTCTACACAATCATCAGCACAGGAGCATCAGGATAGAAGACAAACACCTCAGCCTCCTACCTCACATTCATCTTCCCATTTGCTCACTGCTTTCTAAAAGGAGCCTGGAAGCGCTGCGCCCACGCAGTGCATCTGTGACACACACCTGTTGTAAAAAGTTCTCCATACTGGGCTCAAGAGCTGGCTCAGTGGGTAAAGGTTCCTGCCACCAAGCCTACTTCAGTTTGAGTCCTAGGACTCAGTACTTGCAAGGAGTTCCTCTGACTTTTGCATGTGTGTCTGTATGCAAGTACACACACATTTCAATTTTATAAAGGTTTTCAGTATGGGGCTCGAGGGGTGGTGCGGCATATAAGAGCACTCGCTCCTCTTGAAAAGAATCCGAATTTGGTTCCCAGCATCCACATCTGGTAGCTCACAACTTTCTGTAACTACAGCTCCAGGGGATCTGACACCCTCTTCTGGTCTTGAAGGGCAGTGCATGCATATACACAAAGCCACATACAGATGCTCGCACGCGCGCGCGTGCACACACACACACACTCACACACACACACACACAATGTTTAAAACTGTTAATGAAATCTTTTAAAGGTTTTTACATTTTTTTTCAATACTATTTTGGGGAGGCTATAAACTCCTGTAAAAATATGAGAGCTATGAGCCTTTTCCCATATAAATGAGAAATACCTGCACATAACTTCTGGGTGCTCAAGAGCCCTAGCAGTGCTCCCATGAGTGAAGAATAGAGGCCTGGTATCCATATGGGGTGCCTGTTCTGATAGTCACATCAGGTCTCGCCTTCATGCTGGCACACCAGAGGACACACTGCAGATGTGAAAGGCAACTCGACCTTCATTTACTCTCAGCCCCATTCCCTAATCAGATCAAGTGTTTTTCCCGTTGAAGCCTGGAGAACAGTGAATGCACGAGGAGGAGGCCCAACACCCTGGGCCTTCTGTCAGAGCAGAGCCTGGAAGTGGGACAAGGGCCCAGCACCAGAGGGGGTTCTTTGGGGGCCATCTGGCCGGGCCCTGGCTGTTGGTTGCAGGGTGTCGCTCTTGCTGTCCCCATACCTGCCCTGCCAGGCCTGGCCAGATGGCCAGTTCTGTGTCTTTGCCAGTCCTACCAGGGGGTTTCAGAGTGGGCCAGCAACCAGAGAACCCAGCACAGATAGTAGGCTAAGGAACCCCAGGACCTTAGGGCCTTGTCCAGATCCCCACTCCCTCTTACCTCCTCGCCCTATGGCTCCTTGGCATCTCTAGCCTAGTGGAGGAAGCACTTGTACCTATTCCACCTCAGGACACAGCGCCCTGGGTGCTCTGGAACCTCTTTCTGTCAGCCAAGGAGCTCTGCAAAGCTGGGAAGAGAGGGGAAGCAGCCACATAACATAGAAACCGCACCTCTGCAGGAGTGGTGGTCTAGAGGCAGCTCTGTACCCTGGGTCCCTGTACTGGGTCCCTGTATACTCGGTCCCTGTACCCTGGGTCCCTGTATACTCGGTCCCTGTACCCTGGGTCCCTGTACCCTGGGTCCCTGTACCCTGGGTCCCTGTATACTCGGTCCCTGTACCCTGGGTCCCTGTACACTGGATCCCTGTACCCTGGGTCCCTGTACCCTGGGTCCCTGTACCCTGGGTCCCTGTACACTGGATCCCTGTACCCTGGGTCCCTGTACACTGGGTCCCTGTACCCTGGGTCCCTGTACACTGGGTCCCTGTACCCTGGGTCCCTGTACACTCGTCCCTGTACACTGGATCCCTGTACACTCGGTCACTGTATACTCAGTAGGCCCTGTGGGTGTCTGGCCACCTGGGTTTAGAGCAAGAGCTCACATGCCTTGTCTGGCTTAGCTTTTCCTAGGGGAATACTCTGGGATCTCTCAAATTCTGTTCCTAGATGGTAGGGAGTTGATTGATTTGTGAATAATGAGGAGCCATAGGTCAGCCCATGGGACGGCTCAGATGGTACATCCTGGATCCTTTTATCACACACACCAAAGAAAGCACAGATTGTGTGGATCCTGGGAGAGCCTGTCGGATTTCATTCCTGTCTCCGTGGTTGGCTGGCAAGAGACTCAGACACCTCTTGAGCATCCCCTCCCCCAGGCCTGCAAAGACCCACAGGTCAGAGCTGACCCAGTGAAGCACAGACAGTCTTGGCAGGAAGGAGGTCTGAGGGTCTGTGCATAGGGCTTCAGCTCCTTCCTTGGAGGCTTCTGGGAAAACATTTCCAAAACCATGTCTTGGAAATCCCTGACCCTTAAGCCACCCGGTTAATGGGCATGCACCATTTCAGGACACTGGGTCAGACAGTTTGGAGACAGAGAAATGACAAATAGAACAAAACAAAAAACCCCGATTTTTCCTGGAGGAGCCCACAGTGTGGTGGGCAGCTTGTTAGGTCATTCTAAGCCACTACAGGAAGGAGAATAGCCAAGGACAGCTTAGACCATGGGCCAACAGCCAGTGGCCAGGGAGGAGACTGGTCCGTGGGGAGGACAAGGCCTAGCAACTCCCCTCTGCTTCACTGCCATACCACCATCTCATCAAACAACAGCCTGGGAGAAATGCTCTTGGACCTTCTTCAGCTTAAGGATGATGAGCCAGCATGGTCAGCCATGCTCTATGGCAGGAACTATGGGGGGGGGGGGATGATTCACACATCTGGGGCTCCTTCCGACCCCAACACAGCTTTTATCCAGCAAGCCTAGCAGGACAGTGATCTTTTGGCTAAAAAGCCCAATTCTGAAACCTGAGGATTCAGACATTAACTGCTCTCCAATCAAATAAAAATCTTCTCTATTGAGGAGAGAGATGAGCAAGCCCTGGAGGGATGAGCTCTCAGACATGTTGGGAGGCAACAGAATTGGGGTGGCTCAGAGTCACCGTCCTCCGATTTAGGGATGGGGGAGACTAAGGACAGCTTTCTGCTGTGTACCATTCACGACAGGATAAAACTGGAAGAAGGAAGGTAGGTGTCCTGAGAAACAAACTATTGGGATTCTTCCTCCAGTCTCTCTCAGACTGGACCGAGAAAGAGGGAAGCCAAGAGGAGATGATGAATGAACCCAGTCACTCAGCCTTAACTGGGCAACAGGTCCTGACCACCAGTGTCCTCATACTTGGGGGAACACTGGAAGGAGTGTGCCTGTACCCCAGGGGTGAAATTCTTCAATAAGAGCTGGACAGTGCCCATATTGACATCCAGGGTACAACAGTGCACCCCGTCTAATCCCACCGGGGATGGCAAAGGCCAGTGTTCGCTGTGCTCCCGTAGGAAATCTTAGTTTTCAGCTCCTTTCAGGGGCTTTAGACCTGCAACTCCAAGACAGGGTGGGAGGAAGGAGAAGGGGAAGAGGAGGGGGAGAGGAAAGCTTTGTGGAGGGAAGAGTCAGAGATCAAAGGGCAGAGAAGCTGCTGCTCCGGAGAGGGCACAAAGGCCATAAACCAGCAAAGGGGAGGGAGGGGTGCTTCTCAATGCCCGTTAGAAAAAAAAGGTTCCAGGATCAGTGTGGAGAGGTTGCAAAGCTGAGGGAAGAGCCCATGAGGGAGGTCGTGGGGCCCTAACAGGAAACAGGGCAGAGTTTGGGGCTCGGATTAGTCGGTGGAGAAGCTAACAAAGGGGTCAAAATTTGAGCCCCCGTGTCAGGGACGAAGCCTATGTCAACCAGAAATACTGGCAGCTAAAGGCTGAGTGAGCCCCAGCCAAGCCACCTTTGTCCCTCCCTAAATCTCCAGACCTCAGACCACCACCCCTCCTGGACACCCACGCTCGGCGCTGCACTCACCCTGTCGCTGCTGGCAGAGGGTCCAGAGTCAGGAGGGGGCGCTGGGGGCCCGGGGGTCTCGACCCGAATGAGGCGGTGTGGGGGTGAGCCGTGGCGCGGAGGCGGAGTGGGGCCAGGGACCGCAGGGGTGGAGAGGGCGGCGGACACGGACGAGCCCCCGGAGTAGGGGTCCTCGAAGTCGCGGTCTCGCTGCAGCCGGTAGGCGGCCAGGATGTCCGGGGGCGGCGCAGGGGGCGCGGCCGGGCAGGGCGCTGGGGGGCGGTAGTCGGGCTCTGGGGGGGCGGGTTTGGCGCCCCCTCCGCCCCCACGAAAGCCCAGGTGCTCCCGCAGCCACTTTGCGACTCCGCCACTGCCGCCCCCTCCCGGGCCGGTCCCCGCACCCCCAGCCCCGCGGCGGGATCCCCCGGGGCCGCCCCCCGCGCTGCCCTGCGCCCGCGGCCCCGGGCCGGAGCCCGTAGGAGGAGCTCCGCTCAGTAGCATGGGGCCCTCCCAACTGAACCAGCAGACCGCGGGCGGCGGGGGGCGGGGCGAGAGGGGGCGGGGCTGCGCCGGCGGGAGGGGCGGGGCTTGTCAGTGACAAGAGGGGCGGGGCCCGCTGCCTAACGGGGACCCGAGGACTCGGAGAGGAGTAGATGGGAGACTGCGGGGTGCGGGGAGCATTTGCTGCGCGATGCTGAATCTTCCACGTGTAGCTACGCGTGTTCCCGTGGGGCGCTCACTAGTCCCATCTGCTCTTCTTTTCCACCTTCCAGTTTGCGTCAGACGCGGGAAGATGAGTCCCCAGGCACATACTGCTCATCTTATTCCTTTTCCCCAAATGCAAAACCCCAAACATTTCGAAGACTCTGCTCTTCGGATGTACTTATCACTGCCCTCACCGTGGGAGTACCACCCAAACCTAGGTTGCCTTTCCATTCAGGCAAACTTCTCACGTGGCATGTTATCCGTTCCCCAGAGACACCCATTGCTCTGATGTTTCCACACCCACCCACCAGCTTCAAATGCTAACAGCCCTCGCACAAACAATTTCAATCCACCCTTACACTGCAGGCCCACGCAGTCCTCCTAGCAGCTGCACTGCTTTCCTGTGGAAACCCCTCAAGCTATATCCTGGATTTGTCAATCGGTTTGTGACAGAATTGAAACAGACAAGTCAATAAATCAAGTCGAGAAACGGGTCTAATGTTGTCTATCACCAGCCCCTTACCTTCTCAGGGCTCCGACACCAGTCTGATGATGCCCAGGCGCCTGGCTTTTAGTCTTAGAAACTAAGCAGATTGTTCAACAGAAGTAGTTTTGTAACCCTCCCTCCCTCCCTCCCTTCCTCCATCCCTCCGTCCCTCCCCCCCTTCCAGGAAAACTGTCTGCTTTACTTCACTGTGGTACCTGCTCTGCAGACTGTCTCTGCTTCCTTACTCTCTTATAGTTGCTTATAGTCATTTTTAAAGATAGGGCTTCATACTCTAGTAGTCGAAGAATTCTCTGTAAAAGCTCTGTTTGGTCTGCTCCGCCCCAGCCTCCAGAGAGGGCTGACTTGACTGGCATGTACCACCTTTTGTATGAGCAGAGAATCAGGTGAGCCTCCAAAGGGGAGTGGATTCGAAGCTGAGGGAGAAGGGTGAGATGGGAAAACATTAAATCTGTTATTCCTATGATTCCAGATTTCAGGTATGTTAAATTTCTGCTGTGCGCAAATTCTAATGTCAATATGTCCTGTATTCCCCAACAGTAATGTGACCCTTGATCTGAATGGGGGTTGTCTTGTTACATTGTAGATTTTCATTTTTGCAGGTCAAGCTGGGGCACTCCCAGGTTATGATAAAGATGCTGTTGGACCCTACTACACGTTGGCTATCGGGCCTGTAAAAGACACTGGGAACTTTAACTTCACGGGGGTATAATAGAGAAAATAAGAGGCTTACATTCCAGAATGTACAGTTTAAAATATTTACTAATGATGCAACAGTTAGCACAAGAGACAACAGGTTCCTGAGGATATTCTAATTAGCTTGTAGGAGAGGGTCTCCACACTCACCAATTGGGAGAGGACAGAAAAGGCGTTGGATAGGAGTCTACAGCTATCCGATCTGGCTAGGTCTTGGGCCAAGACCACGCCCTGGTCTTATCCCAGAAAGGGTGATAGGAGTTGTTGTGCAAATTAAGCGTGATGAATGACGTGCTCTCAGCCCTTGCTATGTGGCCCTGGCTAGCCTGGTAGTCACTTTGCGATCAGGCCTACGCTCAGACTCATGGCGATCCTGTTGTTCAAGCTTTCCTAAACACTGAGGTTGTAGGTGTGAGCCACCACACTAGTGGTGTTTGCTTCAAAAAAAAAAAAAAAAAAAAAAAAACCGCTGGGTGGTTTCCATCGGTTTGTTGGGAAGGATTGGGAGGTGTGGCCTTGTTGGAGGAGATGTGGCCCTGTTGGAGGAGGTGTGGCCTTGTTGGAGGAGGTGTGGCCTTGTTGGAGGAGGTGTGGCCTTGTTGGAGGAGGTGTGGCCTTGTTGGAGGAGGGTGGTCTTTGAGATTTCAAACTCTGAACTACTTATTCCTCCAGCAACAAGGCTGCCTGCCTGCCTGCCACCATGATGATAATGGGCTAACTCTCTGAAACTATAAAACAAGTCTTCAATGGAATGCTTTCTTCTATAAGTTACCTTGGTCATGGTGTCTCTCCATATCAACAGAACAGTAACTAATACATAACACATGACCATAATCGAAGTAATTGGGAGGTTGAAGCCACAGGATCAGGAGTTCTTGTTAAGGAGTTTGAAGCCAGCCTGGGCTGCCTGAATCCCTGTCCCACAAAACCAAACCAATCTGTAATACTGGGCATGGTGATATACCACTTTTATCCCAGCACTTAGAAGGTAGAGGCAGGAGACACAACCCTGTCAAACACCGTGGGCATGCCTAGAATCTAGCTTTCAGAGTCTCCCAGTTCATCTTGGGAGACTGTCTCAAAACCAAAAGGGCAGGAGTTGTAGAGATGACTCAGTAGTTAAGAGCACTTACTTCCAGAGGACTGACTTTGGTCCAGGCAACCACAGCAGGCAAGCCCAGCTCCAGGGGACCCCACCTTTTAGCTTCTGTGGAATCCTGTGTATATGCAAGTGTGTGTGTGTGTGTGTGTGTGTATGCTTGCATGCTAAGAGAAAGAGAAGCTTCCAGTAGAAAGATAAGACACACCCAAAAGAATGAGTGTAGGCTTCAAAGAAGAGCTGAAAAAGCAGGACATGCCCAAGTGTGGGTCCAGGCTGTGCTTCTCAAGAGTTGTGTTCACTGCTTTTTATGTTTCTGTTTTTTTTTTTTTTTAACAGTAATTATATATAGGATTTTGAAGTTACCACATCCAAAGAGTTGCTTAAGAAACTCAAATGAGACTACAAGCTGCTCCCTTAGGGTCCCTGATAAAAGCCCCCAGCCTGCTCTCATCATTGTATCGTAATTCCTTTTGATGCCCCAATTCTCCTAGTTTGGCCGATAAGAGAGAACTTTCTCTAGAGAGGTGCCTGTGTCATTTTTACTTGACCTCAGCAATCTCTTCTTTTTTTCCAGTACATGCTTTGTTATTCATTAAGGCTGAGGCTGATTTCCATTTGTACCAATTAAAAAAAATACATAAGGGTGTTTTGTCTGCTTGCACGTTTGTACGTCACGTGTGTGTCAGGAGAGTGTGTTGGATCCTGTTACAGCTGGTCGGGAACCATTGTGTGGGTACTGAGGATCGAATCCAGGTCATTCTTAGTCACAGAACCTCTTTCTCTTGTACCATTTTTTTTTTCCTTCATAGTTTTAGTCAACTCTCTGTTTAAAAAATTAGATCGGCTTGATTTTTGAAAATTATGGGATATCTTGCACAAAACTCCAAGTTCTTGTCATCTCCTAAAACACCAGGAGGTCTGGCACACTGGCCTAATATATCCGTCAAGCGCAAGTGTCAGAAGGTGAGTAGCTAGAGTGAATTCAAATGAATTCACACACTCAGAGAAGGTCTTAGGATGTCAGAAAAGCTCCAAGTTTTTACTTTCACTTCTTTTCTTACTTTCTTTTCCCTTTGGAGATGGGGGGGGGGGTTAAAGGCGAAGAGGAAGGGAGCGAAGAGAGGAAAGGACTTTGTGTTACTGGAAAAATAGGGGAATACCATTTTCTTTTTGTAGAACCCCAGAGTATATCTTTAATATGAAAATGATGTGATTCTATACTGAAAGAACATAGCATAAAGCTAAGTCTTGCAGTCACAAAGCAAACCTTGCCACACATTTAAATAACTATAAGAAATCCCCTGAAGCCAGATGAATTTACATCTATCTGTCCTCTCAACTACCCTAGAAGCTTGAGGACTGTGCTTGAGGCTAGCCTAGCTATGGAACAAAGCAAGATCCTGGGGTAAGGCAGAAGCCAAAAAGCCAAAAAGTCCCCTTTTCAGATATTCATTTATGGAGCTAGGTCCATAATCTCAGTACTTGAGGTTGGGACAGGAGAACCCCAAGGTAACTTTGCCAGCCAAGAAAGTTCAAGGCCAGCCTTAGCCACAAGAGACTGCCTCAAAACCAACAAACAAACAACAAAAACTTTAGGTGGAACCGTGTGGGCGTGGAGCACAATCACAGCGAGATTTAGTCAGTATATAGGAATGGTGGTGCCCAGCACTGGGAAGACTGAGGCAGAAGAATCACAGTGAGTTCCTGAAGAGCTGGCTTAGGAGTTAGATCTCCACTGCTCTTGCAGAGGGTCTGGGTTCAGTCCTAGGGCTCCAGTTCTAGAGTATCTGCCAGGTTCTTTTGGCCTTTCTGGGTATGCATTATATAGGTAAGCAAAATTCTAATGCATACAAAACAAAATATAAAAAGACCTTAAAAACAAAAAACCCAAAGCAATGAAAGCAACCAAAACAAAAGCCAGAGGAAACCACGCAACACGAAGGACTCTGAACCCCGCCTGCGGTGAGCTTGCCTTATCCTAACTTTAGTTTCTTCACTTCGGTTATTTCTTGGCAATAAGAGATGAGAGAGGAGGGTTTTCAAGGAGACTGCCAAGACAGTTTCCTCTTCCAGTGTCCGAACTCGGGTCTTAATGGATCAGCTTTCTTCTGTTTTACCACACTAAAGTGTCCCCGACTCACACTAGGTGGGCACAAAGGACAGGAGGCGGGGGATGTGAGGAAGACAGGCCTCAAGATGGATGGAGGTACTCAATGTGGGTACTCTTAGGCAAATCTGTCACCTACCTCGTATTCTGTTCTCACATCATAATTTCTTGGGAGATGGAGGTGTCGGCCTTCTATGTAAGAAGAGGAACGTCTTCACATGTATAGATCCATAAGTTATTTGTTACACTAGGACTATCATGGCCAAGACAATGGCACTGAAAATGGCAATAACTTGATGACGTGAAGAATGAGAAGGAACCTCTCGGTTAGACTTGGGCACATGTAGTCTGTAATTACAGACGAACGACGCGATTTTTAAAAAATAAAAACGGAGGTGCGGGAAATCCCTACAAGGTCACAGGGGCGCTGTTTTGATCGTGTTGAACGGCTTAGACAACGGTTTTTCAGAAGGAAGGGATTAGAAACTGTTCGATCTGAAGCCGTATTCAGAGCGCTAAAGAATTCTTAGATACAGCGATCGTTAGAGAAGCTCGATTTTCAAAGGGAAAGGAAAGAAGAAAAAACAAAACAAAAAACCAAAAAAAAAAAAAAAACCCCACCAAAACAAAGCAGGTCGATCTTGCGGATCGTGTTTTTAACATGAAAATCTAAAAAAACACAAGGACCCTTTGCCGTGCCATTGTTGCCACAATGCCGTGACTCGGATTCGAACCGAGGTTGCTGCGGCCACAACGCAGAGTACTAACCACTATACGATCACGGCGAGCTACCAGGGACCTGTAATATTCCTCTTCTGAATATTCTCTTCAATACTCATAGGCCTTCCCACTTCCTGCGTCACTAAATGACCCATCTATTGGGCGGGACTCCAACGTAGCCTAGCCGGCGCTGCGCAGGCGCATTGCATCCTCGCCGCTAACTAGGCTTCGCTTTGGTTCCTTAGTCTGGGGCAAAGTAGTCGCTAGCGAGAGGTGTTGGGGGTTGGCCGGAGACCTCCTGGGCATCCGGGGACCCGAGGTGACTGTCTTGGGGAAGCCTGTCTCCGGTGCATGGACCCTGGCCAGTGGACTCCGCAGAGGTCTCGGGCCTGCATGCAGGGGCGTCTCCTGGCTGTAGATGCTTCCCCACTCCAAACCCGGACCCATCTGGACCTTTGCGTTGAGTGCGGATACCCTCGGTACCGAGTCACGAGTATGGAGAGAACTCGGCAGAGTGTCAGCTTCAGCTTTCCGCCCCCACGACCTCTCTCTTTCTTGCAGCCTCTCCCACTCGTGGATGGCTAAATCCTCCCTCCTTGATGCTCCCTCTCGGCTTTGCGCCCACTTCTGACCCCACTGGGCGGCAACTGGGACTCGGTCCGGTTTTCTTGTCTGTCAGCGCTCCCGCCCACATGGCGCCTAGCCTGGGACGGCATCCAGCGAGGGGCAGTGATGTTTGCCAAGCCAAGAGTGTGCCCGTGGTTTCTGACAAGTGAGTTCCAAGTGGCCAGCTTCTACTCTCCCCCGCAGAGCCACCAGAGATCTCGATAAACGCCATCTAAAAGGCCTTTCCCGATTTCACCTCCCAGACTGCGGGACATCCGCCTGCTTTTCCTGCTCACGTGGCTTTCAGTCGTTTTCCGCTCCCAACGACTGGCGCCCATTCACTCAACGAGTTCTAGAGGAACGCTAGCCGACGGCCAAGCCAGGCCCTGGAGCGCTGTGGGAGCGGGCGGGTCCTAAAAATGACCCTGTGGGAGCGCTTAGGACAGGAATCCCGGCAGCGCCTTTTCATGATGGTGCTCAACCTTCCGTCCATTAAATTGCTGTTTTGACAGATTCCCATTTTACTTGAAAAAAGAAAAAAAAAGCTGTCTCAAAGGTTACACCCTCTGCGGGGTCCCCTTTCATCGCTTCGGCGTCTACTCCAGTGCTTTGATGGAAATGTGTAAAGTCAAAGATATCTAGGGTACTAAGAAAAACCGTATTTTTATGGAAACGGTCACAAAAGTGGGCTTTTCTAGCTGACGCAAGTCTCTGTACAAATACTATCCCCATAACAAAATGGAAGGCTCTGTGCTCCCGCTGTCTGAATTGGCCCTCTACAGTCACTGGTTTGAGAACCATTTTTCTAGAATGTTAATTACGCACTAAAACGGATCGGAGGAACAAAACAGCTCCCTTGCCGTGCCATTGTTGCCACAATGCCGTGACTCGGATTCGAACCGAGGTTGCTGCGGCCACAACGCAGAGTACTAACCACTATACGATCACGGCGAGCTACCGGGAACCTGGGGTCAGGGCTTCTCACTTGATCTTTTC
Organism: Micromys minutus; assembly: GCF_963924665.1. Classification (NCBI taxonomy): domain Eukaryota; kingdom Metazoa; phylum Chordata; class Mammalia; order Rodentia; family Muridae; genus Micromys; species Micromys minutus. The sequence continues at coordinate 29,721,164 of NC_137952.1, forward strand.
TGTATTGGATGCCCCTCCCCCTTGACGTCACTGGGCTGCTGGCATTTGTTTCTGCCTATCATCAACGGCGGGACTTACGAGTGTGCGCAGGCGCTTTGGTGTCCCAGGCTAGATCCGTGCACTGGCGGAAGAAAGAAGTCGTGCGCTTGGCGGGCTAGTGGTTCACAGCGGCAGACTGGGTCTCTTTCTCTTTTATTTTTTTTTCTTTTACCTACTTATTATTATTATTATTATTATTTTGAGTTAGGGTCTCATTCGGGCCCGGCCGGCCTCTAACGTCCCGAGTTTTAGGTTTTCAGGCGCCACCACGTTGGGCTCGCCAAGCACATAGCCGTCTCTCTTTGTGGCGCGCTCCCAAGCCAAGCAGAAACTTGAGAAAACTGGCCAATTGCTAAGGTCAACTAGGGGCCCTTGAACTACAGCAACCTGCGGATGGCAGATTGATCGTCCTTGTCTCAAGGGCTCCACTGGCGACACACTGCAGTGTGGCGTTCCGGTAGCTCGCCGTGATCGTATAGTGGTTAGTACTCTGCGTTGTGGCCGCAGCAACCTCGGTTCGAATCCGAGTCACGGCATTGTGGTAACAATGGCACGGCAAGGGCGCCTTTTTAGTCGTGGAGCAATGGTGAAGTCGTTGTAACGACTGGTTAATATCTCTGTTGCCCGTGATGAAGGCATTATAATAGCGTGGTTAATTCTCACAGGTACATTACTATGTCTGAAGGTACAGTCTATCTAGGTAGGTACCCGTTCTTTTGTTAATATTTCTGCGAGGTACTTTCATTTTCCTCCTTCAAGGGTTAAGTCATATTTTATATGCCATTTAAAAACCTCACACGACATAAGGTTTCATCACTGATAGCGTAGGAATTATAGAAGCAGTGAGAAAATTAGGGGTCAGAGTCGGGAAGGTAGGACAATACCGAACTAGTTTTGGTTCAGATCATATGACAAATGAAGGGACTGGGTATGTGGTCACTGTGGCTTGCTGGTGTTTTCTCTTCCCAGTCTACCTCAGATTAAAGCAAATTATCACGTCGTTTTATGTGCTTTTAAACAACCCAAGTTCCACAAATTCGGGTCTGTTATTTGGCATTAGGCCAAATGGAAGTGAATTTTGGCTGTGTGGCTGTCAAGAAAGGAACCCAGAGAGGTCTAAGAGAGCACCAAGAGAAGAACGAATTTCTCCAGCTCCTAGGGGTTCTGGGGTAGCAAAACAAGTTTGCCATTCCTGGGGAAGATGGCCTTTGTAATGGGGTTGGGTCCTTTCACCCACAGTCTATCAGGAACTACTTACTGAAGAGTGTAGAAAATTAAGGCTTAATTGCAGTCCCCTCCCTCCCCAACCCCCCAAACAAAACAAAAAACCACTCTTGCATGCTGTAATTCCCCTGGGTCTCTGGCATTTTATACTATTTAGTGAGTTTAAAGCCACATTGGGAGGACCGTCCAGAATGTACCAGAGACGAGGGAGATAAGAGACCCTCAGGACTCGAAGGGGTGCGAGAGACTCTAGATGTGAAGGCCTACAATGGGGAGAGGGAACTTACAGAGCCCACCTCCAGCAGAAAGAGAGGGCGTCAAGTGAGGGATGGGGTTGCCATCCCACAGTTAAAACTCTGACCCATAATTGTTCCTTTCTGAAAGAACTGCAGGGATGGAAATGGAGAGGAGCCTGAGGAAAAGAAGGTCCAGGAAAAGGCCCAAAAGGGGATCCAGCTCAAGGGGAGACCCCAAGAGCTGGTACCATTACTGAGGCTATGGAATGCTCACCAAAAGGGACCTATCATGACTGCCCCGTGGGAAAAAGAGCAACAAGCACCATAAAGAGTCAGATGCAGATATTTGCACCCAACTAACAGAAGCTGCTGACCCCCGTGGTTGAATTAGGAAAAAGCCAGAGGAAGCTGAGAAGGAGGGTGACCCTGTAAGAGGACCAGCAGTCTCAACCTGGACCCCTGAGATCTCTCAGACACTGGATCACCCAGGCAGCATACATCAGCTGATATGACGCCCCTAACACATATGGCCAAGAATGCAGAAGGAAGCTAAGGGAATGTAGCATGACCCCGGTGCAGGAGAGTCTGGGAGTGGGGTGGGGTAGGCTGCAGGAGGAAAACGCTCTGGCCTACAGCTGTCCTTCTGGACAGGATTATTGTCACCGTGGGCCAACCTAGCCTCTTTTAAGGTACTCTGCCAGTTTTCTTTGCTCTAATTTCAGGGTGACAGACCAGTCTGATATGGTGACTTGCCTGCCCATTAGATTTGCCCTCAGGGGAGAGAGAGCATTGGTGTGAACAAGCCTCTGAATTGTTGGCTTGGCTTGTGGTTTTGCCGTTTAGACTCCTGGGCACGGCTGGTGGAATTATTTCCTCTGCTTATCTCGGGTGATGAGGTTTCTGGGCTGGCAATGCTGAGAGCCTGACCCCCAGAGAGCCTGGCCTAGGATGATGTCACCATGATCCAACTGGCACACTCAGTGGCCAATTGACACCCTCCCCCCCTTCCCTGCTCTCACTTTTAAAAGCTGTTTTGGTTTTTATTTACTTATTTTAATTATTTATTTTTTATTCTATAAATGTTGTCACCAGACACCACATTTCCTAGGTTGGAGCGCCGGTAAAGAAGCAGGTGGTGTTAAGAGTTCTTTCAGCATATGTCTCAGCTCCAAGAATGGTTAGATTGCTTCGGGTTTCCCATCACCTTTTACTTTTTTTTCCAGCCGTAGACCTAGGTCTCCACTAGGGGGCGCTGTATCCCAAGAGGTTGACTTGCGAAGCGGAAACTGTGGGCGGGTCAATTCATTTGGGAGACCCCGCTGACTTAGTTGAGTCTTCCCTTAGGCTTCTCTGGCGTGTTCAGTTCTTCCTCCCCTCTCTTTTCTTCTCCCCCTCTCTCACCATTCATAAACAAGACCCATTTTGCTCTTAAAACACTTCCTCCGGCAGGACTGCAAAGCCATGGAAGAAACTTCTGGTCCAGAGCGGTTGGCTTTCCAGCCACACTAGTCACCGGACATTTGCGCAGGTCAAGTGAGTAGCACAGACGCCTGTGTCAGCTGGCCTCTTGTTTCTAGATCTTTCCACGCTCATACGAAAGAGGGCTCAAGGAGTTCCTGTGGGACTTGATTCCTGTCCCAAGACCTGAGACTTTTTCCTGAGTCCGGAAGATTAGCAGGGAGTGGTTTCCAGACATTATTCTAGAAGTGAACACTTGGAAAAAACTTTCTGTCACAGAGTAAGAAAAAGGTCAGTGAGGTGAGACTACATTAACATTCCATGTCTCTGCAGTCAGAAGGGCGGCTCTCAGAACGCTACTGACAACAGTTGCTGGTGTGCTGTGACACTATTGGGGGCGGGGATGTAGATAGTGCAGCCACATTGTATATCAGCCCGGAGGTGTCTCAGAGCACTACAGTCAGGACTGCCACATGACCCAGCTATACCACTTCTGGGCACAGGTCCAGTGGACATTACATCCTACTACAGAGACACTTGCAGATCCAGGTTCAGTGCTGCTCTACTCGGAATACCAGGAAATGGAACCAACCGAGATGTCCATCAACAGATGGGTGGCTAAGAAAAATGTGCCTCATATGCTGAATGGAGCCCTGATCAGCTCTGAAGAAAAAGAAAATAATGAAATGCAGGGATGGCAAGAGCTGGAAAAACCTGCATGGAGCAAGGGAGACAAAGTCATGCTCTCTCTCCTTTGTGGGTCCCAGGGTTAAGACTTTTGTGTGTTTAACTTGGGGCACATGAGGGTGGTAAATTATAGGTGAATGGAAGGAGAAAGTGGATGGGTACAAAGCTTCAGGGTGCTGGGGGATGGGCAGCTAAGCACCGTGGAAGTCTGCTCCGTCACAGCCGGTTGAAATATAGTTAGAGGGCTGACAGAACACACATGGGAGGAAATGAGGAGGGCTGAGGGTCAAGTGGGGATGATGCAGGATTTCCTGAGAGCGGAGAGTGCGCAGGTTAAAGCGCTAAAGGCGCAAACAAATGCCCAATGGAAACCCACTAAGATAGGAAGCTAATTGCAAAACACGCCTTCAAAAATGATTTTAACAGAATTACTCTTAGTGGGTGGACAGTGACAGTCTCAGACTACATGGGTTATTGTCTAAAATTGCAAAGTATGGGAGTTCTTAGAGTCGCCCCAGAGGTCTCCAACCCCGGCTACTGCATTGGCCTTGGTGGGCCTCCATGCTGAGACTGCATGCTAAGACCCTGTTGCTGAGGTGTGTGGTCACTTTGGCTACAGAACATAGAAAAAAAATCAATTTCAAACAGTGGTGATTTGTATATGCCTGGCCCAGGGAGTGGCACTATTAGGAGGTGTGGCCTTGTTGGGGGATGTGTGTTGTTGTGGGAGTGACCTTTGAGACCCTTCTTTGAGCCATGTGGGAACCAGTTGTCTGTTTGCCTTGGGAAGAAGATGTAGAACTCTCAGTTGCTCTAGCACCATGCCTGCCCAGATGCTGCCAAGTGCCATTTCATGATTATAATACACTGAACCTCAGAATCAGTAAGCCAGCCCCAGTTAAATATTGTCCTTTATAAGAGTTGCCTTGGCCACGGTGTCTCTTCAGAGCAATGGAAACCCAAGTTAAGATACAAAGCTTCCTTAGAGCCTTTCTCTCTGCTGGTCACATTACACAGGGCCTGAGGGTGCTAAGAAGACTACTGAGGGGGAAAAGACATCAGTGGTCTTACCTGATGGTCGACCTTCCATATAACAACACAGGCCTGCGAGGCAAGAGGTGCCAAGAGGTGCACAAACATTACGGAGCAATAACCAGTTTCTGAGTGGGTTGAGGCCTGCTCCACAGAAGGCACCTTCATGACTTATAAAAGCCCATGACTGGAAGGCCACAGGTTTTAGGATAGGCTGTTGTTATTTTCCTAGACGATCATGTCAAACCGTCTTCTAGGTATTGATATAGATTGTTGCCACTGATAACATTCCAGAGAGGATTCTTCTTTCAGGAGGCAGCAGCCAGTGCAGAACTTCTTAGTCAAAGTATTGAGAATGAAAGACCCAACGAGCAGCCTTAGACAGGACATTGTTATGACCCTGCCGAGGCTCAGGAGACATCTTGGAAGAGGAGATGGGCAGATCGGAAGAGCTGCACGGTGGAAGAATCACTGGGAAATTCTGCCTCCAGGACAGGGCATAGCTTCCTGTCACCCTCACGAACTCAGAAGCCACAGTTACCTGCACAACATCAAACCGCACACCTTACCACAGACAGGGCTATGGCCAGGTAGTTATGTGTCAGATCCCCTACCTGCCCTGCCATGGAGTTAGTCAGATGGACAAAGACCCTACTGAGAGTCCTGAAGTAATCTTTGGGTGCTCAAGGTCTGAATCAAGTCATGACAGGAACAGTCCTGTTGTCAAAGGTCTCAGGCTGCCCCAGGCTTGTGACCCTGCTGCCGCTGCCCCCTTAAATGTTGGGATGACAGATCAGGAAGTTACCAGACAAAGTGCAGTAGAGTGAGTGCCTCAGTGAGAGACAGTTAAGGCTGCAAATGGAGATGGGTGTGGTCTCATGCTGGAGCTTGCAGATGGTGGCCCTCCTCCCAGTCTTCCTCCTGTGTGCATCCCTATGTTATCTGTCTGGATATCCAATTCTCATGTAAAGGCTCTTGTTGGAATGCATTAGACTAGTCCTAATTGGTCCCATTCTCACTTCTTTAGAGACTCCTCCATAGGCACCGGTCTGAAGTATGAGTTTATGAGTTCAACTTTTGAATTTTAGAGGAACATGACTCACTCCATAACAGGAAGTAATTATGGGCCAAGTTCCCAGGTGTTGGCAGGGCTCTGTGGTGCACATGGAGTATCTGCATGATGAATGATCCCTCATGAATTTACAATCTACTTCTTTATTTCTGGTATTTACTTATTTTTTTACTTAAAGGGGAAAGCATGAACACAGTTCCCCACTATCACAAATAGTGTGGCAATGGAGAAATCCTAGGAGTCAGTCCATCTAAAGAGCAAGAGATGGGCCTCACCCTGCAAATGGTTCATTCATTCATCTACCTACCTGCCTACTTATTCGTCCTTTCTCTGTCTTCCTTCCTTCCTTCCTTCCTTCCTTCCTTCCTTCCTTCCTTTCTTTCTTTCTTTCTTTCTTTCTTTCTTTCTTTCTTTCTTTCTTTCTTTCTTTGTCTCTCTTTCATTCTCTCTCTGTCTCTCTGTCTCTATCTCTCTGTCTCTCACTTTCTTTCTATCTATCTACCTATAAGACCAAAGGACCTCAGTCTCCCCAGGACCACAGTCATCCAGGGTAGCCTGAAACTCAGTGGCTGGTGTCAGACTTGCAGGAGACCGCGCTGCTGCCTTCGCCTCCCAAGCTGCTAGGGCATCAGACATGCACAACCGTGGCCGGACTGCTTTTGTCTTTTAAAATCTTTGTTTGTGTCTGTCTATTTATTTGAGCCTCTGAATGTAATTTTAAAAACAACTACTTAACTTGTTTATTCATTTATGGTGCTGGGGGTTTGAAGCAGGGTCCCAGGCATGCTAACCAAGTGCTCTACCACTAGACTTGCAGACCAGCGAAGGTCTTAGGGCATTAAACAGGAGCAGGTGTCTCGCTCTGCTCCGGCTGTGGCAGCAGAACACCGCAGGCATGCTGGGTACTTATTCACCTTTATCTCTGCTTTTATGGCTGACTGAATCGTTTCATATAATGACTTAGGGGTGGGGAAGGGTTAAAGAGGTATGAGAAGCTGCTGTCCTCAGCAAGACAGATCTGGCTTAAAAAGGTATTTGCCTTTTGGTAACTTCTTGAGGTTGAAAGGCAAAGGTCAAGGCACCACATGATTGAGTTTCTGCTGATCAGCTCTGCAGAGTGTCACATAGCACACATCACTGTTTCTTTCTATGACAAAGGAATCTGATTCAAGTCACATATCATCTTGCTCTGGTACAACAGTGAGCTAGATCTAGAGCAAGCAAGCTGTCTGGTATGACTTCTCAGAAGGACACTAATCTTATCGGCTCATGATCCCTCCCTTCAATGTAGACCAAGGGTGTAAGTTTACAGTCCTGATAAGGACCCTCTGACTTGTCACATTTTTTTTATTTTACAAATTTAAGGAGCTAGACACAGGCGGAGGTGTTGGAGAAATAATCTTGATCGATACCCCCATCACAGATTTTAACTGCCCCAAAACCGAGGTCAGAAGCCACAGACTTACTTTCTGACCTGGGGTTCTTCCGGCAAGGGCACTTTTATGATAGATTCTACTCAACTGTGCGTGGGCACATGCTTACTTCTTTCAAAGCTTCATCTTTGTGAACAGGGATTCGAAGGCACAGAGGCTGTCATTTTGGGGAGGTTCAGCAAGACAACACACGAGTGAGACATTTTGGCCTTTGTGAAGTTCTTGTGAACCTAGTTAGTGCTCCAGCACAGAGCTTAATCTCGGGGAGCCTCAGAGCCCTGGGCTGGTCCCCCAGTGAATGGGCAGCAAGCTCAGAGTCAGGTTTCCAGGCAGGCAGCAGCCAGCAAGACGTGCCAAGGAGTGTTTTCTGTCAGTCTGATACCTGAGAGTGTTGCTCTGTGTCCAGCTTCTCTTTCTGCATTCTGTGCTGTTCTGATGCAAAAGGAGTCACAATGACAGGAATGCATTTAGTACTACATGCTGCTGAGAATAATTTGAAATGAGAGAAATTAGAAAGTTTACTTATAAAAAGGAGTCCAATCGGGTTGAATGAAGAAAACATAACATTTGACTTTATAACTAGTAAGGAGTAAATTGATGTTCTTTTCAAAGTATCTAATTTATTACTGTGAGACAAAGACTGAATGCGTATAAAAAATAATGGTCAATAAATTTGTTTCAATTCAGTTAAAATGTCCCACTAATCCTTCATCTATTCTATAACTTCTTGGATGTAGTAGACATAAACATGTCAGTGAACAGCCTTGTGAAATGTGCAGTGGTAACTCAGTGAGTCTCATCAGTTACAGGGAGGTACCTTTTGGAAAAGGGAAACCCAGGCCCATCCCTCGGAGAAGCAGCTCCCTAGAGTGCCTCTGTAGCAGGGACTGCAAACCAAGCACTGCCTTCCTCTCAGGAAGTAGAAGGTCTTCCTGAGGAGGGAGGTTTTTAAGCAAAGAACTTGCTACCTCCAATTTGCATTTTCAAAGTCAGACTTAATGTTTTCTTTCAATTCTTACATCAAATTCCTGGAAAGGCGTTTAGTCTTTCGAAAGGTAAAACTATGACAATCCAGCTTAAGGAGCTCAGTTAGATACTGTTTTTCCTGTTGGGTTAGAATAGACCAATATCAAAAATTTGGAGCCAAATTTGGAGCAAACTTTAATACTGGCCAGGATGAGGGGCACTGGCCATGTCCTTACCTGGGAACCTAGAGTATGGCACCAAATTCCATTAGTCAGTTTGATAAAGGCAAACCCGACTTCTCACCTTCATCTAATTAGGGGCAAGCATGTATCCTGACTTACTTTCTGCCTGCATACCTCCTGCCTACCATGTGATCAAGCACATACTGTGCAGCCGAGCAATCAATCTTCTTTACAGAAGCAAAAACACGTGGCTTGTTATCTTTTTTTATAAAAGATTTATTCATTTATTATATATAAGGATAATCCAAATGGCCTCTCTATCAACTAAATTGGCACAGCCTTCACCTGCTACTCAAACCCTAGGCTCCTCTCTGGCGATCTCGATGGTTTCCTTGGGGACAGAGTTCCCAGAGCAGCAGTCAGAGGTCAGTGTGGTGTCCATCAAACAAGACAGTCTGTCACATAGGGCAGCACTAGTCTTCTGGTGCCAGACTTAGAAGATCTAAGAGACTTTCATAAGGACGAGGACCCGGAGACACTGGCCTACACTGGCAGAAGCAAAAGGGACAGTCAGTTCTCCAGGGTCCTGTGTGTTCACATTTTGGGCAGGGTCCTGGCTGTGGGCAAGGCATGGGGCAGTCCTTTGTCTCCCAGTTTTGCTCAGCATTACACAGCATCACCCAGCATGACCTCGGTCCAGGTGGGATTGTCTGTGCCCCTTTGTCTTTTTTGGAGAAACCCTTAGGGCTGTTTCTAGGCGCTGGCACTTTCATTTATTATGAGAAGCCTTTTGAAAACATTTTAAATGCCATAGTCAGCAGATCTCTGAGGTGTTTGAGGGCCAGAATTTAACTCATTAAATATACCTGATTTTAAACAAACTTTGTTTCTGTTTTTAGTTACTCATTTCAGACTCAACCTGACAGCATCTATGAAGACTATATAATGGGGGTTATAAACTGGTCTCTTCTATAAGTTTGTTTTTGTAAATGAACTACATTCTTACATTGCATGGCTATAAACAGAGTTTTAAGCACATTAATGAGTTTGATCCATTATAAGGTAACTGACCATTAACTTGCATGTTTTAATTATCCTTAACAGTTTACAACAAGGTAGTAGCTTTTACAGAATTAGGATTTTACAGTTTTATCACTGTTTATTCCTGTTAAATTTTAGTCTTAAAATTTTGAATTGAAAAGTGTCTAGCAATAAAATAAAATTTTAAACCACTACTATAATCCACAGGGTGACTGGAACCTTACAAAACCATAAATGTAGTCCAGAGAGAGACTGACAACCTCATAGTACACCATTACAGAAAATTACAGATTTTTGTAGCTCAGTTTATTCAAATAGCTAAAGCTTAATAAAGAGGCTAGCCATAAATCTTTAAGTCAACTATTATGAACCTGTATGACTTCAGAGATTTACAAATCTTATTTACCAAATATAATTTATTTATTAGACATATGTTGTTTTTTATTTAAATTTTACTTTTTAGGATAAAAATTATCATGTAAAAACCCATCCTAAATCCAAAATATTGTACAGACCTGTTGTTGTTTCCTGAGTCTAAAAGTGAGATAAAGAGAGTTATTTCAGTTTACATATAAGTGTGTAGCAGCGCATCAAGTTTACCAAATGTCGATTTTAACCTTTTTATTACAAATTTTACAGTAGCCTTTTTTGCTTGGAATTTTACAGGTCCTCTGTCTCCTGTTGTATCCAATGAGCTTGCAGATTCTGAGAGAAAGACAGTTTACATTTTAGCAAGAGGTTTGGATATCCATGACCTTTAAAAGGGAATACACACACACACACACGTATGCATATATATATATATATATATATATATATATATATATATATATATATATGAAGTCAAAGATTTAAACATTTGTAATTGTTTAGCATCTTATTTTTTATATAAATCTTATTTTATTAAAAATTTCAACTAGGTGGGTAGGCAGAAGACAAAAGAGGCCCCACCCTCCACCACACTTGGGCAGAGCTGGCCCTGGCCCTCACTGGCTTTGCCACTTAGGAGAGCCACCCAGAACCTCACCTGGATAACATAGTAGAGCTGTCCCTGGTGTCATGGATGCAGGAGACCTGGCCAAGATGGAGTGGCATGAACACAGGAGAGCAGGCCCTGCCTATCACCTGGACAGAGCAAGAGAGCTGGCCATGGTGGCCAGGGCCCAGGAGAGTTGGTGGGCTGACCAACTCAGCTATCACCCAGACCCAGATGAGTTTGAGTTGGTCCACCCCAACATTGAGTCCCTCTGTGAGCTGCTGGAGCTCCACAACACAGCAGGATCTCTGAGAGGCATCCCAGTGAGGATACTGTAGCAGAAGCCAGAGGCTTCAAAACAGACCAGTGACTCATTGCAATCAACATTCATTTGCAAGTGAAGGTGTGTGGGCAGCAGGGCATATCCTACAACACACTACAGCTTCCACAGTAAGAGCTTCTCTTTTGTTTTGTTTAATCTTTTAAATTTGTTTTTATTTTTTGTTTTCTTTTGTGAGGGAGGTTGTAAGGGTAGAGGGGGGATATGGAGGGAGGAGGAGATGAGAGGTTTAGGCTGCATGATGCAAAATTCGTAATGAATCAATAAAAAGTTATAAGAAGACAAATTACAAAAGATTAAATAGCTGGAGACATCACAGTAAGTTAGCATTTGTTGTAAGAGGTCTTTTTAAAGGGGGACGTTAGAGAATGTCTGGAGCCTTTACTCAGGATTCATAACTGTTCCCCTGGCTGCATGGATGGATTTCCTCCTTGTACTTTCAGCTTTTAGCCTTATACCCTAGTTTCTCCAGAAGGCCCTGAGCCCTCAAGCAATCAGGAGTTAACTCCACAAAGCCAGCTGGGAGGAGCAAGTAGCTTAGGTGAAGGTCCAAAGATTTTATCGGTCATCTCCTTTTTTTTTGAAAAAACATTAACTTTTAATAAGCCTAGCTCTGATTACTTTAAGCAGACATATCTAGAGCTATAATGAGAGATTTGAGACAGAAGGTTTTATTTTATTCTGTAATCAGATTGTGTGTGTGTCAACCTGAAGGAGGCATCAACCTGAAAAGCTTTCTAAGTGTATTTTTCTTGTAAAGTCATCAAGATGCAGAATAACATAAATATCTGTAAACTAGAAGCCATTAAACAAAAAATCATAAAAAATAAACAAATAAAAAAAACCCAGACATCTATGGAAAATATTGGCTGTTTGCATTGATTTTTATGAACAGATTTTTCACTTTATCCGATAAGCTTACAAATCTTAAGGTGTAGACATTTTATAGGCTAGTTTGCAAATCTTGGAATAAGTTTATATTTTAGAGTTTACTAAAACCAGGAACAAGTATATGAGATAAGTCACAGTAACTCCTCCTGGGAGTAGCTGACTTTTCAGCTGTTTTAAAGCAGACAGTGTCTTTTCTCCGGCTGCTCTATTTTGTTCTCTCTCTTTCTGTCCTGGAGCCAGAAGAACTTTTTGTCCTTGGGCAGAAAGTCTGGAGGAAACTTTAAACAAACATGCTTGAGTCAGAAAAAGGAGGCCATAACCCAATTCCAGAGATTTTCAATAACATTGAATAGCATAAAACAATACTCTAATATTATCTGTATCCCAAAGACACCTGGATTCTTGTGAAACTGAATCCAATGATCAGAGAGGGACCTTGCTGAAATCCTGAAAAAAAAATCACACAGCATGTAACCCAGAGGGCTCTTAGGCATGCTTGGTTCAGTTCACGAGTCTGAAAAAACAAAACAAAGCAAAACAAAAAAAAAAAAAAAAAAACCTTATGAACACATTAGAAAACACAGATCCACAAAACAAGAGCAAACAATGAAATAAAAATCCCACAGAATGTTCACACAACCAGAGGTGACCAAACAACTATAGACATGTGGCGGCCACTTTCATTCATACAGCAGATCTAGTAGGACAAAAGGATGTCTCTTGTGTTCTGGAGTCTGGGTTTGTGATCCAGTCTGATGTCCTCTAGGTCTCCCTAAATATCCTGACTCCAGACAGAACAGAAAACCTCACTGCAGCCAATCAGGTCCAACTTTCAGATGTATGTTGGCAAGCAATCCTTAAGGTTTTGTTTTCAATTTGCATACTTGTAGCAGTTACAGTCTGGGTTCCCCCAGGCCTTTCAAGCCATTGCATACACAATAAATAGAGACATGAATGCAAATACATTTACCTTGGTGTACTGGCTGTTTTTTCGTGTCAACTTGACACAAGCTGGAGTTATCACAGAGAAAGGAGCCTCCCTTGAGGAAATGACTCCATCAGATCCAGCTGTAAGGCATTTTCTCAATTGGTGATCAAGGGTGGGAGGGCCTATGGTGGGTGGTGCCATGCTTGGGCTGGTAGTCTTGGGTTCTATAAGAAAGCAAATTGAGCAAGCCAGGAGAAGCAAGTCAGTAAGTGACATCCCTCCACGGCCTCTGCATCAGCTCCTGCTTCCTGGCCTGCTTGAGTTCTAGTCCTGACCTCCTCTGGTGATGAACAGCATTTTGGAAGTGTAAGCTGAACAAACCCTTTCCTCCTCAACTTGCTTCTTGGAAATATTTTGTGCAGGAATAGAAACCCTGACTAAGACAAATTGGTACCAGCATACTGGGTTATTCCTGTGACAACATGACTATGATTTGGGGAAGGACTGTGGAAGTACTTTGGAACTTTGAGCTAGAAGAGCCATTGAGATGTTAAGAGCTCTGCGGGATGTTCTGTAGGAGCTTGGAAAATAATTCTTTGAACTGTGCAAACACTGAAGGCCTGGTTTGTGAAATTTCAGAGGGAAGATTAAAGACTCTTATCAGGGCTATTGCTGTTCTGATTGTGAAGATTCTGTGGTTTTGGTTACCTGGGGCTGAAAAATCATCTGTGATTAATAAGATACCAGAACTACTAAAGCAAAACCTTTGCCTTACTGGAACTATTGATGCTGGCCAGCTGGAGCTAAGAAATTAGTGGTGATTAAGAAGAGACCAGCATCACTGAGGTGAAATCTGGGAAGTGTTTCCTGAGAGCACAAAGAAGCTGTGTTCCAGAGATAGCCAAGGCTGTACCTCTTGCTGTGGCTGGACTTGGTAATGTGTAAGAGTCACCCCAGGTGGTACTGGTCATGAAGAGCAGCTGAGGCTCTGCACTGTGAGAGGCCATGATAGGTCATTGGTGAAGGTGCAGCCTCAGTTACACTTGATACCCCAGGACTGAAGGGGTCATGCAAAGGAGTTGAGGCTTGGCCCCATGAAGGGAGCCTATGAGAGGCTATTGGTGAAGCCTAGTTGCAACAGAGGACAGCAGTGTTTTGGATATGCCAGTACCATGAGATGATCACCAAAAACAACAGCAGCAGTGGAACACAGGCAGCTGGAGCCTACAAGACAAGGTGTGTGCTTTAAAGGATAGAGCTGGAGAAATGAGTCAAATCCTTGGAGGAGCCCAGAAGTTTGTGAGTGGATCCCAGACATTGGACAGTTAGAGTTTGATTTTGATTGTGACTATGTCCTGATATTTTTCCCCTTGAAGTAGCCCACAGTTAAAAGACTTTGAATTGTAAAAAGATTGATGTTTAAAAGAGATTGGATATTTTAAAGAGAATGAAATCTTAATATGTAAGAATTTGTAAAGACTGTGGGACTTTTAAGGTTATTTAGATCTTGGAGATGAATAAGAAAATAAGGGTTGAGGCTTAATAGTGTTGTGTTTGTTCGTCAAGTTGACAAGGGGTCAGTTGTAATAGCTGGTTTTGTGTGTCAACTTGACACAAGCTAGAGTTATCACAGAGAAAGAAGCCTCCCTTGAGGAAATGCCTGCATTGGATTCAGCTGTAAGGCATTTTCTCAATTAGTGATCAAGAGTGGGATGGTCTATGGTGGGTGGTGCTGATAGACCCTGGGCTGGTAGACCTGGGTTCTATAAGAAAGCAGGCTGAGCAAGCCAGGGGAAGCAAGCCAGTAAGTAACATCCCTCCATGGCCTCTGCATCAGCTCCTGCTTCCTGACCTGTTTGAGTTCCAGTCCTGACTTCCTCTGGTGATGAACAATAGTGTGGAAGTGTAAGCTGAATAAACCCTTTCCCCCACCCCCAACTTGCTTCTTGGTCATGATGTTTTGTGCAGGAATAGAAACTCTGACTGAGACACTTGGAATAGTAATATTCTCACTCTCTTGTTGTGGATAGGTTAGTCACAGTCACTTCCCTGGGGATCTTTTCATTATATATATATATATGTGTGTGTGTGTGTGTGTGTGTGTGTGTGTGTGTGTGTATGTATGTATGTATATATACATAAACCTAACTACTTACTGTTCTGCTGTCCTGGAGTTTTTAGTCTCATAACATTTCATAACAAAAGTGCCAATAAAGACAATTTGCCAAATGCATTTTGCTTTTTGTTTTTGAGGCTGAGGGGAACATTAGCATGTAGTGCAAGGTAACCTTAAACTCATGGTGATCCTCCTTCATTAACTTCTTGAAAACTGAGATTATGGGCATATTCCACTGAAAGTACAATTTTAAAAATCTTTTATGTTCAATAAACTCTATTTGCAGTTCCAGGATTAAGCATATATTTCACTCCTATGAATAAGTGTTCTTGCTGCATGTTTGTATTTTCTGATGTTGGGGATCAAAGCAATCATCTTGAGCACACTAAGTAAGTGCTCAATCATTGGTCCACATCCCTGGCTCTGAATAATCCTTTCAGATTGCCCTTTTGCTTGTTTTTTTTTTTTTTTTTGAATATCTTTGTTTGCTTTCTCTTGCTGCAGTAGAGGATTACGATGAAGAGCAGCTGGGGAAGGAAAGGCTTATTTCATATTTCAGCTTACAGAGTGCCGTGAAGGGAAGAGAGGACTGAACCCAGAAGCAGGAACAGAGACAAAGGCCGTGGGGAGACACCACTTCCTGGCTTGCTTTCATAGTTCACTCAGACTACGCTCTTACATAATTAAGATCTACTTGCCTTGAATCTGTAGATTGCTTTTGGTAAGATTTTCACTATGTTAGTCCTACTGATCCATGAACATCTAAACTAAACGCTCTTGCCTGAATGTGAGGTATGTTCTTCTAGCTGGGAGATCTTTGCATCTTCTGATATTTTCCTAAATTTCTTTCTTCAGTGACCCTATTAGGGATACTCTGTTATGCTTGCAGACAGAAGTCCAGCATGTCTGTCCTCCGAGAGGCTTCACCTAGCATCTGACTCAGACAGTTGCAGAGATCCACACCCAAACAGTGGATGGAAGACTCTTGGGCACTCTCATGGAAGAGTTGGGGAGAGGATTGAGGGCCCAGAAAGGGTTTGGAAATTCATAGGGAGGCCAACAGAGTCAACTAACCTGGACCCTTGGAGCTCCCAGAGTCTGAATCACCAACCAAAGATCATACACAGACTGGACCTAGGCCTTTCTACACATATGTAGCCCATGTGCAGCTTGGGGTTCATGTGGGTTCTGAGCAACTGGAGCAGGGTCTATCTAAACGCTCTTGCCTGTATGTGAGGTATGTTCTTCTAGCTGGGCTGCCTTATCTGGCCTCACTGGGAGAGGATGAGTCTAGCCTCCCAGAGACTTGATGTGCCAGGGTGAGGGGGATACCTGGGGAGTGAGGAGCACCCTTTCAGAGGAGAAGGGTATGAGGAGATGGTAGGAGGGATTGTGGGAAGGGTGATCAGGATTAGGAACAGTGATCAGATGTAAAGTGAATTTAAAACAAAATGAAAGAAAACAAAACTACATCTCTAGGAGTTTCACCACCCACCTTGGGATGGAGCCTCCCACATCAAGTGACTCAGACGGGCATACAGACTCTCTGGTGGAGGCATTTGCCCAGTTGAGGTGACTCTTCTCAGATGAGCTTAGGTCATGCCAAGGAAAAACTGGCCATCACAATAAACTTGTTTTCTTCTAGGGTATAATACAAGACAGCATGGCAAACAGCAGGACTAGGAAGAGATACCAAGGACACCATGTGTTTGTTACATGAATAGCTCAGGCAGTAGAAGACAGTACATGACTTCAGCCCAAAGGCTGCAAGGGAGGATCTTGAGTTGGGTCTTAAAGAATAAGAGCTATGGGAGCAGGAAGAGGGGGAGAAGGGCTGGGGGCCTGAGTCAGGGTGAGCAATGGAGTCCAGGTTAGCATCGAGGACTCTGGGCTCAAACAGCATTGCCATTTGTTCTCTGGATGACTTCCACAAATTACTCCATCTCCTTGCTTGAACTGGGAACCTGCCATAGTACCTGCCTAAAAACCTGTGGATAGGAACAGGTGAGAAAACGTAAGTAAAAGGAGGGGACCATGTCCAGAAACGCAAAAGACCAATCAATCTAGCTTAAGTTAAAGAGAAAAAAATGATCATTACTGACATCTCTGTACTGAAAGTGGCTATTGAAGCAATGTTTTTGGAATGATTTTTTTTTCACATTTGTTATTTCCTTAATTGTTGTAATTTAATGTCTCCAATAAACTTTTAAAAATTATGTGTGTGAGTATAAGAATTTGTGTGTGTAAGTCAGAAGACAACGTGTGGAAATAGGTTTTTTTTTATCTACGTGAGTCATAGGATTGAATTTAGGTCTTTGAGCTTGAGGATAACCTTTATCCACTGACTCAACTTCTCCAGTAACCATACATAGGTGGTGACGTCACTTCCATTTTACAGAAGTGGAGATAGAGACTCACATAAGGTCAATGGTCTCCTCATAGTTATTCAGGCATTCTGCCCACAGAGCTTCATAATTTAAGCCTTTGCATTTTGTCTTAACAGTAAAACAACAAATGTAACAAACCCAATGGCTCAAGCTCTGAAATACTGAACAGCAGATAGTTTGGCCAAAGAGTACATCCTGATAGCGTGTTTTTCAGTCAGAGGTAGGTGTTTATTAATGGGACGTGGTTAGAACACATAGTGAGAAGGCCAGGAGTTGGTCAATCAAAAACAACATTCTTAGACTTTGCACCCCTTACAATCTAGTCATACATATGATTAGCCAATTCCAATCAATAAGGAATTGATTCAAATTAAATAGGAAATGCTTG
This sequence comes from Micromys minutus, assembly GCF_963924665.1. Lineage (NCBI taxonomy): Eukaryota > Metazoa > Chordata > Mammalia > Rodentia > Muridae > Micromys > Micromys minutus. Next base: position 29,738,560 of record NC_137952.1, read on the forward strand.
AAGTTGGGCTTTTAAAATCACAACTCAATTTTTTCAAGAAGAGTAACTTCTGAGAACAAAGTAAACTGTAAGATGTACAGAAGGTCCTTGACGTTGACTCTCTAGAACTGATAAATATGCTCACAGTCCCTCCCTGCTGAGCCTCATCCATCCCCATCACAAGCAAGATATAGGAAAGGGGACAAGGTCCACAGAGGCACTGTAGCTCTACAGGAGTTACTGTATTCTCATTCAGCTTTCTGTGCTCAGAAAACAATGAGTTGCTCTTCTTTGGGGGGAGATGTTGGTTTGAAATAGGGTTAAAAAACAGGGGCTGTCCTCTATATTCCAGACTGACTGAAGACCACTATGTAGACCAGGCCTTGAGCTCTGGTGATCTTCCTGCTTCTGCCTCTTACGTGCTGAGATTGTGAGCCCACAGTTTGCTGGAGAAATGCATCTTCAGATGCTTCCCTGAAATGCATCTTCAGATGCTTCCCTTTGCATTTCATTTCACGTCTCCTTTACTTCTTCACAAGCTTTTTGGAAGCTCCCAGCGAGAGCCCAGGAAGGACACAGGTCTAGCATTTCCACAAGGCCAGATCAAGAAAGTACTGTCGGGCTGACAGAACCCTAGAATCAAAGAGGACAAAAGAAGAAAGAAGATGAACAGTTTCATTGTTGTGACAGGGGAGCTCTTCTTCTCACTCAGTTGCCCGGTTGGCCTTGAACTCTCCTGGGCTCAACCATGCCCAGCAGATATTAGGGAGACTCAAATGTAAAAGAGAGTTCCTGATGTGTAATGCGATGTCACCCCTTTCCTTAGGAGACCCCTCAAAATCTTCTGTCTTTCTCATCATTCATTATCCATAAAGCAGTTGCCTAAGTTCCTGGGGCACAGCATCCCAGGAGGCAACCTATAGAAGCCCCAGTGTTGGATTTGTTTTTGGAAAGTCTGGGGTAAGTATGAGGGTGAGGGTGGGAGAGATGGATGCATGCTGTCTTCACTAAGAGTTCTGTGACAGTTTTACTGTGCCTGAGTGTGTGACATCACTGTGATGCTACCCAGCATCTGCAACTTGATGGCCTGTGTTATCCAGTCAGTGAGATTGGCATCCTCAAGAACATCTCCAAGGCTCATCCTGTTGTAAGTATATCTGTTCCACACCCATTGGTAGTAATCATTTTGGGTGTAACTGGAACATCATCTTCTTGGAATCAGGATGATTCCTTAACTCGTTTTCTTCTCCACTGATGAGTAAGTAGCATATAGTACATCCAGTTCACAGTTACTTGGCCCAAGATGAGAAACTAGACTTTTCAGTTGGTTGGTTCTTTCACTTTTCTTTACCTATAATTATTCAATTTTAAATAAATGTTCTGGATTTTCTCCACAGATTTCAAGATGACACAACACCACCATTGCCTTAGCACCACAGACCCACCCTTAGAACTGAAGAATGGGCCAGTCACATTAGGGTGACTCAAATGTACAAGAGAGGTCCTGATGTTTAATGCAACATCACCCCTTTTTTAGGAGACCCCTCAATGTCTTCTGTCTTTCTCATCATTCATTACCCCAAAAGCAGTTGCCGAAGTTCCTGGGGCACAGCATCCCAGGAGGCATGCTATAGAGGCCCCAGTGATGGATTTGTTGGCTAGTTAGCCTGTCTTTTTGCTGTAACTGGGGCTACTCAAGAGGTTTTGCCTGTTTAACAAATGACTGACAGCTTCATGAAAGGAGCTGGGACTTCTCTGGAGGTTAAACAGGGGCAGGGATGAGGTCATGTGTATGTGACCTGGGTGATATTCCAGGGCCATTCTCAGGGGACAGTGTGCTTAGTTGAATACTTTGTTAATTCTGTATTGGAATACTCTGTATATTCAGACAGGAGGCCCATGTTTTCACTCTGTATACTAAGACCTGAAGATTATGTAGCTATCCCTGAGCAGGAAGTGGTCTTTTGTGAAAATGAATCTTAGTGTAGAAGAATAATAAGAAACAAACACCAAGGGGCTGGAGAGAGCAGCTATTTACTGCCCTTCCAGAGGACCTGAGTCAGTTCCCAATGTCCACACTGAGAGGCTCACAACTGCCTGTAACTCTAACACTATGGCATCCAGTGACAGTTTCTGGTCTTCAAGAGTACATGGGTGCATGTACATCTAGATATTGATTCATTGATCCATCCACCCACCTGTCCACCCACCCATCCATCCATTCATCCACCCATCCAACCATACACCTGTCTTAGTCAGGGTTTCTATTCCTTCACAAACATCATGACCAAGAAGCAAGTTGGGGAGGAAAGGGTTTATTCAGCTTACACTTCCACATTGCTGTTCATTGCCAAAGGAAGTCAGGACTGGAACTCAAGCAGGTCAGGAAGCAGGAGCTGATGCAGAGGCCATGGAGGGATGCTGCTTACTGGCTTGCTTCCCTGGCTTGCTCATCTTGCTTTCTTATAGAACCCAGGTCTACCAGCCCAGGGATGGCACCAACTACAATGGGCTGGACCCTCCCCCTTGATCACTAGTTGAGAAAATGCCTTACAGCTGGATCTCATGGAGGCATTTCCTCAACTGAAGCTCCTTTCTCTGTGATGACTCCAGCTTGTGTCAAGTTGACACAAATCCAGCCAGTACACCACCCATCCATCCATCCACCCATCTAGCCATCCTCACAAATAAAAAAAATACAAAAAAACCCCAAACAATCCAAAATTCCCCAACCAAACAACAAAAAGAAAAGTAATATAGAACTAACAAATCCTTGAATGGATACACAGGAACTGAGCACCATTTTGAGATGAAGGTCTGTTAAATGTGGGAGCGAGTTCATAAGTAGCTTTTAATTTAAACTGAAGAGAAAGCAGTTCACAGTGAACACTGAACTTATTTCTTTCATGGACTAATGCAGTTAAGCCTCACAAAGAGACTGTAAAATGAACACTACAGTGAACCAATTAGTCCTCCCCTTTCCTCCTTTCTAACCTTCCCCTCCACTCCCCTTTCACCTGTCTTTCCCTCACCTCTCCTCCTTTTCCTCCTCCTTCATTTCCCTCCTCACTTTTCCCATTTTCTCCCCTTCCCTACTTTCTCTTATCCTTTCTTTCTTTCCCTCTCTCATGCCTTTCTCTCTGCTCCTCTTTCCTTTTTCCAGTTCTCCTCCTTCCTCCTTCCTCCTTCCTCTTCCTGTCCCACCCTCCTCCTGGTTTTTCAGCCTGTTTTTCTTTTGATAAGGACTCACGAGGTTACCTAGGCTGATCTTAAACTTCTGGACCCAAGTGAGCCTCCCCCATTCACCTCTCAGGCAACCTGATTCAGTTTAGTTATAGCCAAATCCCCATTTAATTTAGCTATGCATCTTTTTGTAGCCCCATCTTACCCTCTGTGCTGTTGTTTGAGATTACAGCCAGAGACACGGAAGGTCCCCCTACCCGTAAGCATTCAGATCTCTGAGTCGTGACTGGATTCCCTACTTGTTTTCACAGGCCTCTTACTGGAGACCAGGACCTTTCCCTCTGAGGATCACGACTCTAACTCCAATGACTAAGGCAGTGTCAAGCATGATAGTCAGCCCTTGACAATGATAAACTTTCATTTCTGGCCAACATAGAAGAACAGAGGCCAGCTTTATCCTCTTACCTTAAGCAGCTGAATAATTCCAGCTGTGGTCCTGAAAACAATGTTTTTCGGGTATTGTGCAACAGATAGTGTAAGATGGAAGCCCACAGAAGGAAGTAAACAAGGAGGCCTTCAGTCAATGTACAGATGACCGCCCGAGTGGTTCCTGTTTCTCTTTTCCTTTCTTTTTCTCTCCACTCCTACTCACAACATCTAGTATATCCCCACACATGATATCGCGTCTTCTTTTATTCCCTAAAATGATCGGTGCTTAAGTGCTCATTGGTTTTTAATTTGCTATCAATCCATTCTCACAGCTCTGTCCCTGGAGAGTAACTATTGTTTCAGAGTTGCCTGCTACTCTAAGCAAAGTATTAACAATAGATCCTGGTGCCCCAAACAACTATCTACCAGAGGAATGACACCCCAGTTTCACTAAAATCTACTTCCTCTTAGGCACGGCAAACACTTTCACTGAAAAAAGAAAAGTGACTGAAAAATTTAAAAGTTAAAAAAAAATAAAACCACCAAACCAATCAATTTGCAAATTCCAATTAAAATACACAAGTAACACAAGAAAGCAAGAGAACGTATCTTCTCCCAAAGCTACAAAATGTAGTAATGGCCCCAATAAATGTGATTTAAATGAAACACCAGACAAAGAATTCTAAAGATTAATTATAACCATCATCAAAGAAATAAAGGACACTAACAATCTTCTGAATGAATTCCCAAGAGAATAAAAGCAAGTGAATTATATAAGGAAGTCAACAGAGGATGTAAAAATGAAACAATAAAGAAATAGAAATACTAAATAGGTACAGAGGTGAAATGCTAGAATTAAAAACTTCACTCCATCAAATAGAAAGCTCATGGGGCAGCCTCTGAGGTAGATTGGACCACGAGGAACAGACTATCAGGCCTTGAGGACAAGGTAGAGGAATTGGAGGGACAACGACAAATTAAGGAAAAGAAATACTAATCGAAGAAGAAAGATCTCTGGATACTATGAAAAGAACCTGAAGCTGTTACTTATAGGCATGGGCAAAGAAAAAGGGTTCCATGACAAACGCATCGGAAGCATCTTCAGTAAAATCTTTACTGAATTACAAAATTTACTGAATTACTGAGTTACAAAATGCAGTAATGGCCCCACTAAGAATGACTTAGATCCCAGACAAAGAGTTCTAAAGAACAATTACAAATATGCTCAAAGGAATAAAAGAACACAATTAAGGTCCTGAATGAATTCCCAGGAGAACAAAACAGCTGCATTAAATAAAGAAGTCAACATGGGATGTGGAAACGAAACAGAGAGAAGCAATATTGAATAGAAACCGAAATGAAATGCAGAAGAAATTGCAGAAACCTTCTAAAGTCTAGGGAAAGCGATGTCCATTGAGGCACAGGGAAGTGTATAGAACAGTAAACAGGCAGGACCACTAAAGAAGTTTCCCAGGTCTTCTTCATAGTTAAAACACTAAAGGCACAAAATGAAGAAAGTACAGTGAAAAGTACAGAGACGCCAAGTCACATACAAAGGCAGGCCCACCAGATAGCAGCTGATCTCCCTGCCAAGTTATCTCATAACCGGAGGAGAAAGAAAACCTTTCCATGACAAAAAGAAGCTAAAGAAACTGATAACCACTAAACCAAGGTCTACAGAAGGCACTGAAAAGATTTTCTTTTTCAGACTGAAGAGGAACGTAACCACACTCTAAGGCTTTGGGAAAGAGTAAAGGATGCTGTCACTGTAGTGAAACAAAGGAGGACTAAAGTCACATCCAAACACTTCAAGCTCAATAAAGCGGCTCCCCACTGCACCTCTTTACTACTTACTATGTATCCCAACATCTCTCAATCAGCTTCTCAGCAATGTCCCTTATTCTTCTTTCAGCCAAACGTTACCAGCTTTTTTGACACATCTGCCTTGTTTTAGTTGTGGGGAGCAGATAAAGTCCTAAGTGAGTGTGTATTGGTGGCACAATCATGGCTAAGTCAAGGACCCCAATGGTTCAGACCCATGAGAACAGCAAAGCCTTCTCATGGCCAGGCTCAGGGTCAGGCAAAGCCATTCACCAGTCCATGTGTTAATGTTGGCAGAGTGTACAGAAAGCATCGACCCTCCAGCATTTCCCTTCCAAGTGTTTAGAGCCTGAGATTGCTTATCTATAAAGACCTGCCACACCAAGACTATCTAACCCCTCCTCTTTCTTCTGTATGTAACAAACACAGAGTTTCCATCTTGGGTAGTAAGTGCCCTCCATCAAAGCTAGCACAGCCTACCTGATCCCAGCTTTTCTGGATATGTGCCTATTACACCCTGTAGTTCAGGATGCCACACTTAGTGACTCCTAAATTTCTGAATGACAGAGACATTGTCTTTATGTCCTCAGAAACCAGGACAGTTGCCAGAGTGATAGTGAGTGCTTATTATACATTTGTCAAATGGATTAGTAGGGGGACTCCTATCAGCTATTTGGCACAGAGTCATGTATAGTCCTGCTTTCTACTGTTGTCTAGGAGACATTCCAAAGCAAAACTACTGACTCCTGTTCACATGTCATTCATTATCTAGTCCAGTGGTGGGTAATGATGCTGTAGTCATTAGTGTAAAATCTTCAGCAGAATTAGCCAAGGATGTAGGTCAGTGGAACAATATTCATCTAGCAGGTCTGAGGCCCTGGGTTGAAAGTTTCTACACCATTCTGAGACCTGCAAAATACTCAGAAACCTATAAATATTAACTTGAGAGCTGCACTCTTAAACTGAGAGCAAGGACAAACACAGTGAGGGAGGGTCAGAGGCATAAAACTAACCGATGTCTGGAGACCTTGCCTCTGACCCCTGTGTTCTTAGTCTCCAACAAGAATCTACAAAGGATCATAAGCTGCGGTAAGTGAGGCCCCTGGAGGAGGGCAGAAATCTTACTGATCAGATTTCTTAATAGTCAGATGAAATTCAGGTAACCTGTCCTATAGAGGAAGGCATAGTTTATGTAATAAAGGTTGATTAGATACATTTAATGAAATGTTATCTTTAAATTTTAGTTGTATGTGTGTGTGTGTGTGTATGTGTATGTGTGTGTGTGTTGCACATGTGTGTGTAGGCTTGCCATATATACATGCAGAGGCCAAAGGAGGATGCTGAGTGCTCTACTGTGTTACTGTTTGCTTTATTTCCATGACAGCGGTTTTCTGTAACCTGGCAACTATTGAGCCCTTCCTGTCTCTGTCCCCCCACAGTTCTTTGATTACATGTATGTATGTATGACTATAGGTTGCATGTTTTTTTCCTAAATATTGTCACTGAAGATTTGAACTAAGGTTCTCATACTTGCATAGCAAGCACTCTTATCCAATCTGGACTCTTTGCACAACAGAGGATGGGAAACAAATCCAATCAAAATTCAAGGATCTTTTACTTCAGTGAAATTGCCAAGAGTCCAGTGGTGTGGGGCAGGCAGCTCTGTTTCTTATAGGTTGAATGATTAGTTGCTGACCTGCTCCCTTTCTTCACCAAGAAGTAGAATGCCTATTGAGCCTTTTTGGATTTTGGAGGCAGCACATTTCTCACTTTGGTGTGTTACTCCAACACATACACCATGAGTCTAAGAAAGCCGTTGGTTCTGAGTAGGGCCTGGGTTATCAGAAGGCTCTTCCAGAAGTCCAGGCTGCTATGCAGGCTGCTAGGCCAGTTGTGCCATGGACTTATCAGGCCCTTGGAATTTTGGAACAAAGCCATACTGTTATTTGCAGACCCCTGTTTTCCATCTGAGAAGCAACATTCAGCCTGCTATTGTGCCTTATTTAGTGGAAACAGAGTTTAACAATGGGCCATAAAGTTCAAGAGCTGTCAACAATGATCTGGGTCCATCAAATCATAAATTTGGACAAGCACCACAGCAATATACTACACATGTGATAGGATTTAAGCAGGTTCTTGGGGAACCATGAAGTTACAAGAAGAATTTGATAAAGCCTCTGTACTACTGTCAATGATTTCTTTTCCCAAGAGGATACCTTAGGCCTTGTTGGATGTGCTCTATGACTAAGGACAGAAGAGTAAGGCCTGCTTTACAGATGGTTCTGAATGCTGTGCAGGGTCCACCCAGAAGTGGACACCTTGAAGCAGACATGAAGGACACTGGGGAAGTGAAATTTTCACAGTGGGCAGGAATTTAGGGAGTACACAGGGTCATGCATTTTTTTTCTTGGCATAAAAACGACCCAATGTGGTACTATGTACTCATACATGGACTGTAACTAATGATTTGGCAGGATGGCCTAGACTTCGAAGTATGATTAGAAAACTGGTGTGAAAGACATTTGGAGAAGGAGTATGTGGGTAGGCACTTCAGACAGGCAAAAGATGTGAAGATAGTTTTGTGTCACATAAATGTTCACTGAAAGGTGACTTCAGAAGAGGAGGAGTTTAATCAAGTGGCTTGAATGACTTACTCTGTAGAAGGTCAGTTTCTTTTTCATGGCCATCCCTGTCCATTGCCTAGGCAGCCATGTTGTCAGAGAAGTTATGTATTGGCTAAGTAACATGGACTTTTATTCACCAAGTCTCCATTGTTTTGGTGCTTGCTGAGTGACTAATCTGCCAATGGAAGAGATTAACAATGAGTTTTTGATATGGTATACTTCCTGGGGGGGGGGTGACCAGCCAGTGACTGGGTTAGGGTTAGTTGCTGACCTGGTCTCTTCCTTCACCAAGAAGTAGAATGCCTAGTGAGTCTTTTTGGATTTTGGCGGCAGCACATTTCTCACTTGGGTGTGTTACTCCAGCACACACACCAAGAGTCTAAGAAAGCTGTTGCTTTTGAATAGGCAGGTTGACATCACTGGACCAATTTTGTGGTGGAAAGGCAGCATTTTTTCTCTTCCTGAAATAGAAACTTATGTTTTTCTTCTTCTTTTTTTTAAAAATTGGATATTCGCTGTAATTACAGTTCAGGTGTTATGTATGACCTTTCTACCAATCCCCTCCCCTCCCCCTCCCATTGCCTCAATAAAGGTACTCCCTCTCCCAACCTCCCTTTCTTGGTATTCCTCTACAGTGGAAAACAAGCCTTTGCTGGATCAAAGTCCTCTCCTCTCACTGATGCCAGAGAATGATATCCTCTGCTGAATATGCACCTGGGGCCATGGGTCTCTCCATAAGAACTCATTGGTTGGTGTTTTAGTCCCTGGGAGCTGTGGTTGGTTTGCTTAGTTAATAATTTTGTTTTTACCCTGGAGTTGAAAACCCTTTAGAGACTTATGTTTATTTATTTCCTTTTCTTCTTTCTTTCCTTCTTTCTTTTTTCCTTTCTTTCTTTATATGACTACACAGAAGCTATCTTCAGACACACCAGGAGAGGACATAATATCCATTACAGATGGTTGTGAGCCATTATATGGTTGCTGGGAGCTGAACTCAGGACCTCTGGAAGAGCAGTCAGTGCTCTTAACCAATGAGCTATCCAGCCCCTATTCCCGCCCTTTTAGGGTTTCTGTCAAAACTACTACTCATGAACTTACAGGATGTCTTATTCACCATCCAGACAGCTTTGCTTCTGGCCAAGGAACTCAACCCAGAGCCAATTAAGAGTGACAATGAACTCAAGATCATGGATCCTGTGAGTTTTATTACGTTTCCCAATATTCTGGGGCAGATGGCTTGATCGCATAGTGGAATGGACTTTTATTGCAGGATATTTGATCACAGTGTGAACCACAAGATTGTATTATTTATTGAAAAAACCTGTTTTTAGTTGTGGTGTGGCTCAGCCCTTAGCACACACCTTTAATACTCTGGCTGGAATATACATATGCCCTTAGTACACACCTTTAATCCCAAACAATGAAGTTAAAATTAGAATTATTTGAAGAGGGAAGACCCATTGTTAATATTGGCAGCCCTTTCTAGCAGCATCCCAGATATAAAAGGAGGAGTTTGGAGAGATTGACTATTATTGGTCAAGAGCACTGTCTGTCTTCCAGAGGACCCAAGTTCTGTTCCCAGCTCCCACACCACAGCTCACAACCATTTATAATTCTAGTTCCAGGGGGATCTCACACTGGTGGCTTTTGTGGGAATCAGGCACATATACATCTTTTAGGGACTTTTACCTCCAGACTGTGGTCATATTTTTCCTGTTTGTTGGGGGAGGTTTGTTTAATGGGAGTCCAATGGGTAGTCCTTGGTTCATAGGTCCAAAAGTTAATTTTATGATTCACAGTCAAGTGCATCTGACCCAACCTCGCATCTCAACCCATCAGGGAAAAGCAAGATCTACGTGGCAATTGTCTAAGGATGAAAGTACTTCCCAAAACAGCACAGTAAATGGCTTGACTAATATAAACTTTAGTACCACCTAATTAATCATGTCATTCCCAGAAATAACATAGATGTTTTTGCTTGATTTTCATAAGCAAAAGGAACTTCAGAGAATGGAACAAGAAGTTACATTTAATTACTGTAATATAGAATCAAGGTTCCCTCAACTAATTTCCAATCTTGAGTTGGTTACAGGCATAGATCCCCTCAGATGAATGGGAAGCCAGGTCCCCTTGAGGCAGAACTTACTATAATCCTGGAAAGGTTCTCTGTGACTTTGACTCATTCCCTCAGGGACCTAGAATTTTTATGAGGGTAAAGTCACATTGGAGAAAAGGAAGTGATCAGCCTTCCTCTGGCCCAGGAGACATTGCTTCTGAATTGACATTGATTTCTGAAGAGGGAAGACAGCATTGTGCTCAGAGTCAAAGAAGAGGATTATGGGAATCACACCATTGATAGAGTTTTAGCCAAAGTCTCACTCATGCTGTGCCCTGTGGTTCCCTATACTTACCCTATTGTTATTTTCCCAGTCCCAGAATGCTTAATTCGGGTTGATACATTTAAATGTTGGTAGAATCCCCACATGGGTAACCTATCTATGGTTGGCAAGGCCAAATGTAAGTGAATAGAGCTGTCCTGTCAGGGAAAACACTGAGTCAAAACCAGTGTGCAAAGCCTAGAGGATTACAGAAGTTTGTGCCACCATCAAGGACTTGAAAGATGCAGGGTGATGGTTCCCACATCATCTACTACTGGCCTGTTTAAAAGACACAGGGATCATAGGGAATGACATTTGTTTATCACAAGCTTAATTAGGCAGTGACTCCAATGGCTCCTACTGTACCAGATGTGGTTTCTTTCTCTCAGTAGACTAGTATATCTCCTGGAACCTGGTGTGAAAATATTGACCTAGCAAGTACTTTTATTTTCTTGATAGTTTTTAACTTTAAGAGCTCACCAATTCTCCACCCCAGCTTCTTAACTTAGTTTGCAACAATCTTGATCACTAGTACCTTCCACAGTGATCACACTGGTCCATTTTATTGAGGATGTATCAGACCAAGAAAGCAGGGAGTAGACACCACTTTGGTTTTATTGATGAAGCATACGTATATCAGATGATGAGATAGAAACTAGACCAAAATGTAAGGCTCTTCTACAACAGTGGAATTTCTTGGAGCCCAGTGGTATGGGACAGAGATATTTCTTAGAAGGTGAATGAACAATTGTGGCATTTGGTCCCTCCCACCTCCTAGAAAGATGCATGATGCCTACTTGCCCTTTTGGATTTGGAGGCAGCCTATTCCTCACTTAGATGTGTTACTTCAACACATATACCAAGTGTCTCAAAAGGCTGCTGATTTAAACTATGACCTGGTTACATTTTATGTCCACCACCAGGAAAGAACGAATTCACAGTCAAAAAGCCTGTGGTTAAGGAGGTTATGTTTCCCAATGGGGAAGTACTGCTGTTGCTTTGCTAAACGAACATTATGTTCTCATTAAGTTGTGTCCTAATAACTGTTTATGTTTACAGGATGGTAGTTAGCTGCTTAGCTCAGTGAAAATTCTTCCTGCAGTGGTCAGTGCTGACAACCAGTCAGAGATACAACTGGTCAAAGTACTCATAACAAATGACCATTGATTGTCCAGCCATAAATGAGATACATTTAGTCACGCATTAGACTCATGAGTGTCATAGAAAGGGGGTGGGAAGAATCTCTGAGCAGGAGGGAGGGAGTTGTCGATGCTGGTGTGGTGATGACTTCTGGGAATATGACTGCTGCACTCACTACAGCTATGATTACTTATGCAAGACATGCAATCATTAGTCATGTACTGTCAATATTCTACTTAGGGAACGAAGAGACTTGTGGAGTCCCAACCCCTACTGAGAGCTTATTTATGGAAGTTGGTGGTTGATAGGGAAAGGAGACACCTCTTTCTCAGGTATATCCATTGGCAAGGTGGGTGTGACCCTGTAAAGAAACCCTAATAAGATTCACTGGGTTGTTAAAAGAAAAAAAATTGAGATGTGCCCGTGGAGGAGTGGCTAATTTGGAAAAGAAGGAGTGTTAGTGGAATTGGAAGGAGACAGAAGAGTAGTGTAGGGTTGAATAGGATCAAAGTACATTATGCACATGTATGAAAATGTCATCATGAATTCCAGACATTATATGTAATTGATATGTGGTAATGATAACTTATCTCCAGTTCCACGTTGAGAAGATGCTAGTCAGCTAGCTGGCAGCAGTCTGGAATGCTGAGGTTCTCTAGAAGATGCGATGTGCTAAAATCAGTGCCCAATATATGGATTCTCCCATTATTCAGGATTCACAGGTCCAGGATGGAGATGTGGAAATGGAAGTGGTAGCTCATCAGCATCCCCAGTGAACCACTAGCCAAACTTTTGCCTTGTGTTCCCACAAGTTTATGTTCTGCTGGCTAAAAGTTTTGATACCAGAAGTGAGGGTGCTACAGCCCTTAAGCACAGGAGACATCCCACTGAACTGGAAGCTAACATTACTCTGGCCACTTTGGAAGTAATAATAAAGTCAGGAGGGGTGATTGACCCAGACCAAATGGAAATTGGACTCTTTTTCCTCAATATAAGTAAGGAAGAGCATGTCAAATGAAGAGATATGCATTTGGTTAACCCCAACAGGAAGCTACAGCAATTCAGCCCAGGTCCAATGATACATAACCTACAAGCATGAAGGCAGAGGTCACTCCTCCAGGGAAACCAAGACTGACTGAGGTGCTTGCCGAAGGTGGAGGGACTAGGGAATGGGTGTAGAAGACAGTTATAACTTTAGCTAAGGTTACGAAACCCGTTCTAGAAATGAGAATTATTATCGTCATGAATGTTCCCGTCCTAATTTTGTTCAGGATAAGTTTGAGTATACAGATGTATGTATTAAGCAAATATCTGGGTTTTCATTCCTTTTTCTGTTCCTTTATCCAGTAATTTAATGACTGAGATGATATCAGTAATTCAATGTTTTTAAAATTATATTGTCATAGTTAAGCCATAGGACACTAACAGGCTCCATTCCTCCAGGGACCTTGCCAGTTATTCTTTGGGAATGCAGTATATTTTCATTGGTAATGAAGTAACTATACAATATTGGGTTCAACTAAGAAACACATTTTCAAGTAGCCCCTCCCCTAGAGTGGGTGGCACTCCCAATGGGAAACACCTACAGAAATGTGAGAGTTCCCTGAAAGGAGGTCCAGTGAAGGAGACTCCCACTTCCTGATCCTGAGAGTATTAATCCCTGCCGCAGCTGTCCATCCCCAATGACATCAGACTCCAGTTTCTCCAGGACCCTCGTGTACTGAATGAAGAAGATCGATAACTCTCCAGGAGACTTCAAGGCACAGATTTGGAAGTGCTGAGGCATCTGGCTTTGTAATCTGAGCAGCTCCCAGGTTCCAGCCATTGTTGGACGGGGCTGTGCGGACCCACCTAGCACATTGTAAGTCATTCTTGTCTCTTACATAATCTATCAGTTCTGGAACTTAGAGAACCCTACCTAAAGCAGCCTGTCAATCTCTCCTGTTTCCCCTGCCCCCAGCAATACTGGGCACCCAGAGCTTCCTCAGCCATCATCTTCTCTCTCGTTCCTTTCAGCATAGCTCAGTGGGGCCTGCTCAAGGAACAAGATAAAGAACATTGTTATATGACGCTTGATTTGAGGGACTAAATGGATATATTTCAACCCAGGTCCTGGGATCCTGGGAAGCCCACTGATTTATTACAGTTTCTATTTCTTGTCTGTCATATTGCCTCTTTTCCCACACTCATTTATATCAAGAAATCAAATACTACCTTTTTGTTATTTATCATATTAATCTGTTTCTAATCATTCCAGTTCTATTCTCAACCGGAGCATCAGATTTAGAGAGGTTAGTTTTGTATTTTCTGAGAGGATCTGGCCATAAAACTTCTCCTTTGTCTCACATGACTGAATGACGAATATGCCAGCCTCACGTAGCCTTGAGTTTGTTTTTCAGTAGAGGATAACAGGAGATGGAGAAATCAGATGGAAGAAAGTCTGTTTTCCAGGCCACATCAGAGAAGGGCATGGAGAACCCAGGGCTGGAACTCATGGTAATTCAGTATGGTGGGCTGCTGTCTGGCTCTGGCTGCTTTCCCAGTCTCTTGATCCCCTGACAGAGCTGCGTGGCTGATCTCACATTTACCTGTGCTTACAGGAAGGCGGAAATCTTGAGCAAGGCAAAACACTGGAGGAAGTGACACAGAAACGCAATCTGAAGGATGGTTTGGGGCATTCCTCTCTCTGGAGGTAAGGCTGTTCCAGAGACCAGCTTACACAGCAACCAAGAACCTGGGGGATTGGAGGGCAGAGAAAAATGTGGCTGAGAGCAGACCAAAGTACTCATTCTCTGATTGCTTAATGCACACACAGGACCAGGATCACTGCCTGTTACTATGCGAACATGTGTGTATTTTATAGAATTAACTGATCTTAATCCCATGACATAGAAAAGCCCATCAGTGCCTGCCAGAATTACAAAAAAAAAAAAAAAAAAAAACAGCAACAGCAGTAATAATAACAGTAAATGGCTAATATTTATTGAGTACTACTATGTATAATTATGATGAATAATTGACTTTGTAGAGTTTTGTAATCACAATATTTCATCTTCTGGTTAGCAAGCAGTTTGACCATAATGTAAATTCTATGGTCAGTCTGCTTGGAGCCTTAGCTGAACTCCCCCCAGGAATGTCCAGGATTGTTTTATTTTTCTTGTTTGGTTTTGGATCTTTTGTTTTTCTTTCTTCTGATTGCTTTGTGATAGCATGTTACTACATAATTACAGCTGGATAGAATGTTACTATGTAATCACATCTGGATAGAATGTTACTACATAGTCACAGCTGGATAGAATGTTACTACATAGTCACAGCTGGATAGAATGTTACTATGTAATCACCTCTGGATAGAATGTTACTACATAGTCACAGCTGGATAGAATGTTACTACATAGTCACAGCTGGATAGAATGTTACTATGTAATCACCTCTGGATAAAATGTTACTACATAGTCACAGCTGGATAGGATGTTACTACATAGCCACAGCTGGCCTGGTACTCACTGTATAAGCCCTGTTTCTCCATTGTTGTGGTAAATATTAAAAGGATTGTTTAACCTTTTATTGGTCCCCCCCCCACTATCACTCCACAGACAACACTCTAGTAAGGAGCCAAGCAAACACCATGCTGTCTCACTCTGCTTGATGTCCCATGCCACCTAGGAACTCTGATGCGGTTCACTCTACCGCCCCTTTGCTGCTTCCGTCCTGGGTGGATACAACTGCCCCAGGTTTTTCCTTTTCTCCACTGTCTAGTATAAACATGACTCCAAAGCCTGGTAGTTTATCAAGAAGGTTTACATATTAAATTCCCAATCCAAAATTCCTCTACACAATAAGCTTACATCCAATGGACAAAGATACAAACTGCCCTTCTATGTGAGATAAAAAGACCCATAGAAACCCTTAGAAATAATAACAACCTCACCATGCGCTGAGAGAAACATGAACATCTGCCTCCTTCTTTGTTCCTTTTGCCTCTATCATCATTCCTCCCGGAGTTTCCTCTTCCTCTCTTCCTCTTCTGCCTTTGTAGACTTTTACCCTCCTATCTCTCTCCTGTCCAATCATGTCTTAACACAAATCTACACTCCATAGCATGGTAAAAAGGTCAGATATCGACTATCTTCTGTGAGGGCTGTATCAAGCGAGGGTGTGGGTATTTTGTGGAGGGCATTCCTCTCCCAGACAACACATCTACTAAGACTCAGTAGTGGCTTTATCCTGGATTAGGTCTTGTCTCACAGTATTTGGACTGAGAACCTTTAGAACCAGCTGTCTCTAGCTTCTCCAGCTCCTCATAGCTATCACCTCTGACTTAAAAATTAAACATGCTGGCCTTCCCTGATAGACTTTACCCTGGCTCAGTCCTGTCTTGGCTTTGCACTCTGGTTATTAGACTCTGTGTCTGAGACTCAGTTGTCATTCTCCTTTGGATGGCTTTGTAAATTTCTCTGATTCCTGTGCAACAACATCATTCAGCTCTTAAGTTCAGAACTAGTTGTGTAAAAAGGATTAATCATTCTTTAAAATACACACAATCTCTCTCTGCGAGAACTCCAGCTTGTGTCAAATTGCCACAAAACCAGCCAGTACACTGCAGTAGTAAAGACTCAGCCAGGGCTGCACCGTCTGCAGCCACTGAAACTGGATTCTCTGAAAGCTGGCCAAGGCTTTCCACTTTAACAGCTAAATGAAGAGCTCTAGATTCTAGCAGTTCCACAGGCTCTGTCTCCTGACTTAGGAGAGTTTCTACTTGCAGATAGTTTTACTAGGAGAACTCATGGACATCTTTGCTGCTGGATATGGTGACCACCAAAGTCATGCTTAGCTAGAGCGTCTGGCCATGCTCACCCATTTGTCTTCCACCTACCAGTAAGCTCGTGAGAAGGTTGTCTTTAGTCAATACACAGAAAGCCTTTATCCAAATACTTGGAGGTAGAGGCAAAGTGTCAACGTTCACTCATCTAGCTGATAAAGTTCTCACTTCAATTCTTAGTTATAGCACTGATACCAAGGCTGAAGCTGTATCATCATGTAGGGTAAGAGCTTGTTAGCAAGATGCTTGACCAGGCAAGATACAGAGCTCACGGACACTTGTGTGGGTGCTTCTATGATGGCTTGATTAGTTTAAAAGGTTGAGAAAATTTACCTCGTTTTATTTTGGATGTATCCACCATTGTTTTCTGTTCTTTTTTTACTTTTCTTTTACTTATTTGTTTCTTAATGGGTATTTTTTTCTTACTTACATTTCAAATGCTATTTTTTCCCAGTTTTCCCTCTGGAATCCCCCTATCCCATCTCTCCTTTCCCTGCCTCTATAAAAGTGTTCCCTCCACCCACCCATCCATTCCCTCTCATTCCCCACCCTGGCTTTCCCCTACACAGGGGGCATTGAGCCTTCTCAGGGCCAAGGACCTCTCCTCTCATTGATGCCTGATAATGCCATCCTCTGCTACATATGGGGCTGGAGCAATGGGTTCCTCCATGTGTACTCTTTAGTTGGTGGTTTAGTCCCTGGAAGCTCTTGGGGGGGGGTCTGGTTGGTTGATACTGTTGTTCTTCTTATGAGGTTGAAAACCCTTTCAGGTCTTTCAGTCCTTTTATTAATTCCTATACTGGGGACCCCATTCTCAGTCCAATGGTTGGTTGAGAGCATCTGACTCTGTATTTCTCAAACTCTGGCAAAGTCTCTCAGGACATGGCTATGTCAGCATGCACTTCTTGGCACCACAGTATTGTCTGAGTTTGGTGACTGAATATATGATGGATACCCGGGTGGGTCAGTTTCTGGATGGTCTTTCCTTCAGTCTCTGCTCCACACTTTGGCTCTGTATTTCCTCCTGTAAGTATTTTGCTCCCCCTTCTAAGAAGGAAGCATCCACTCTTTGGTCTTCCATCTTCTTGAACTTCGTGTGGTCTGTGGATTGTATGTTGTTTTCTTTTTAATGCTCAATTCTAACCTGGTATTTTAGGGTTCCATTGTTCATGGTTTTCTCAAATATTATGTGACTTCTGAAGTACTCAGTGAAATTCCCAGGAGATGGGGGTTTGTGATGAAGAGGTGAAACCTGTGCTCTCTTTTTACTCTTAGACACGGGTATATCTCCTCCTCTTTTGCAGTGGCTTTGCTCAACAGGTATTTAATTGGACATAGTTTCAAGCCAGCTTCACCTTGTGAATTAGAAAATAGGTAACATTTAAACTAGAATAACCAGAAGAGAGTTTACACATAAAGAGCCCACTATGTGCAGATAAAGTATAATGAGAGGTGTATGAAAATACCATAGTAAAATCCAATGCCAGTCTAAAGAAAGAATTAAGAGAAAACAAAGAGTTGCTGGAGATGTGGCTCAGTGGTTAAGCACATGCACTGCTCTTCCAGAGAACCCCCACTCAGTACCCAGAGGCCATGCCCAGTGGCTTACAACTGCCTTTGATCCTAGCTCCATGAAACAGTAAACACTATTTCTAGACCAGAAGGGTATATATAGTGCAAGAGAACCCGGTAGTATAGTCAGAACAGAATCCCCCCCTTCTTAAATGTGAACTTTCTGTATTACGATCTCTTGTGAGGTCCCACTGGCAGAAACCCAGTAGATAAGCCAAAGGGTTTGGAATCTAGTGCTATGTCCTCACAGACTGAACTCTCAGGGTCCCAGCAGTGTGGGGTGAGGATCTAGAGGAGCAAATAAGACACCTGGAACTCACAAAAATTCTAGCGTCAAGAATGAGTGCACTGCTTTGTGTGCTCTGT
Source organism: Micromys minutus (assembly GCF_963924665.1). Taxonomy (NCBI): domain Eukaryota; kingdom Metazoa; phylum Chordata; class Mammalia; order Rodentia; family Muridae; genus Micromys; species Micromys minutus. The sequence continues at coordinate 29,756,874 of NC_137952.1, forward strand.
GAATGTTCAGATTGCAGGATCAGCCACCTTCAGGGCTATTAGAGTTTTACTGCTGTCAGGTATTGACACTGTAAACTTGTGGACTCACTACTTTTCCACTAAGCACAGAAGGTGGCAGAGGCCTTGAGATCTCAAACATTCCACTGAGATGAAAGGCTTAGGCAATCCAAGGGTGATAAGGGTAAGTTTCCTTCTCCCCTTTTCTCCCCTGTATCTGAGAATACACACCCTGTCGAGGCAGACCAGAAGATAAGGGGCCAGAGGTGGGACTGAAGAAGGAAGTATATAGGAACTGTGCTTATAACAGGTTCAACCCTAAGTTAGCTGGGATAGGCAGCAATGGAGATGGAGCCCCAAACTGTTTGTACAAAGACCCCAGAAATTGTATTTAGCCATTGATCTTATTTGTGGCTAAGCCCCATAGTATACACCATAGTCAGAAAGGTCACTTCTAGCTGGGTTCACTTTCTTTGGAGCTTCCAAGACTGTGTACATGGTATCTTTCTTGTACATATAGCTGCAGTGTGCTAAGGACACTTAGGAGTGTCAAAAGCAGAAACGAGATCAGGTTAGGTACAGCCTGGGATGGTGATGGAGAGTTTAGGTTCAGAAGCCAGGCTCCTCAGAGACTAGCTCTCCTGACATCTTCTATGACCTTGGGAATGTTACTTGGCTTCCTGGCTTTCAGGCTGTAATAACAGGGTTATTAGAGGACCGGTATTGTAGGTATTTGCAAGTCCTTTGAGCCCAGACCCATGGAAAACTCTATACAAAGCCATCTTGAATAGTTCTTGCTGAGCATCTTCTCTAAGGCCTGTCAACCTGGACACCTTTGAGGTTGGTGCTGTTTTCCCCCTACCTGCCAATGTGTGAAGAATTTCTCAAAGTACTAACTTTGTGTGGTTTTAGGGTGCAGTGAAAGAGTAGCCTCTAAGAAGGACAGGCAGAATATGGAAGCCAAGAAATGCCTCAGACCATCGTCCACTTCTATGGTAGTAAATCCCCAATGATGTAGCTGAGTCAGGCTTTCTGACCCGATGATGCACAGTTGCAAAGTCTGAGCTGACCTTGGGGGGCCTGTTGGAGTAGTATCAAACACCAGCATCTGATTAATTTTCTTTATTAACTAAGAACAAACTTTGCCTGGTCTATCGAGTCTAAAGTATTGCACTCACATGATGAAGTAATGCTCACATTTAAATTTTGGCTTCTCATCAGGAGGATTCTTCAGCCTTTCACCAAGGCGAGAAGTTTCTTTGAAAGGCATGCTGGTTTATTCAGAAAGATCCTGCTTGGTCTCTTGTGTTTAGGTGAGATCACAAGAACTCATGCAAGGGGCAAAACACGAGCATTTTCACAACTGTCAACGTGGGTCAAGAGTATGGTTGGGAGAACAGTACTCATTTATGGTACTGTTAGTAATATACTAATAGTACTCATAAATTAACCTGAAGGCCATTTGAGGTCCAGATCCTTACTGCCTCTAGGTAAAGATAACTTATGCCTCATACCCAGAAGCATAAGTGAAATAAATCTAAAGATAAGCTACAGTTTAAAACCACACCATGTGACAGGTTTAACTTTTTAAGAAAAAATGTTTTTTATTCACCTCTATTTTAGCTCTTAGATTTGACTTAGGGCACATGTCTGTAGTATTTATGAAAGATGCCTGTATATATAACTTACTTACTGCTTCATATTTAAAATCAGTGCTGTACATTATTTTTGAAAGACAGAAAGCCTAGTTTCTAGGATGCTGTCAGTGGCATGTGGAGATCACAAATTATTCTTTTGGGTGAATCTGCAGCCCCGAGGAAAGCATCACTTTCTCTTCTAGTGCCAGCCTCTTTACATGGCTTTACTCAAGAAAAAGTTTTATCATTTGTCATTTTCATTTATCATTTGTCAACCTAGCTGGGGTTAAAAAAAAAAAAAGAAAAAAGAAAGAAAAAGGAAGAAGAAGAAGGAAAAAAAAAGCCTGACTTCTGAAGTGTCTGACAGTGGATGTGGGTAGAGCACATCTAAGGGTAGAGCGAGGGCAGCAGCTGAACTAGAAGGGGGTGAGACTTCCCAGGGAGCAGAGAGGAATGGCTTCATGCTGCGTGGAAGTTTGGCCTCCCTGACTCCCACTCTTCGCCTTCTCTTCACAGCTTATGCTGCCTACTTCCTGGCAGCTTGCATCCTGAACTTCCGGAGGGCGCTGGCCTTGTTTGTCATCACCTGTCTCGTGATCTTCATCCTGGCTTGCCACTTTCTGAAAAAATTCTTTGCTAACAAATTAATAAGATGCTTGAAGCCCTTGAAAAACACCCGTCTGAGACTTTGGGCTAAGTGGTGAGTGTGCCCATCAACTTCGGTGGCGGTTCACAAAACACCTAAGAACCATGCAAAGGCTTTTCTGGCTCCCGGTTTCAGAGGCTTCGCTTCGGTTGCTTAGCCCGTCAATGTTGGCTGGTGATAGGGCAGAATATCATGGTGGGAAGTGCACAGGTGAAGCAAAGCTGTTTACATCATAGAGGCCAGGAGGCAAGGAAAGGCATCAGCAGGGCAAGGGACCTGGCAGGAGGTGTGACCTGCAAGGGCATGTCCCAGTGATTGACTGCCACCAGGTGGGTGTCACCCCCTGTAGCTCCCACCACCTCTGAACAGTCCTGTTAGTTGTGAATATGTCAATGGATCAACTCACTGTTGAGATCAAAGCCTTCCTCTTGTCTCCGTTCACCTCCCCTTCTCTTTCTCTTCTTTTTCTTTTCTTTATCATGAGACAAGTGCTCTTGTCCAGACTGGTCTCAGAACCCTTTATGTAGCCAAGGATGTAGCAAAGGATGACTTTGGACTTCTGATCCTCCTGCCTCCACCTCTTGAGTGCCAGGATTACACATGCATTACCCCACACAGTTCATGGAGTGCTGGGGATTGAACCCACGGCCTTGTGCATCCTGGACAAACCTTTACTTAGGCAAGAGAAGGCTGAGCATCAAAGCCATCTCTTTAATATCTTTTTCGACAGTTCCTGATCAGCTCCAGGCTCTTACTAAATAAAGGCAAATGTAGAGAACACATAGCAACAGGCCTTTGAGCCCCAGTCCAGTTTCTGATGGACTTGGGTCAGCATTGCTGGTGCAGATGGGACTCCGTATCAGGGAGGATAGAGTCTGAAATCCCAAGAGGCCATGACAGATGTAGAAAACCCATACTTCTCCTCAGTGGATTGGTCAGAGCAGATGCTGGAATTACACCAAGCTATTAGCCAGGACGCCTCTTCATGCCCTATGATTTAGTTTAGCCCCTTTCCTTCTACTCCTCCAGAGCCCCTCTACCTGGTTTTGCCTTTACAGGCCCTTAGAGTAGCGGTTCTCAACCTTCCTAATGCTGTGACCTTTTAATGTAGTTCCTCATGCTGTGGTGACCCCCAACCAGAAAATGGTTTCATTCTTACCCTAATTGTCATTTTGCCACTGCTATCTATCGTAATTACATTGCTGTCATTGTAATGTAAATATCTGATATGTATGATATCGGATATTCAACCCCTAAGGGGTCTTGGCCCACAGGTTGAGAGACACTCTTAGATTCTAGGAGCGAACTTGCTCATAAGCATAAATGAACTCATTTTCGATATTATGTGTATGAGTGTTTTGTCTGCATGTATGTGTGTGTGTGTGTGTGTGTGCCACACGCACAGCTGGTGACCACTGTGTTCAGAAAAGGGCATCAGATCCCTTGGGACTGGAGTTACAGATGGTTGGTGAGCTAGGAATTGAACCTGAGTCCACCACAAATGTTCTCAGCTGCTCAGCCTGGATTGGAACCAGGGTCTTGTACATTCTAGGCAAATACTCTGCTAAGCTGCATCCATAGCCTCTAGTGTGTGTAGTTAAGGCTGTAAGTCCACAGATGGTGTATTTGATTCCAATCTTTGGCATGGTCAAAAAGGAGTAGCAATCTACAGGGGACCAGCTCACTGTTTTCTTCTGTTGTCAGTATTTTTATTAGTCACTGGAAGCACCTTCATGGATGAGTCTGTACATCACATTTTATTTTATTTTAATTGGACATTCTCTGTATTTACATTTCAAATGTTATCCCATTTCCCCCCACTCTCATCTTCCCTCCCCCTCCCCTTGCTTACATGAAGGTGCTCCCTCTCCTAATCACCCTCTCCACCTCAGTGCCTTGGCATTTCCCTTCACTGGGAAAACAAGCCTTCATTGGACCAAAGGCCTTTCCTCCCATTGATGCCGGACAATGCTATCCTCTGCTACACATGCAACTAGAGCCAGGGGTCTCTTCATGTGTGCTCATTAGTTGGTATTTTAGTCCCTGGGAGCTATGGGGGTTCTGGTTGGTTGATGATGTTGTTCTTCCCATGGAGTTGCAAACCCTTTCAGCTCCTTCAGTCCTTTCTCTAGCTCCTTCACTGTCGTCCCTGCATCACATTTTATTGATATGTCTGTATGAGAAAGAAGAAGTTATGTGGTTTGCATCCTCAGATTAGACACTTATTTGTGTAAATTAGGGGGAGCAGACACTAGGGAGCTGCCAGATAATTCTGAGTCTGTCTTTGTCTAATGAGGGATAAGCCCTACGTTATCTCATAGAGCTGCCAACTGGTTCTCTGTTGCCCGTTGCCCCAGTTGGTGGCAGAGCTTTGTCATCCCTCCTCCAGGGTGTTCATGGGCGCTTCCATTGTTGGCCTTATCCTCTGGCTGGCTCTCGACACAGCTCAAAGGCCCGAACAGCTGATCTCCTTTGCAGGAATCTGCATGTTTATCCTCATCCTCTTTGCCTGTTCCAAACACCACAGTGCGGTGAGTTTCGGGTATTTATGTTGTGCATAGAAACACACAGCAAGGGCTATGCAGATATTACAAAGTGCCTATGTCAGGTATTTATGATAAAGATAGAGCTAAGCAATATCTCCTGGAATCTTCCTCTAACAGGTTTATTCCTATGCGAAGTTTGAAAACTTTTAGAGACCTGTTAATTGTCACTGTGGTGTATATACACGAATCTAGTCAGCATTAAAGAAATATAAAACCAAATAGAAAGAAAAAATGAATAGAAAGAAAGAAAGAAAGAAGAGGAACACTCCTCCACTGTTGGTGGGGTTGTAAGCTGGTACAACCACTCTGGAAATCAGTCTGGTGGTTTCTCAGAATATTGGACATAGTCCTTCCTGAAGACCCAGTTATTCCACTTCTGGGCATATACCCCAAAGATGCTTCATCATACAATAAGGACACATGCTCCATCATGTTCATAGCAGCCCTAATATTTCTAGCTATTGCCAGAAGCTGGAAAGAACCCAGATGTCCTTCAGTAGATGAATGGATATAGAAATTGTGGTATGTTTACACAATGGAGTACTACTCAGCTATTAGAATTAAAGACTTTATGAAATTCCTAGAAAAATGGATGTATCTAGAGAATATCATTTTGAGTGAGGTAACCCAGTCACAAAAGAACAGACATAATATGCGGTCACTGATAATTGGATACTAGTTCCAGAAAGCTCTGAATACCCAAGAAACAACTCACAGACCATATGAAGCTCAAAAAAAAAATTAGAAAGGCCAAAAAGTGGAAGCCTCAGTCCTTCTTAGAAAAAACAATAAGTGAATAGCACTCTCTCAGAGTAGTGTATACACCTAGACCATAAATCATTAATAACTCAAGAGCTAAGAAGATAGCCTTGTGGCAATTTTTGGTAGTTAAAAATCATTATGTTTAATCTATACACACCAAGAAAACTTTGACTATTTCCATGTTATGTTTCATTTTACATGTACTTTATGCTCATTGTAACTAGTAAGACTTCAATGCATACTATCAAACCTTTAAAAAAAATCAAGTACTGACAAAAATATATTCATATATTTTTATGCTAAAATGCTTTTAATAATCTGTACATGTATTTCTGTTTTTTAAATAACGTTGTAAGGAATAAAAAAAAGGAAGGAAGGAAGGAAGGAAGAAAAAACAGAGAATGGCAGAGAATCAGATGGCATTGTGCTGGAATTATGTTTATGGATGTCATTTTTGTACATGTTTCATCACTATAATGTAACTTATTTTAAAATCAGTGCAGACATCCTTGCCTCTGCACAATATCACCATACTTTTTTCTTACCAGTCTCCCTGTTCCCTGTGCTGTTTTGGAACTCCATGACCTAGAGCAACTTGGGGGAGGAAAGGGTATTTTTTGTTTTGTTTTGTTTTGTTTTATGCTTTCTCATCACTGTTCATCATGGAAGGAAGTCAGAATAGAAACTCAAACAGGGCGGGATCCTGGATGGAAGTACTGATGTAGACGCAATGGAGGGGTTCTGCTGGCTGCCTTGCTCAGCATGGCTCGCTCAGAGTGCTATTTTATAGAACCCAGGACCAGCAGCCCAGGGGTGTCACCACTCACAATGGAATGGGCTCTCTACTATCAATCACTAACTAAGAAAATACAGTCTTGCCACCAGCCCAGTCTTATGGAGGCTTTTCTCAATTGTGGTTCCTTCCCCTTAGATGACTTTAGTTTGTGTGAAGTTGACATAAAACTAGCCAGCACAGCTACTCCACCACAGACTGTTAACACCCTCACTTAGCACCACTCTCAGTACATGGTTGAATTAGGCAATGGGTGATAAAAGTTTGTAACTCATGCTTGGAATATTTTCTTTTTGGTCCCAGGTGTGCTGGAGGACAGTGTTTTGGGGCTTGGGCCTTCAGTTCGTCTTTGGGATTTTGGTCATCAGAACTGAACCTGGATTTAATGCATTTCAGTGGCTGGGAGACCAGATCCAGGTAAGAGGGAACTGGATGTCAGAGTTTTCATCACCAGGATCCCCAAAGAATGTAGATCTGAGCGAAGCATGAGGCTTTGGAACTACACATTAATGATGGTGTCCCAGACTCTGGTTGGGTAAAGAGCGAGTAATGGGTTTCAAACGAGAACATGGAATCCAGTTGGGTAAAGAGAGTATAAGGTTCAGGTAGTCTACAGACTCTGGTCTGGTAGGGAAAGAGTAATGGGGTTCAGGTGAGCATGTAAGTAAAGACAAGCCATTTGCTTCATCTGTCTTTTCATGGCCAAGTTCTGGGACATGGCTCACAGGTGGTCACACACGTGTCAGATCCCATCTTCCTCTGTGTCCTCTCTGTCCTAACTCTCGTCCCTTTTCTTCCCCATTCAGATTTTCTTGGCTTATACTGTGGAAGGATCCAGTTTTGTTTTTGGTGATGCACTGGTTCAAAGTGTTTTTGCTTTTCAGGTAATACCTGTTTTGTGGGCAGGAACGGCAGTGTCAGTGAAGGGCAGGGGAACAGAGCTGGGGATGATGTGTGCACACACAGCACACACCGTAGACTCTCTCACATGCTACATACGCTACCTCCATTCTTGTTGCAGTCTCTGCCCATCATTATTTTCTTTGGATGTGTGATGTCGATCCTCTACTACTTGGGCCTTGTGCAGTGGGTGATTCAGAAGGTAAGCCGTTTGGTTTCCATGAAAGGACCTTCAGCTTGGACCTGTCAGGAAAATGAATGAGTTTATACTTACATCGGGGGAGAAAGTTTATACATGGGATGTGGAGAATCAGAACCAATTTGAAAAGGCAATCTCTCTGAAGCATCCCGGGTGTCAGATGATTGTCCAGGCCTGAGATAGGCTGGAGGCAGAACATGGTAAAAAGTTCTTTCATACTGGGTTTAATTTGCTTGTTCTGGAAGCCACAAGGCCTGAGGTCTGGCTAATATGTTTGCAACTTGTTCTGTTACTTGAGCCACACTATTTCTCCAGCCTCAGTTTCTTTACCACCAAATGGAATAGCGGGGAGGGGTCTTGTTGGACACTATCCAAGACTCCTGCTAATGTTGAAGATTTATGTGTCTGGATTCTTGCAGATCGCCTGGTTCCTGCAAGTCACCATGGGCACCACTGCTGCAGAGACCCTGGCCGTGGCAGGAAACATCTTTGTGGGGATGGTAAGTACCCTGGAGCCTTCTGTTTTTCTAATCACTCAAGAACCGAGAACTTGGCAGAGAACAAATTTAGAAAGAGGATTTTCCCTCCCCCTTCCGTCCCCACCTTCTTCCTTCCTGTTTTTCTAAGACAGGATTTCATGTAGCACAGGCTGACCTCATAGTCACTATGTAGTTGGGGTTGACCTTGAATTCCTGATCTTCCTGCTTCCCCCTCCCAAGTGGTGGGCTCATTTTTCTTATGAAAAGCAGAGAAATAAAGACTCTGGAGAAGTCAATCCCTTATGAAAGAATCCTCAGAGGGGCAAGGAGAATGTAGTTCATTGATTTTATCCTTGATAAATGCACAGCCTGGACGCACTATCTAGAAGTCTGTCCTTACCCACTGATCCAGCTTCTTACACAGATATATAGGTGAATAAGTCTAAGCCTTATCCCCTTCAGGAGCCAGGAAGGATGGCTGAGCTACCTCTGGTCTTTTGCTGTGATTCCAGGTGATTTCCCAAGGTCTCTGAGGAGACAATGGCTTGTCTTGCTCAGGACTAACAGAGCTCTTCTTTGTACAGAATCTTAGTGCACCATCTTTATGGAAGAAGAGCAAGTGTTTGTGTGGAATAGGTGTCTTTCCCTTTTGCTGTGATCAAGTACTTTGGGAAAAAAAAGCATATTAAAAGAGAAATGATTTATTTTGACTCACAGTTTGAGAGTCCGGCCATCCTGTTGGGTAGAGTTTGATAACAGGAGCTTAAGGCTTCTGAATAATGCTTTTTTGCCCAGCATCCAGGACCCAAGCCTAGGGAATGATCCTACCCACTTTCAGAGTAGTTACCTGCTTTTTTTCCAATTTACCCAATTAAAATAATCTCTCACAAGCTGACCTATCAAGATAGCCCCTTACTAGAGATATGTTTTAGGCGATTCTCTCAATTACTGATAGTCAATATTAACCATCTCAGTGTCAAATCTATGCTATTGACTGGTCAAATCAACATTAGGGACAATAGTTTTTCAAATGAGTAAGACGTTAACATTGGGGTCTATTTCTCCCAAAGCCTGTGGCTGCTTATCTGCTTCTGATCTATTTTCATAGTAGTTCTGGATTCTTTTACTTTTATCATGACCTTACATTTTGTTAAAATTATCTCTAATCAGTTGAATTTTTCCAGCTAGACTGTAATCATCTAAGTGCAGGAACTTTGCATTAATGCTCTTAGTAGCTAATACATCCTTTTGCTGACATTCATTAAAGAATAAATGACCTCACAGATTGAGGGTAGATAATTTCTTCCTTGAATATTCCTAATTAATAAAAATTACAGACATTTCATTAAAAAATTGCATTACTTTTATTTAATAACCACCCCCTCTCTCTAAGTACTCATGTATCATGGCTCTCATGTGGAGGTCAGAGGATAACTTTTGAATATTGATTTCTTCTTTCCTTCAGTCTACCATTTAGGTTCTAGATATTGATTTCGGGTGTTCAGGCTGAACTTTCTTGCTGCCTTAACATTATTTTCTTATTTCATAAAGCATTAGCTTAGATAAGCGATTTTTGGTTCCTTTAAGTAGACATCTAGTGTGTGGTCAGCAAGTGGACTGTACTCTATAAGTTATTCACCAACTGCATGGACTTAGAGATGGCAAACAAAGTAAATTAACAGTTGTTCTCTATAGTATTCTATAACATGATATAGGAACACGTGAAAACTGGCCAGCAAGGAAATGGTTGGGCAGGATTTTACCCACTGGCTAGAACGGTGTGTTTTTGGTGGGTCCATTCCCTGCCTGGGCTAAGCATTTTGACATGAGGAGTAATACTCTCTTGGTATGTGACTATTTTCTTTGTTTTTAGACAGAGGCACCTCTGCTCATCCGTCCCTACCTTGCAGACATGACCCTCTCTGAAATCCATGCAGTGATGACTGGAGGCTTTGCCACCATAGCAGGCACAGTGTTGGGAGCCTTCATATCCTTTGGGGTGAGACACAGTCAACATACTTGCTCTTGGTGCACCCAAGTTGAGCCCTACAGTGGTGCTAATCTGCATCTGGCTTCACAGATTGATGCCTCGTCCTTGATTTCTGCCTCAGTGATGGCTGCCCCTTGTGCACTTGCCTTGTCCAAACTGGTGTATCCGGAAGTAGAAGAGTCCAAGTTCAAGAGCAAGGAGGGAGTGAAGCTGCCTCGAGGGTGAGCTGGGGACAATTCTAAGATGGTGTGCTATCCAGAGAAGCCCAGTTTGCCAGAGACTTCCAGTTTCCCCAAAGGAAGAAGGTCTGTCACCTTATGTCCTCTTAAGCTGTCTCTGCCTCCAGCTAATCATTTTCAAGTTTTGTTTTGTCTGGATTTAACCATCCCACCTGGCATTAGTGCCTTATTCAAATATTCCATGTCCTAGGTATCTGATCTTCATGGCAATAACATCTGAATCACTTCAGAGTAATCTCCACTATTATACTTACCAAGGATTCCCATCAGCCCTCAATCACAGTGGCTGGCTACCCACTTCTTCCACTTTAGGGTCAGTGGAGCTTCTCCTCTCCGAGGAGCTGAGACTTCTGTAGGTAGCCATATTCCTTTTCTATGCCCAAAAACCACAGGGAAGAGAGGAATATCCTGGAAGCTGCGAGCAATGGAGCCACAGATGCCATAGGCCTTGTTGCTAATGTTGCAGCCAACCTGATTGCCTTTCTGGCTGTATTGGCCTTTGTCAATGCTACCCTCTCCTGGCTGGGGGAAATGGTGGATATCCATGGACTCACTTTCCAGGTAAAGTCTCATAGGTGTTGGGCATCTGACCGTCGATATACTGAAAGCCTGAGGAGGAGAAGGGGTGGAGGAAGGAGGGGAGGCTAAGTGTCTGGAGTGGCTCCTGGCACTTGATCTTTGTTGTTCGCTCTTCCTTTCCTTTCTTTCTCCATCCCTCAGGTCATCTGCTCCTATGTCCTAAGGCCCATGGTTTTCATGATGGGTGTACAGTGGGCAGACTGCCCATTGGTGGCTGAGATAGTGGGAGTCAAATTCTTCATAAATGAATTTGTGGCCTATCAACAACTGTCTCAGTACAAGAACAAACGTCTCTCTGGCGTAGAAGAGTGGATTAATGGCGAGAAACAGTGGATTTCCGTAAGTGACAATCCAGCAAATTATAGAGCGAGACGTTTGGGCCGGGCATATCTGAGAAAAGGTACAATGTGCCACACAAGTATTTTGGGCCCACAGGTATTTCTCAGTGTCACAGCCTAAACACAAGACAAGCAGAAGAATGTGAGTTGGTCCCCAAGCTTCTGCTTCTCTGTGTTATTTCTCTCTTGCATTCAGACCCAGCTTTGTTCTATGAGATAATTGTTGCTTCCTTCCACTGGTACAGTACAAAGAACATATCTTCTCCTAGGTGTACTGATGTTCCTTTATTTACACATTCAAACCTCTATGAAACAATCTTTCTTCCATCTTTCTTTGCATCTCTAGGTCATTTTATCTGAATTATAAATTAGACTCCAGTTGGGCAAGGGGTCATGTAGTATTTCCATATCATGACAGCAGTTGTAACTCAGGGGCTGGTTATTTTCTGATCATCCTTTGAGTATTCCTTAGAACACTGTAAGAAAGATGTGTTGTAACCTGGAACTTCTAACACCGTTCTGATACACAGCAGGACTAAATTTATCTCCATGTTTTGCCCCCTAGGTGAAAGCTGAAGTCATTGCAACATTTTCCCTCTGTGGATTTGCCAATCTTAGCTCCATAGGAATCACACTGGGAGGCCTGAGTGAGTTGTTCAATTCCCCCAGGTCCTCAATGTGCCAGACAGATCCAGACTTTGCTCCCTGCAAAGCTGAGGCTAGAAAGACAAGCTGGAATGAAGTGGACCTCTCAGGCCACGTGTAACTCAGAGCTAATGCAGTCTGGCTGACTATGTACATGTATATGTATACGTGTATGTGTATGTGTATGTATATGTATAAGTATATGTATATGTATATGTATATGATGTATACGTGTATATGATGTATATGTGTATGTATATGATGTATACGTGTATGTGTATGTATATATATGTATATCCTTACCATCGATGTTTATCTGCCTGTTCTCCATTGTGCCAGGCACAAACAGGCTGCATTTTTATTTTCCTTATAAGGAAGAAGTTAAGAAAATGATACTAAACTGCCAAAAGTACTTTCTGACATTAACCTACTCAACATTCTTTAGTTTGACAACAGTGATGTTAGTGCAGGAGTTTTAAGATGCCCGGTGTAAATAGGAGACGATCTAGGGAAGAGAAGACAGTGAGCATCATACTTGTTGGTGAGAACTGAGTCCTGGCGCACAGAGGAGGAGTTAGTACTTAAAGTAGAGGTGTTCAGGGTGCTGACTATGGGTGAGGGCTGCAGGAATGTCAGAAGGGCAATGTGTGTGTGTCTGCGTGTGTGTGTGTGTGTGTGTGTGTGTGTGTGTGTGTGTGTGTGTGTCTGTGTGTCTGTGCTTTTCTCAGAATCCTGAGCTGAGCACTTGGAAGAGCCAAGGTAGAAATGGGTCTAAGAAGCAAAAGAATATGAAAAGAATGTTAAAATGCCATTTATGGTAACAGTATTCTGGGGTAGAGTCACTAAGTTTATGTCACTGATAGCTGATTAAACTGTGTGAAGGTGAAACAGTTTTCTTGGGTTTATCTTTTTCCTCTCTGTGAAACACTCATCCATATTACTGTATGTCTGCCACTTGATAGCTGGGACTCTGGCCTGGGGTGAGACAGATGCTGCCCTCTGTAGTCCGTTGGCTTAAAATGGTACATATAATTCCAGCCAGGACTTAACAGTGTAGATCTCAAGATGCCAACACAGGCATCTGTGCCTGCTTGAGCAGCTCAGAGCCCTGCTTGATTCAGATTTATCTCGAAGGGGTTCCAGAACCACTGAGGTGAGGCTCAGACACACATCCTTGATCCAGGAGAAGTCTGAGTTATGGACCAAGACTAATGAATGTGTGCACATCTTAAGAAAGCTTTTGCAGCACTGGGTGGTTTGTCAAAGAACGCTATTCGTAGGACCTGTTGTAGTTTTCTTTACCTTCTAATGGGGATCCATTAACAGCTATAAACCTTTGCTGTGTGATGAAGACATCAGTTGTTTCCTTTTGTTTCCTACAGCATCCATGATTCCCCAGCGGAAGAGTGACATGTGCAAGATTGTGGTCAGGGCCCTCTTCACAGGTGCCTGTGTTTCCTTCATCAGCGCCTGTATGGCAGGTAGGTGCCTAAGCACAGGATCTCTCCCAGAATCTGTATTTAACATCTGCAGTTGCAACCAAGCATTGCAGAACTCTGGGGTCTACGAGCCAATTCCTCCTCCTTGAAGTAAAACTTATCTTCCCCATGCAGGGATCCTCTATGTTCCCAGAGGTGCTGAAACTGACTGCGTCTCATTCCTAAACACAAGTTTCTCCAACAGAACCTATGAGACGTATGTGTGCTGCAGAGATCTTTTCCAGAGGTAGGCGAACACCAGGGTTCCCGCTCCCTCCTAGCACATCCTCTGACACGAAGGAACTTCTGGATGTTGGGAGATGGAGGTGTTGAGTATGGGGCTGTGGAAGCTGTGTGGAGTGTTTAAGACACAACATAGATGTTGGTGATGGATGTAGACTGGACCCTTCTCTTAGTAGGTTTTATCTTCATTAGTAGTCCTACTGTATGTTGTATCATCTGTTTATTGGTTGTATATAGGGGAAGGGAAAGACGTTTGGTCTCTTGGTTAAGAAGTTTCTGTGTTTATTGTGACTGAAATATAGGTAGTTGACAGGTGATGATTTTACAATGGCCTTAAAACTCAAGAGTTTTTGTTTTAAGATAGAAATAAAGCAGAGCAAGAGAGACAGATTTTAAACTTACAAGATAACCCCGAGCTCAGATAGTGTGAAAGTAATCTTGTTTACTCTATTCTAGAATAGGAAAGGCACCTGTCACTAACCTCAAGAAACTAGTTTTGGGACACATAAAAGGAAGGAATAAAGAAGTAGAATATTTGATGTTGTCCAAGCCAAAGGTACATGCTGGTAGTGACCTGCAGGTGAGTGGGCAGAGGTCTAGGAAGCAAGGCTGAACAGTTACAGAAAAGCCTCACATAAAGGCCTCAAGAAGTTTAACTTTGACCTGTAGGATTCTGGACACCAGCATGATTCGCTGTGCTTTACAGAAGAACGTTTGGTACAAGGAAAGTAAACACATTGCTGCAACAGTCTTAGCAAGAGAGAGCGAGATAGTTGACAGATACAGGCATTGGGCAAAGGGGAATTCACAGGGGTGGCCCTCAGCTGAATAGAAAAAAAGGTCCAGAGTTGTGGAGGAGAAAAATGATTTTTTTTTTACTTGAGCCAGTGTGTTGATCACAGGAAGTAGGAGTAAAGGAGAAAGCATGACCACTTCCGTTCTGGATATGCTAGTTTGGAAGTACCTGTGTGAATACCATATAAAGCCTCTCACAAGTCAGCTGGAGTCAGAGGCCCAGGAGAGAAATCAGAGCTGGAGCCTGATTAGGAAGTGACCTGTATGTCCATAATGTATCAGTGTACTTATCCAGATGTTAGCTGCCTCACAGGTTAAGAGACAAAGTTCTGCAAGGTAATTGCAAATTTCCTTCTTTGTTAAAGAGGACTTTATATACTGTATAGATTGTTTGTCTGGTGGAGTTCTAATGTGTATGTTCTCAGTGGATTTTTCTAAAGACATATTCTAAGAGTCATTAGCATCTAGAAACCAAAGGATGTGTTTTCAGAGGCTGAAAAAAGCCTCTCACAAAAGCTACTCACAAGCCAGTTGGTGTGTGTCTCAAGTAGTTGTTCAGATGCTACTCTTGCAGAGGGACCAACCGGCTGCTGTTATAGAGGAACTGGGTTCTATTTCCCCATGCACACTGAGTGGATTCCAACCATCTGCAACTCCAGCTCAGAATGGTCCCATGCTTAAGTCCCCTGCAGGCACCTGCACTCACATGCGCACACCTACATGGACATACAATTTGAAAAACTAACAGCTGGATCTGTCTGTCTGTCTGTCTGTATGTATGTATGTAATGAGAATAAAAAGTAGACATTAACTTGAGAGTAAAGGGGAATATGGGAGGGACTCCATGGAAGGCAAATGGGAGGGGCCAGAGGAAGGAAAAGGATAGGGAAAAGTGACATAATTCTGTTTCAGTCTGAATGAAATGAAAATCAAAAAATTGGAAGGAAAAAATACCATTGTCAATTTAAATTATACCAATGAAGTACAAACAGATTTTTCTTTCTCAGGAGGAAAGTGACCCTAGGTATTGGCTTAGATTTTATATTAAATTTAATTCTAGATCATTTATAAGGCCCACCATTTCTCAACTGTCTGGAAATGACATTTCTAACTGGACTGAGGCTGGGCACCGGGCAGACGATGGTCAGGGTTCTGTACCAGCATTACATAAAGTATGAGGAGCAAATCTTGTTTGGTTGGGTCTCATTTCACTGGGTATGGCAACAGATATACTCACAGTAGGTTTGTCCTCGGCTACCTGGAGAACTTGTTGATATTTTGTGCTGCCTTGTCTGTGTCTGACCCGTGTGTTCTGTCTTTATCATTTCAGTACTTGGCTGAACGGCACCAACATGCCTTCTTTCTCAGGCCCCTGGCAAGATAAGGAGTCCAGCCTCAGGAATCTTGCCAGCTGCTGTGACCTCTATACCAGCACTGTGTGTGCATGACAGTTCTTATAGAACAGATTTGCATTGCCAGATATATTGTCATGTACTTAAGCATCCCCTTCTCCCAGAACCACACTGAACTCCACAAAGTGAAAGTTCTGAGATCATTGTAGCTCTGGATAAAAATCAGCCCCCACCTTTCCGCTGGCCTGCCACATCCCGGATGTGAAATTCATTATAGATCCTCTTGAGCAAGAGTATACTGGATATGCAGTATAGGGGGAAATATGTGTGTGGTGTTAAGATCAGGGTTCAACCCCCGGCTAGGCCCAGAGTGGGGAGGATGGGGAACTCAGAATTTTTACTTAGTTTTAACTTGGGAATGGTGGCACTGCCCTGTGGTCTCTTACCTGTAAGCTCACAGCTAAGGGGTTTGCCTCAGATTCAAGGCAAGCCTGGCCCAAACCTCAAAGTATTTCATGGAAGCAATAGAGAAGATGACATGTCCTAGGGTGGGGTTGGAGTTGAAGGATATATTTTTAAAGTTATATGGGACACACATGTAAATATTTAATGATAACTTTTTTTTGTATTGCCAAAGATTTATAAACTCCTTTCATTTTCATACAGTATAAAAATCATTCTTTTAATAAAGTGTTTTTTAAATGGTACTTATTTTTTAATTGTGTGCCTCTGTGCAGGTGTGTGCACATGAGTGCAGGTGTACAGGTGCCCTGAGCTGGGGGCCACCTGGACCTGGGGTTACAGGTGGTCCTGAGACACTCAACATGGCTGCCGGAGACTGGACTCCTGTCTACTGAAGGAGCTGTGCCTACCTTAACCACCGAACCATCTTGTAAATCCCTGATGTGTGAAATGCTGAGGAATAACTGTTATTTAAAAGGCCCTGATTTTGATTTGGTATTTAGTGCCAGTTACCTGCACTTCAGGTTCATAGAGAATCCTTTAAAATAGTTTGGAACCATCTAAAGGAATTGCCCTGTAAAAAGCTGAGTTAGACCCTGAGAGGATTTCTCTGGACCGAAATGGATATGGGATGCTCACTCACACCAGGGCTACTTAACAGTCACTCCAGCATCCTCAGGAGTCTTGGCTTCAGCTCCTCAGTTAGGGGCCAAGTGTGGGTGACACATGCCTTGATCTCTGTGAATTTGAGGCCAGACTGGTCAACGTGGTGAGCTTTAGGACAGCCTAGGCTACATAGAGACCCTTCTCAATAAATAAATAAATAAATGAAAAACAACAACAAAAAACAGAAGGAAAGACAAAATAAAAATGCAAAAGAGACTCTGCTGTATGGCCTGGAGCTGGTGCCCTGCTGAAGAACCCAGGAGCTGTTCAGCGTCCAGCGTGGGGTGTGGCAGAGGCTGTAAAAGAGAGCAATGCTTCTGCAGAGTTATCCAGAACAGCCGCAGATCACAGAGACGCTGGGTGTCTGAAAACCTCGGCATGATTGGGTCATTATCAATAGGCTAGAGGCACGGAGGACAACCAGTCAGTAAATCCTTTGTTGTCCTCTCTGTGTGGACTTAGCAGATCAAATCCAGGGGTTCAGCAAGCAATTTACCAACTGAGACATCTCTCTAGGTCAAGAGTGGCTTTAAAAGTAATTAATTCATTTTACTGTGTGTGTATGTGTGTGCCTGTGTATGTGTGTGCCTGTGTATGTGTGAGTCTCTGTGTGTGTGTGTATCTGTCCAAGTATGCAGGCGTGAATGAGCAATCAGAGGATTGCAGTGTGAGAAGTCAGGTCTGTTCTGCCACCTTGTGGAATCTGGAGATTGTTCTCAGGTCTTTAACCTCTGTGTTAGCACCTCCCCCCCTTAGTCCATGTTGCCAATCCAAGACTATCTTTCTCATCACTATACACTGTCTCACGTCACCTACCCACGAGCATGCTCACTCAGTCTCCACACACAACTGCTGAGTTTCCTTAAATATCCATACCTTCCTGCTAACTGACCCTCCAAGGCCCCCATCCTTTCAAGTGAAAATAACAACAGCGTCATGGAAGGCTTGCTGTGGAAGATTCGGTATCTTCTCTCCAGCATCATCACTGGGACACAGAGATGCACAAGGGATGTTTGCTCTCTTTTCTCCTGGCTTTATTTTCTTCCACGTCTCCTGTCCTAACGTTGAACACTGCTAGAATCTGAATGTTTGTACCCCACCCATTCATATACTGAAATCCTGTCCAGGAGATGTTAGCATTAGAGGTGAGAACTTAGAGTGTGGTTAGGTCATGCGGGTGAAGTTCTCGTGAATAGGACCCATGCCCCGATGAAAGGAGCAGAAAACACTTGTCCTTCTGCCTGTTGCTGAGTGCTGGCATGTGTATGGAAGCAGGCCCTCAAACACCAAACTCCACTGCTCTCTTCTGGGATTTCTCAACCCTCAGGAATGTGAGGAAGACATTTCAATTGCTTAAATGTCATTTAATTTAAGGTATTTTGATTCTAGTAGATCAGGTAGACAAAGGCACATGCTTTTTTCATACTTCTACCATAGACAGGTTTTATTTTCTCCAGGGTACCGGGCACCTTGCATATGTCCAACCACTCTCCCGCCTTGTCTCAGAAAGGCATGGTTAGAGGATGGGTCCATTTGGGCTGGAGTTTGCTGAGAGGTACAGACTGAGAGTCCTTGCTCTGGTTAAGGTACAGGTCTAAAGATCAGAATTGATGGAGCCATGTACACCCTTAAATAATGATGGTATACCAGGAACAGGGGGAACCAGACCATCTAGTGGCTCCAGTGTGAAAACTAGCTCCTTGGAATGACCTGTCTAGTGATGAGAGGTTGGCCACCAAGGGTGAAGGTGAGGAAGCATTTGAAGAAGAAGGAGCTATGTCCAGGATTTCACACAGATTTCACATCTGAGAGATATCTATGGATATTCTCATGTACTGACTGAAAATGAGACGGGGTCATTAATTCACTTCAATCAGAAGCAAGGGTTTAAGTGAGGTGAAGGTATACAATAGCCAATAAGAATGTGCTTGTCCTTTCTTAGGATTCACGTGCCCAGTGACAGTCAAATAACAGTCTAGGGGCCAGCAACATGGCTCAGTGTGTAGCGACGCTTGCCCCAAAGTCCTGATGACCAGAGTCCAATTTCTGTTACCCATGCAAATCTGGAAGGAGAGGAATGACTCCACAAAGTTGTCCTCTGGTGTCTGCACTCACCCTGGACATGTGTGTACTCTCTCTTACACACACCATATGCACAAAAATATGTAAAGCATTAGAAAAAAATCTTGGCATCATGGTTAGCATAACATGCTCAGCCATTTTAACTTTGCCTCATAGAGTTTGGAGTGTATGCCAGGGTCGCCTGGCAGGGAAAATGGAAGTCCCAGCCAAGACGGCTACAGACAAGCTGAATCTCTATAACCTGAAGCTCATGCAGATGATTTTTAGCGACAGGAGAGAGAGCATCTGGAGATTTGCTGGGAACTGTTTTCCTCACAGCTTACATTTTCACTAGAACAAACGACTTGGATCAATTTTTAGAAAAGCAAAAGTTACATTTTTATTTATTTTTAAGGCTCAAAATTCTCTTTGTCCCTGTATCCAGGTTGGCATCTGTGGCAGTCATTAATAGATTATGCATGACTATTAGAATCGTTCCCATGTATTTAGAGCAAGAAGCTGAACAGAATACTGAAAGAATTTTTAATGAGCACAGAGAACTGGGGTTTTTGCTGAAATCATATTTCCTCTTGTCAAGAGCTGTTGCTCCCTCAAGAGAGGTAAACATTATGTCTTTGGAACTGAGTACCTCTTAGAAACAATTGGCAAAGATGGCTGATCCTCTTTCCA
The DNA here is from genome assembly GCF_963924665.1 of Micromys minutus. Lineage (NCBI taxonomy): Eukaryota > Metazoa > Chordata > Mammalia > Rodentia > Muridae > Micromys > Micromys minutus. The sequence continues at coordinate 29,776,371 of NC_137952.1, forward strand.
TGGCAACACGACTCAGATTTGAATTATTCATCACATGAAGGATATTTCCTCATGGCTAGGCAAACTCAAAGGACAATGTAGCAAATTCCCCAAAGAAAACATCATTATTCTTATATTTTATACCTGAGAGTTTCTTTCAGCATGTTTTTTGAGCAAATCTATGAAATCTGTCATTGGGCAAATTATCCTTTAGCTATAGGGCTATTATTCATAAAACAAAACTAATATAGAGTAATTTTCTTGGTTTCTTTCAGAGACAAGTCAAATATTTAAAAGGTTTAAAGACAGATAAACAATGTAAGGTGTCATCAAGAGCCACTCACTGCTGCCTAGTTATGTCACCTAGAGGGGATCACCATCATGTGGATTTCCTGGACCACTAGCTGTGTGGCTGGCCTATGCTGACTGTCTTAGTCAGGGTTTTACTGCTGAGAACAGACACCAGCACCAAGGCAAGTCTTATAAATGATAACATTTAATTGGAGCTGGCTTACAGATTCAGAGGCTTAGTTCATTATCATCAAATCAGGAAGTATGACAGCATCCAGGTAGGCATGATTCAGGAGGAGCTGAGAGTTCTACATCTTCTTCTGAAGGCTGCTAGCAGAAGGCTTCCAGGCAGCTAGGATGAGGGTCTTAAAGCCCACACCTACAGTGTCACAAGGACATTCTCACTCCAATAGAGCCACACCTCCAAATAGTGCCACTCCCTTGGCTGAGCATATATAAACCATTACATTTCACTCAATGGCCCCCATAGGCTTGTTCAAACATATGAGTTTATGGGGCCACACCTAGACATAGCATAATGCTAAATATATTTAGTCCAACTTCCAGAGTCCTCATAGTCTATAGCAGTCTCAGCAATATTAAAAGTCCAAAGTTCAAGGTCTCATCCAATCACTTAACTGTAATCCTCAAAGCAAGACAGGAAACCAGCTAAGCAAACTCAAAACTTTGCATCTCTATGTCTGATGTCAAAGCAGTCTTCAGATCTCCAACTCCCTTTTCATCTTTGTTGACTGCAACAAACTTCTTTCTGCTAGGCTGCTTCCACTCCCTTTTAGCAGCTTTCATCAGCAGATAGTCCATGGCTCTGGCATCTTAAACATCTTGGGGTCTCCAAGGCAACTTCAGTGTTACAGCTTCTTCTGGACTCCACACTTGATCTTCTGGGCTCCTCCAAAGGACTGGCATCACTTCTCCAGCTCTGCCCTCTGTAGCACTCTAGGCTCCGGTTGATCTACTTCACTGCTGCTGCTGTTCTTGGTGACCATCCCATGGTACCAAAATCTCCAATACGCTGGGTCTCCTGCTGCAACTAGGTTTCACCAATAGCCTCTCATAGTCTCTCTTTGTGGTGCTAGTCCTGGTTCATCAACTACAACTGAGGCTTCACCTTCACCAATGCCAAGTATCAGCTACTACCCCTTCATGTTTCAAAACCCGCACCACCTGGGTGACTCTTACACATTACCAAGTCTGGCTGCTAACATGAGGTGCAACCATGGCTGCCTCTGGAACAGAGCTTCTCTGTGCTTTCAGGAAACACCTTCCAGAAGATTTCACCTTGGTGATACTGGTCTCTTCTTAATTACTGCTAATTTCTTAGCCCCAGCTAAGAAATCGTCCCAGTAATGCAAAGGTTTTGCTTTAGTAGTTCTGGTATCTCGTTAATCACAGCTGATTCTTTAGCCTCAGCAAACCAAAACCACAGAATCTTTACAGTCAAAACAGCAATGGCCCTGATAAAAGTCTTTAATCTTCCCTCTGAAATTTCATGAGCCAGGCCTCTATCTTCTGCACTGTTCTCAACATTATCTTTCAAGCTCCTATAGAACATCCCACAGAGCTCTTAACATCCCAATGGCTTTTCCAGCCCAAAGTTCCAAAGTACTTCCACACAGTTCTCCCCAAAACATGGTCAGGGATATTCCACTATTCTGGTGCCAGTTTGTTTTAGAGCTTGTATTCCTGCACAAAACATCATGGCCAAGAAGCACACTGGGGAGGAAAGGGTTTATTTAGCTTATACTTCCACATGCTGTTCATCACCAAAGGAAGTCAGGACAGGAACTCACGCAGGGCAGGAACGTAGAGGCAGGAGCTGATGCAGAGACCATGGAGGAATGTTACTTATTGGCTTGCTTCCCCTGGCTTGCTCATCCTGCTTTCTTATAGAACCCAGGTCTACCAGCCCAGGGATGGCTCCACCCACAATGGGCTGGTCCCTCCCCCCCTTGATCACTAGTTGAGAAAATGCCTTACAGCTGGATCTAATGGAGACATTTCCTCATTTTTCTGTGATAACTCCAGCTTGTGTCAAGTTGACACAAAAACCAAATTGTTCTAGAATCTTCTTGGCCATCAGGGGCAGTTTTTAAAGCTCTCAGTTGACAAAGAAAGTGAATTGCCCTTGGCTGGGGGATGCCCAGGGACGGAGGGAAGTAGGTTAACTGTTGAACAGCTTGCTCACAGCAAGGTTTTCCTGTAGTCTCCTTTGCCTTGGTGTGATTACCAGTGTCAGGGCAGCCAAGAAGGAAAGTAGTTTCTGCTGTAGAAAGAGCTAGCCTTCACTCTGTGGGGCTGGGGAATGTGTGGGAATGGGGATAAGCTAAGAATGAACCTCAAAACTCCGAAGGCTGGGGAGAAGGACCGAGTGTTTTTAGAAGAGGATTCTTTGAGACGAGGGCATCTACATATGAACTTCTTACTCAGTGTTCTGGTAAGTATGCTCACACAGACACCCCCGAACATCAAGCCAAGTTTTCACTGAGTTTGCTGTGGTGGCTTCTTGAAATTGGAGGTGGAAATATCAGAAATACTGTACTGAAAGAAAATTGAAAGTGAGAATTTTAGAGGGAAAATCGATGATATTGAGACAGCTCTTTAAGACTTGGAAAGCTGCCTCCTGACTGTGCATTTTAGTGGAACATAAGATACGTCCTCTTAGTAAAGAATAAAAACTACTCTGAGGAAGGGCCTGATGCTGGGGCTTTTTAAAGTTGGTGACAGTAGTGGAGGATGCAGCTATAAAACCTGAATCCTTAATATCAATGCTGGTGATGGGATCCTAGACTTACAGAGGCCACGGAATAACACTTAACCATAGAAGCTAAATACTAGTTCTTCCTCTTAGCCCCATGCTCCCAGAAATAAGACTCAGATTCAAAATATATTTACAAAGTATGTACACCTTGGCCATATAGCTAGGCTCTTCTCTGATTAGATCACAACTTAAATTATCTCATTTATTATAATCCACATTCTGCGTCGCGGCTGGTTACCTGTGCTCAGGTACCATGCATCTGTCTTGTCACATCTTCCCAGGAGAATCTCCCAGTGCCTGGCTCTATCCCAGAATTCTTTCTGCCTCCCGGATGTCCCGCCTTCCATTCTACCTTTTCCTATAGGTCATGGTTTCTAAAGTGACAGGTGGTGCATCCACACAGTACACAGGATAATCTCTGTACACTTAACTAAGAGCACACACGGTCACTGCAGTGCACACCAGAGCCTGAGCAAGGGCAAACAGTCTTGACCTGCAAGGAAGTTTTACAATGATCAGCAGATTGTGGTACTTCTTTAAAAGTTTCTTTATACATTGGCATGAATGTGTGCGTGTTTGTGTGTGCATGTACTCTGACTATACCGTAGCACTGGTAATTAAGTAGTCACACAAGGATATAATTATCTTTTGTAAAGGATTCTATAAAATTATTAAAAAGTTAGAGGGCAGAAAGTATAGAAAGAGAAATTCTGCCAGGCACTGGAATGGTGGCCCAGTGGCTGAGTGTCCTCTCTGACAGAGGACCTGAGGTCAGTTTTCAGCACCCACACTGATGGACTCATATCTGCCTGCAACTATAGCTTCAAGAGGCTGGATGCCATCTTCTGACCTCCACGGGTAACTCAAAACATGTACACATACAATCACACACATGTAAATAAAATGGTAAAAAGTCCTTAGCAAATGAAGATAATCACTGATCAGCATAAAAAATTAACTTGAGTATTTACTTTTTCGAAGTCAGGAACACCAAGAAAAATTTCTTTCTTAGGATACGGAGTGTCTGGGAGGAGCTCACACTTTAGATGTGGTATGTGTGTAAACACCTCGTGTGAGTTAGTGTGAATTTTATGTTATTTTTTAAAACAATTAAGCACTCCAAATAGCTGGAAGGTTTCAAAAGGCTGGGTTCTTTTAAGGGATCCACCATGTTTCAAAGGAACATGTATTTTCTGTACAGCTGAGAGCAAACTCCTCCACTAGAGCTGATACTGTAGATATGACTTCGAGGCATTTCATTTATAGAAACCCTGCGTCTCCGTAAGCAGCTCCATTTCATCTAGTGGGGCCTCGGTCTAGCAGCCATTCCTGCTCAAACTTCAAAATTAAAAAATACTGGGTCTCAGAGAAAATGAGTGTTCTCCAAGATAGAGAAGGAAACACTCTCCAAGAGAAATAGTTGAAACTCTTCAGGGTCAGGCATGACAGATGAGGATGGGTTGGTCTCAAGACATTGTTTGTATGTCTCTTATCTGTCTGTCTGTTTGTCTGTCTATTGATCTGTATGTCAGTCTATCTCTATATATCAATCTATCAATCAATCTGTCTACCTATCTACCCACCTACCTACCTACCTATCTGTTTGGTTTAGGGTAGAAGCCGAGAAAACTCACTTCAGAGACAGAAGCTTAAAAATGAAAGCTTTATTGTCTGCTGACGATTGATTGATTGATCTGGACTGCATCCCTGTAGGGGGATTGTACAACATTTTTATAGGATAGGCTCACAAAGTGAGGAGGAATGGGGTGGGCTGTTGCATTGACCAATCATATTTTGACATCAGGGGTTACCATGGAAGTTAACATTGGTCTCTGGGCTTATCTGAATCACCGGGTTTCAGGGTCCTTGATCAGATTTTACAGTCAGGTCCCCTCCTGGACTCTAGTCTGGAATTTAGAATGATAAGGGAACAAAGGAGGAGTAAGCTGCACGTAGTCAATTAAGTCAAGACAAGCAAGACAGTTATGACTTGTGTGCTTTAGTTTAGACAACGGGATCAGAGCATCTTTCCCCTTTATATCTTTTCCTGGTTAACAGTCAAACATGAAATATCTAAAGAAGCAGGATAGGAGCTGGTTCTGGGGCCTGGGAACAGAAACTCAGTTTTGGCCCTGCCAGCAAGATGGAACTTGCTCCTGAAATGGCTGGACTCAGGAAACTAACATTATCTATCTACCTTCATATCTATCTATCTATCTATCTATCTATCTATCTATCTATCTATCTATCTATCTATCTATCATCTATCTATCTACCTACCTATCTATCTACCTATCTATCTATCTATCTATCTATCTATCTATCTATCTATCTATCTACCTACCTACCTACCTACCTGCCTTCATACCTACCTACCTACCTGTCTCTCCATCTATCTTTTCTTGATTCGGGGTTTCATATGTAGCCCAGGCAGGCCTAGAACTCACGATGTACATTAGACAGTGCTGAAACTCACAGAGACCTACTTGCCTCTGCCTCCACTGTGCTGGGGTTAGAGATGTGCAACACATCTAGCTCCTGAGATTAAAAAAAAGATATTATTTATTTTTCTCTCATACAATACATCCTGATCACACCTTCTCCTCCCTCCACTCCTCTCAGTTCTCCTTCAGCAACCCTCTCCCCCAGATGCCCCTTCCCGGTCCCCCTAGAAAAGAGAAGGCCTCCCAGGGATATCAAACAAACACGGCACAACAAGATGCTATAAGACCAGGCCCTCATACTCATGTCAAGGCATGGCAACTCAATGGGAGGAAAAGGGTCCCAAAAGCAGGAAAAAGAGAGACACCACACTCCTACTACCAGGAGTCCCCCAAAACACCAAGTCAACAACCATAATACATACAGAGTGGACCAAGTGCGGACCCACGCAGGCTCTGCCACTTCAGTCTCTGAGCTCCCAGGACTCCTGCTTAGTTGCTGCTACTGAGACTTTAAATCCTTGACTTTACCACCTACTCAGGAGGCAACAGCTTCCTATATTAAGTGGAATGACTGTGAGGTTGTTAAATACCCAAAGTTGAGTGGAGTGGTCCCTGCCTGTAACCCTGGTACTTAAGAGATCAAAGCAGAAAGATCACGAGTTCAAGACCAGCCTGGACTACAATAGCAAGGCTCTACTTCATGATCAATACATCCTTAAAAAATTACATAGTATGTTATCGAAGACAACAAAGAAAATGTGGCTGCCATTCTACCCATTGTAAGATTCACTGAAAAAGGTAAAACTCATCTCAAAATTCATTTTTGTTTTTTCTAAGGCAACTTGTCCTGTAGCCATCACTTTGCCTTGATGGATGTCACTCTTCCAGCCACTCAGCCTGGATTTTTTTGTTTGTTTATTTTTCCTGTATTACAGTCATATTTAACCAGTAGTTAGAATCTATCCCTTTTCTCTCCTGTCAACCTTTAGTCTTATATTTCAGAATCTTCTACCTAGACAATTGTCATCATCTTCTAGCTGGTCTCAAATCTCCCTTTATACTAATGCCACTCCTTTGTGTCCAGATCCTCCATGGGTCCATATTAGCCATGGATAAAATTCCTCAGCATGTATCAGATCTCTTCACTGTCTGGTCCTATGGACGCCAGGCTTAGCAAATTAAAATGCAAAGTTCTCAGTTAGCTTAAAATTTTAGTTAAGCCTAAAAAAGTTACACTAAATAGTTGCATGCAATATCTGGGGACACATTTCAGTGGATGAATTATTCAATGTTTATGTGGAATTCTAATTTAACCAAGTGTCTTGCTTCTCAAACCCACATGGCCGCTTACCCACTTAATGACTCCACACTCTCTGTGTTCTCAGAGACACAAAGTCTGTTCCAGGTCTCATGCTGTTCATCTGTTCTCTTGTCTTGAAGTGACGAAGGAGAAAAAGTAAAGCCATTGCACTCAGTCCCAGAGGGTGGCACAACACCCTCTCCTTTTAACATGAAGCCGTGTTGAATTTTGTCAAATGCTTTTTCAGCATCTAATGAGATGATCTTGTGGGTTTTTTCTTTGAGTTTGTTTATTCAGTGTGTACTGGCTAGTTTTGTGTCAACTTGACACAGGTGGAATTATCACAGAGAAAGGAGCCTCAGTTGAGGAAATGCCTCCATGAGATTCAGGTGTAAGGCATTTTCTCAACTAGTTATCAAGTGGGAAAGACCCAGCCCATTGTAGGTGGTGCCATCCCTGGGCTGGTAGACCTGGGTTCTATGAGAAAGCAGGATGAGCAAGCCAGGGGAAGCAAGCCAGTAAGTAACATCCCTCCATGGCCTCTGCATCAGCTCCTGCTTCCTGACCTGCTTGAGTTCCAGCCCTGACTTCCTTTGGTGATGAACAGCAATGTGGAAGTATAAGCTGATAAAACTCGTTCTTCCCAAATTTGCTTATTGGTCATGATGTTTGGGTATCATACAATAGAAACCCTGACTAAGACAGTATATTTGCTTTTTTTGTTTGTTTGTTTCAGAGCTTTTAGGTGTGCAGTTAAGATGCCAGTAGATGCTCTCTCCAGTTTCTTTATGGAGGCACTCAGAGCTATGAATTTTCCTCTTAGCACTGCTTTCGTTGTTTCCCATAAGTTTGGGTATGTTGTGCCTTCATTTTTATTGAATTCTAAAGAGTCTTTAGTTTCTTTCCTTATTTCTTTCTTGACCAAGTTATCATTGAGTAGAGCACTGTCAGCTTCCATGTGTATGTGGGATTTCTACAGATTTTAGTGTTTTTGAAGACCAGTCTTTTCTTAGTCCATAGTGATCTGATAGGATGCATGGGATGGTTCAACATACCCAAACTTATGGGACACAATGAAAGCAGCACTGAGAGGAAAACTCATAGCTCTGAGTGCCTCCAAAAAGAAACTGGAGAGAGCATACAATAGCATCTTGACAGCACACATAAAAGCTACAGAACAAAAAGAAGCAAATATACCCAAGAAGAGTAGAAGGTAGGTAATAATCAAACTCAGGGCTGAAATTAACCAAACAGAAACAAAAGGAATTATATAGAATCAACAAAACAAGGAGCTAGTTCTTTGAGAAATTCAACAAGATAGATAAACCCTTAGTTAAACTAACCAGAAGGCACAGAGACAGTGTCCAAATTAACAAAATCAGAAAAGGGAGATATAACAACAGAAAATTCAGAAATTCTCAGATCCTACTACAAAAGCCTATACTTAACAAAACCAGAAAATCTGGATGAAACTGACAACTTTCTAGACAGATACAAGATACCAAAGTTAAATCAGGATCACATAAACCATCCAAACAGTCCCATAACTCCTTTTTTAAAAAAGTATTTGTTAAGATTTGTTGAGATCTATTTGTGAAAATAATTAGAGGTTGGGTAAGTCACTAACATAGAAGGTAAAGGTTGTTCTAAAGTTACTTTCTGCACTTATATATAATCTTAATAAAGATTTGGGGTCATATTGCTTAATCTAGTATAAACTACTATATATATATACATACATTTTTTGGCAGGATTTAAAAACCTTTTTTTAATTGAACAACTTTATTTTAAAAAACAAAGATAAATATGCAAATTTTAAGCATTTATGCATAAAAGTATGCAAATACATTTTTGTCAGTACTTGATTTTTTTAAAGGTTTTATAGTATGCATTAAAATATTACTAGTTACAATGAACATAAAGTATATGTAAAACAAGATGTAACCTGAAATTAGTCAAAGTTTTGGTGTGTAAAGATTAAGCATAATGGTTTTTCATTTTCTTTTCTTTCTTTCTTTCTTTTTTTTAGCCTTTGTTTTTTCTTGAACTTCATATAGTCTGTGAGTTGTTTCTGGGGTGTTCAGAGCTTTCTGGGGTTAGTATCCAGTTATCAGTGACTGCATATTATGTCTGTTTTTTTGTGACTGGGTTATCTCACTCAGGATATTTTCTAGATGCATCCATTTTCTTCAGAATTTCATAAAGTCATTGTTTCTGATAGCTGAGTAGTACTCCATTGTGTAAATATACCACAATTTTTGTATCTATTCATCTACTGAAGGACATCTGGGTTCTTTCCAGCTTCTGGCTATTATAAATAGGGCTGCTATGAACATTGTGGTGCATGTGTCTTTGTTGAATGTTGGTGCATCTCTGGGGTATATATATGCGCCCAGAAGTGGAATAACTGGGTTTTCAGGTAGTACTATGTCCAATTTTCTAAGGAACCACCAGACAAATTTCCAGAGTGGTTGTACCAGTTTACAACCCCACCAACAGTGGAGAAGTGTTCTTCTTTCTCCACATCCTCGCCAGCATCTGCTGTCATCTGAATTTTTTATCTTAGCCATTCTGGTTGGTGTGAGGTGGAATCTCAGGGTTGTTTTGATTTGCATTTCTCTGATGGCTAATGATGTCAAGCACTACCTTAGATGTTTCTCAGCCATTCAATATTCCTCAACTGAGAACTTTTTGTTTATCTCTGTACCCCATTTTTTTAATAGGGTTGTTTGAGTCTCTGGTGTCTAACTTCTTGAGTTCTTTGTATACCTTGGATATTAGCCCTCTATCAGATGTGGGGTTGGTAAAGATCTTTTCCCAATCTGTTGGCTGCCATTTTGTTTTCTTGACAGTGTCCTTAGCCTTACAGAAACTTTGCAATCTCATTAAGTCCCATATGTTGATATTTTACCTTAGAGCCTGAGTCATTGTTGTTCTGTTCAGGAAATTATCTTCTGTGCCTATGTGTTCTAAGGTTTTCCCTACTTTCTCATCTAATAGTTTCAGTGTATCTGGTTTAATGTGGAGATCTTTGATCCACTTGCATTTGAGCTTTGTACAAGAAGATAAGAAAGGGTCTATTTTCATTCTTTTGCATGCTGAGTGCCAGTTGGACCAGCACCATTTGTTGAAGAGGCTGTCCTTTTTCCATAGAATGTTTACAGCTCCTTTGTCAAAAGCCAAGTGAACATATATGTGAGGGTTGATTTCTGGATCTTCTAGTCTATTCCATTGATCCACGTGCCTATATCTCTACCAGTACCATGCAGTTTTTAGCACAATTGCCTTGTAATATAGATTGAGGTCAGGGATAGTGATTGCCACAGATGTTTTCTTGTTGTTGAGGATGGATTTCGCTATTCTAGGTCTTTTGTTATTCCAGATGAAATTGCACATTGCTCTTTCCAACTCTATGAAGAATTGGGTTGGAATTTTGATGGGGATTGCATTGAATCTGTAGATTAATTTTTGTAAGATGGCCATTTTTACAATGTTGATCCTTCCAATCCATGAGCATGGGAGATCTTTCCATTTTTGGAGATTTTCCTCGATTTCCTTCTTTAGAGATTTGAAGTTCTTGTCATACAGGTCCTTCACTTGCTTAGTTAGAGTCACACCAAGGTATTTAATATTGTTTGTGACTATTGTGAAGGGCATCTTTTCCCTAATTTCTTTCTCCGCATATTTGTCCTTTGAGTAGAGGAAGGCTACTGATTTGTTTGAGTTAATTTTATATCTGGCCACTTTGCTGAAGTTGTTTATCAGCTGTAGAAGTTCTCTGGTGGAATTTGTGGGGTCACTTATGTACACTATCATGTCATCTGCAAACACTGATGTTTTTACTTCTTCCTTTCCAATTTGTATCCCTTTGATTTCTTTTTGCTGTCTAATTGCTCTGGCCAGGACTTCCAATACTATGTTGAATAGGTAGGGGGAGAGTGGGCAGCCTTGTCTAGTTCCTGATTTTAGTGAGATTGCTTCAAGTTTCTCACCGTTAAGTTTGATTTTGACTATTGGTTTGCTGTATATTGCTTTTATTATGTTTAGGTATGGGCCTTGGATTTCTGTTCTTTCCAAGACTTTTAACATGAAGGGGTGTTGAATTTTGTCAAATGCTTTCTCAGCATCTAGTGAGATGACCATGTGGTTTTTTTTTCGTTGAGTTTGTTTATATGATGAATTATGTTGATGGATTTCCATATATTAAACCATCCCTGTATCCCAGGGATGAAGCCTACTTGATCATGTTGAATGATCATTTTGATGTGTTCTTGGATTCAGTTTGCAAGGATTTTTGTTGAGTATTTTTGCATCAATGTTCATAAGTGAGTTTGGTCTGAAGTTCTCTTTCCTTGTAGGGTCTTTCCCATAACTCCTAAAGAAATAGAAATAGTCACCAAAAGTCTTCGCCCCTCAAAAGCCCAGGACCAGATGGGTTTAGTGCAGAATTCTTCACAGAAGACCTAATACATTGGTATTCTCCAAACTATTCCACAAAATAGAAACAGAAGGAACATTACCCAGTTCCTTCTATGAAGCCACAATTATGTTTATACCTAAACTACACAAAGACCCAACGAAGAATGAAAACTTCACACCAATTTCTCTTACGAATATTGAATCAAAAATACTAAATAAAATTCTCTCAAACTGAATCCAAGAGCACACCAAAATGATCATCTATCATGATCATGTAGGCCTCATCCCAGGGGGTGCAGGGATGGTTCAATATAAAAAAAAATCCATCAACGTAATTCACTATATAAACAAGCCCAAAGGGGAAAAAAAGCATGTGATCGTCTCATTAGATGCTGAGAAAGCATTTGACAAAAATCAACACCCCTTCATTTTAAAAGTATTAGAAATATCAAGAATTGAAGGTCCATACCAAAACATAGTAAAAGCAATATACAGCAAACCAGTAGTCAACATCAAACTAAATGAGAGAAACTTGAAGCAATCCCACTAAAACCAGGGACTAGACAATGCTGTCCACTCTCTCCCTACCTATTCAATATAGGTACTGAAAGTCCTATCCAGAGCCATTAAACAACAAAAGGAGGTCCAAGGGATATAAATTGAAAAGGAAGAAGCCAAAATATTATTATTTGCAGATGCTAAAAGAGTATACTTAAGTGACCCCAAAAATTTCACCAGAGAACTCCTACAGCTGATAAACAACTTCAGCAAAGTGACTGGATATAAAATTAACTCAAACAAACCAGTAGCCTTCCTCTACTCAAAGGATAAACAGGCTGAGAAAGAAATTAGGGAAATGACACCTTTCACAATAGTAACAAACAATATAAAATGCCTTGGTATGACCATAACCAAGCAAGTGAAAGATCTGTGTGACAAAACTTTCAAGTCTCTGAAGAAAGAAATTGAAGAAGATCTCTGAAGATGGTAAGATCTCCCATGCTCATGGACTGTCCAGATTAATATAGTAAAAATAGCCATCTTGCCAAAAGCAAGCTACAGATTCATTGCAAACCCCATAAAAATTCCAACTTAATTTATCATAGAGGTAGAAAGAGCAATTTGCAAATTCATTTGGAACAACAACAACAAACAGGATAGAGAAAACTATTCTGAACAATAAAATAATTCTGAGGGAATCACCACCTCTGACCTTAAGCTGTGTTACAGAACCATTGTGATAAAACTTTATGGTATTGGTACAGAGACAGGAAGGTAGCTAAATGGAATAGAACTGGGGACCCAGAAAGGAATCCACACACCTATGGTCACTTGTTCTTTAACAAAGGAGCTTAAACCATCCAGTGGAAAAAAGATAGCATTTTCAACAAATGGTGCTGATTTACCTGGCTGTCAGCATGTAGAAGAATGCAAATCAATCCATTCTTATTGCCCTGTATAAGTCTCAAATCCAAGTGGATCAAGGACCTCCACATAAAATCATATACACTCAAACTAATAGCAGAGAAGGCATTGAAGAGCCTCGATCACATGGGCACTGGAGAAAATTTCCTGAACAAAACACCAGTGGCTTATGCTCTAAGATAAATATTCGACAAATGGGACCTCATCAAATTGAAAAGCTTCTGTAAGGTAAAGGACACTTTCATTGGGACAAAACAGCAGCCAATAAATTGGGAAAAGATTTTTTTCTAATCCTATATCCAGTGGAGGGTTATTATTTAATGCATACAAAAACTCAAGCGGTTAGACTCCAGACAATCAAATAACCCTATTTAAAAATGGAGGACAGAGCTAAACAAAGAATTCTCAACTAAGGAATATCAAACGGCTGAGAAGCACCTACAGAAATGTTTAACATCCTTAGTTATTGGGGAAACATAAATCAAAACAACCCTGGGATTCTACCTCACACCAGTCAGAATGGCTAAGATAAAAAACTCAGGTGACAGCAGATGCTGCTGAGGATGTGGAGAAAGAGGAACACTTCTCCATTGTTGGTGGGGTTGCAAGCTGGTTACAACCACTCTGGATATCAGTCTGGAGGTTACTTAGAAAATTGGACATAGTACTAACTGAGGACCCAGCTATAACACTCCTGGGCATATACCCAAAATGTTTCAACATATAACAAGGATCCATGCTCCACTATGTTCATAGCAGCCTTATTTATAATAGCCAGAAGCTGGAAAGAACCCAGATGTCCTTCAACAGAGTAATGGATACAGAAAATGTGGAACATTTATACAATAGCGTACTACTCAGCTATTAAAATCAATGAATTCATGAAATTCTTAGGCAAATGGATGAAACTAGAAAATATCTTGAGTGAGGTAACTCAATCACAAAACAAAACAAAAACAAAAAACACACATAGTATGCACTCACTATGTGGATATAAGTGGAGCCCAAAAGCTCAGAATACCCAAGATACAATCTACAGACCATATGAAGCTCAAGAAGGATGAACAAAGTGCAGATGCTTCAGTCCTTCTTAGAAGGGGAACATAAATATTCACAGGAGGAAATACAGAGACAAAATTTGAAGTTGAGACTGAAGCAAAGGCCATCCAGAGACTGCTCCATCTTGGGATCCATCCCATATACAGTCACCAAACCCAGACAATATTGCTGATGTCAAGAAGTGCATGTTGACAGGAATTTGATATAGCTGTCTCCTGAGAGGCCCTGCCAGACCATGACAAACACAGAGGCGGATGCTCACAGCCATCCATTGGACTGAGAATGGGATCCCCAATGGCGGAGTTAGAGAGCTCCTAGGCACTAAACCACTATCCAGAGTACACATGGCTGGACCCATGTCTTCATCTGCACATGTAGCAGAGGATGGCCTTGTTGGGCATCAATGGGAAGAGATGCTTTTGTTCCTGCTAAGGCTCGATGCCCAGGTGTAGGGGAATGTCATGGTGGGGAGGCAGGAGAGGGTAGGTGGTGGGTTGGGTCGCACCCTTATAGAAACAGGGGGAAGGGGGTACCCAAAAGCTCAGAAGATAAACCGGGAAAGGGGTAACATCTGAAATATAAATTAAATATATTCAATAAGCAAAAAATTCCAGCAAGAACAAAATAATGGGAGAAAAATATCAAAGAATTTCAGAATTCTTAGCACTTGCAGCCTGATTCACTAGGGAAGATCCACCCAAGAATATAAGCAGAAAATTGAGACCTGATAGGCAAAAGGAAACATTGGTTTTCTGTAGTGACACTGTTGGCCACCAGGTGGCAGGGCTGCATCAAAGGGGTCAATTAAAACAGGGTTACTCTAAGACAATTGGCTCAGTAACATTCTAACTTGTCAGGCTCTAGGGGATATTGGGGGAATCTAGGTGGGGAAGGCTTTTTTTTAGAGCAAATTATAAGTGTAGTTGTTGTAGTGGACACAAAGTTTCTCTCATGTAGGCATTCTACAAACATGCTTCCGTAATTGAAAAACATTATATTTGTGTATGAGTGTTTTGCCTACATGTATGTATGCATGTGCTCTAAGTGAGGGTTTGTGTGCTTAGAAGCAAGAAGGGATCAGTGGATCCCCTGGAACTGGGGTTACAGATGGTTGTGAGCAGCTGGCTATACGGGTGCTGGGAGCTGAACCTCAGTCCTCTGCAAGAGCAGCAAATGCTCTTAACTGCTGAGCTACCTCTTCAGCCTGGTGGAAGTTTTTTATTTGGTTTTTAATTTTAATAATGTTTTTGTTAATTCTTTGAAAATTTCATACTCTGTGTTTTTAATTTTTTTTATTTTATATTTTGATATAATTACATAATTTCCCTTCTTATCTTCCCAAAACTCCTAATCACACCCTTCCTTGTTTTTTTTTCAAATTCATCTCCTTTTTATATTATATAATCTTTTTACATTATATACACAACACACATATGTATACATACACACACATATATATACACATATATGCATATATATGAGTGTGTGTGTGTGTGTGTGTGTGTGTGTGTGTATGTGTGTATGTGTGTGTAGGTTGAAGTCTCCTAGGATTTTCCTACCACTGCCTTGTCTGAGATGATTTTGAAGATGAGGCTCTGGAACAGCCAGAGACCTGCTGATAGTCCCCCTGTGTAGGCTTTCCTAGAGAAACGTCTAAGCCCCATGATGGCGCTTCCGGAGTCAGTGCTGCATGTGATTCAGGCAGAAGATGTTTAGTCAAAGTAATTTGGTCTCAGAGGTCACACTGTGTCACCTCCATATTCGGATGAATTATCGCCTGAGGCTAAACCCTGCCTGCCCTGTTTGTCAGCCCTCAGTGTGGCAGCCACCAGCCCGGGGAGCCCACTAACCTCGGCCCTGGCAGTGTTTTACTGACAGATAGCCTCAGTTTTCTCTCGCTCTGAGGAAGAGATTTCTGGGTCCCCCATAAGCCGAAACAGATGAATTCGGACCCTATTTTATTTTGTGAGAAGTTAAAAACCTAGCTGTTGTGGACATACAATACATTTTTAATGGGAAACAGTTCTTTATGTCAGAACCAATAAGATGAGCATGAGTTTGAAAGTTATGAGCGAACATTCTTTCATATTTCAAGTTTGGAGGGATAGCTATGCAATTTATGAAGCTCCCCAGCCTTCTTCCTGTAGGAATACAGAAATGTCTGTTTTTCCCCTATGAGTATATAAATTTCCAGTTTCCCCCACATAATCCATAATCTATGTACCTTTAGTGGATATTAAAACAAAGACGGGTTCATTTGCTAGTGACAAGGTCTTAGTAGCAAACAGGCCACTGTAAGGTTTTTACCCAGTTCAGTTTTTATGTTAAAAAAGAACTTTAGTTTACCCTGGGCATTTGACCCAAGCCCTAAAGGCTAGTGATATCTACAGTTTTTGAAAATTCACAGCCATTCTATTTTAATCACTGGATTGGATTTTCCCCTATGACCTGAAACTCTTCAACCCTAATGCTATCAATTGCCTCAACTTCTTGAAGAATTTTGAATTTTGGGAAAAATCTTGGATCCTGCTGAAGCTGAATTTTTCAGTGCTTGATGTGAAACCACGTGTTTCCAAAGGACAGACAGTGCCGCCTGGCTGCAGGCCCGAGTGAGCAAAACCTGACAATATTGAAGGACACACCCTGCCCGAGTCTCCTGATACCTGATATGGCTGGCAGGACAGCTCCTGGTTCACCCCATAGAACTGCCAGCCGCCGTGGCAAGGAAGCAGCCCCAATTAAAGAAAAATGTTTTGGAAGGCATGCATGATGATCCGTTATCACCAGGATTGATTGTAACGGTGTCAATCACTTAACAGTTGGTCTGTACTGTTACTCCCTAACTGGTGTAACTTGGATCCACATCTTTGTAGTCTCTTCCAAAATGCCATTACTGGAAACCATAAGCTGGGCCCAGGTCCTCTTCCTGTTGTGGGGAAAATCCACAGCTGCCAAAAAAACGATTGGCATGCCAAGTTTTCACTCTTTGGAGGCCAGTTCTTTAGCATTCGTGGATCCCTTGAAAAGCACAGCAACTCCTCCAAAACAGCCTTCTAGATAGAGTACGTGTTTGGTTGTGAGCATTGAACAGTTGTCTTTCAGACTGTAGTGCATTCGCAGGGTGCGGGTGCCCACACTTCCTCCTTCCTAAAGCCACAGAGCAGACTTCGTTCCACCTGCTCTAGTTACTGCAGCTCCCCACGAGGCAGAAACTCTGTGCCTTGCTGCTGAGTGACAGGCACCCCAATAATATTTTGTAAGCTACTGTCAAGAGATGTAAAATGGTGCCAGAGAAAGTCCTTAGGATGTCTGAAAAGAAATAAGCTACCCAAAGGCAAGGGATTGTCCACCATTCGGTAATTGTTATCTCAGAAGATAGTCATGAGCTATTTTTATTCTCTCTCACTTAGGGTTTCTATTGCTGTGATGAAACATCGTGATCAAAAACAACTTCAGGAAGGAACCCCACAGCTTATATAAGTCCATTAATGAGGAATGTTAGTGCAGGAACTCAAGCAGGGCTGGTACCTGGAGTCCCAAGATGGTGCAGAGGCCATGGGGGTAATGCGGGGTACTGGCTTGTTTCTCATGGCTTGCTCAGCCTGCCTTCTTATATTGACCATGACCACTAGTTCAAGAGTGGTACTGTCTTCAGTGAGCTGGGCCCTTCCACAGTGATCATCAATCATGATAATACCAAACAGGCTTGTCTGCAGCCCAATCCAGTGGGGTGTCTTCTTAATTGAGGTTCCCTCTTCCAAAATGACTTTAATTCATATCAAGTTGGCATGAAACTAGTCAGTACAGTATACACTCCCAGAAACTGTAAAGACCTGTTTGATCTATCTCCATCCTAACAGAGGAGTTGGAACCAAACCAACAAGATGGTAAATAACATACATTTCTCCCATTGGTTAACCTATCTTCACCATCAGATTTCTCAGACTCTCAAACTCTTGGCTGGGTCTCTATAGAGTTTTTTTTTTTTTTTTTTTTTTTTAACTGTTAAGGCATTTCCCCTTGAGAGAAACTTACTCCTGCTGGCAGTCAGTTCACTTCAAGCTTTTCTGATGGCTGATTACCTGGATCGCCAAATTTCAAACTCAGGCACCCCTCACCCACCAACTGAAGTACCTTAGCACGCCTGCCTCTTAGGCTGCTTTGCGAGCCTAGTAGCCAGGGTTCTTTAATTTGTGGTGACTTGAATCCTGATCCTAATTATCTTGTAGAAAGCGTTGCTGACACTCCCACCACACAGTCTGGACCTACGCTGTCGGGAATCCACGTTTCAATGGCTGGTGACTTTGCTCCCATTGAAAGAAGCCTGAGGGGTGCTGTGTGTACCCCTTGTATCTCTTGTTAGATGTGGGCACAGGTGAGAGCACCAGATACTGATTCAATAACACAACCACAGCCTCATTTACCTGTGCGGCAAGGCGGGTGTCTAGCATGGCTCTGCTCCAACCCCTGATCTGCCTCTGCAGGGTACCTGCTGCTGTTGGAGCTTGTGCAAGAGTTTCCCTGCTGGTCGGACACCTCTACTTTGGTCCTTTGTAAACAAACAAGAGCATGCGATCCCCAGGGGACATCCCATCATGCTCTAGAACTCAAGTCTCCGGATCTCGTCCTTCCTCACATCAGTCTAATTGTCTGTGGACCACTGCCAGCTCGTCTCCTCAAAGGAAGCTGGTGTCCGCGGGGAGCGGACGCAAAGCTAAGTTCCCGGCTTGGTAAGAATGCTCTCTCTACATCCGGGTGTCTTCTAGTGAGATGGGGTTTTGTTTTGCGTCATGATAGACTGGATTTCTAGCAACCCTCCCGTTCCTGCCTCCTAACAAACACACACACCCCCATTTTTCCACCTCCCTTCAGTGCTAATCCTGAGATACGTCAGGACTGTCTGTCCTGTCTGTCCACACACCTCAGGTAGGCTAAGGTTCTAAAAGCTTCATTGCAGATGGAGAATATTAGCTTTTGGGGGCAAAAAGTGAGAATTTCAGTGATCAGGATTGTTCCAAATCATAGGACTTTTAAAAAAATAATCCATTGAAACATTCCAGAATGTTCCATTTGGATTAGAGTATTTGGAGCCTAATTGAAGCAAAAGTGACCTTTCTTGTGTGGTTGCAGGCTAGACCAGTTTCCCTTACTTGGATGGCTGCAGGGTAGACCAGTTTCCCTTATCTGTACCCTTCTCACTGTTCAGTCTCCTGAGGTTTCCCTGAGGTCCAAATGTGGGCTGCGTGGATCAGAGCAAAAAATGCTGATTCTCTTGCAGCAGTTTTTATCGGATACAAACAGCACTTTCTTCATTTTACCAGCTAGTGTATGGTCTACCAGGAGGACAAGAATGAACACGTCATTATTCAGGTCAATATTCCGCACCATCTGAAGTCAAAAGTCCGCACTTGTTTGAGTCATCCTGTTAGGAACAGTATGCCCACACTTAGCTATAGGCATTTGCAGGGAGCTTCAAGAAACCCGGTAAAGTCACATCCTTGCACATTTTAAAAACAAAACTAGCTTTTATAATTTTCTTCTCTCATATTTACTGAATTCAATCACAATGTATTTTCAGAAGTCACCCCACACACTCAGTAGTTGTACCGAACTGGACTTACAGTGAACTGAACTGTCACGTTTGAGACGGTGAGTGACAGTTAGGAACCAGAGGGATCACAAGAAGAATCCCTCCAGTTGTCTTTAAGATTATTTATTTATGTATATGAGTGCTCTATTTGCATGTGTGCCTGCATGACAGAAATGGACAACAGATTCCATTACAGACTGTTGGGAGCCGTTATATGGTTGCTGGGAATTGAACCTAGGATCTCCGGAAGAGCAGGCAGTGCTCTAACCACTGAGCCATCTCTCTAGCCTGCTCTTCCGGTCTTGATTTCCTTCTGCCCAAAATGCCAGCCAGCATAATTAACCAGGTCACTTGTAAAAGAATTGTACCGTGTTTTCTAAGTAACATATCACAAATAAGACTGTTAGACTGTTGAAAGAGGTTAGTGATCTATGCCTGAAATACAATCCCTTAGTGACCTATGAATAAGTCACTAAAGATTTTGGTTTTTTTTTTTAAAATCGATACAATGTAACTTTTTAAAGCCTCATCGTCATGGATATAGTTCCAAGGATATGGAAAAGTGAGATGGCAGGACGGGATTTCCCTACTATGGAAACTTAGTTGCAGATTAATTAACTTAAGAGCTCCCACATCACTTACACAGTTACTGCCCATGCAATTAGGTTCACTCCTCCTCTCCTAACCCCCAGGCTTGGCTCTCTTTCAGTGAGTCAGATCTTTCTGCTTAGTGGACAGGCTCGCTAACTTTTCTCCGCTGACTCATCCAGAATCTTTTCCTGTGGTGCATGTCAAGGACCTAGGCAGGGGCCCCAGGAGGCTCCAAGGGACTCTTCAGGCTGTAGTGTTGGCAGCGGGCACTGCTGAGTTGCATTTTCTGCTGCCAGCGACACACTGACCTTAGCTTATCAAAATAGCTTTACTCAGAAGCAACTCCTAAGCTCGAAAGCAGGACAGCGTCCGGCAGCCACGCATCCCACTTCAGAATCACATCTCACCTTATAACAAAAATGCTCTTTCTTGTCATAGCCACCACCCCCAGCATGTTACCATGGTCATCTCTTATGATAGATGAACCTTTCTCATTTCCCTAGGGAGATCTTTCTTATTAGAAACTGGGAAAATGTCAGAATTCCACTTCTTCTTCTTCTCCTCCTCCTCCTCCTCCTCCTCCTTCTTAATCTTCTTCTTCTTCTTTCTCCTCCTCCTCCTCCTCCTCCTTCTTCTTCTTCCTCTTCTTTTACCGGATATTTTTAAAAAGCATGTTAGATTCCCAAGTTTTCAGGAAATGTGCCATCAAATGAATTTTTAGTGCTCATGACAGTGGAGTCCATAGCTGCGGAAAATGGCTGTGTAGCTTCAGCTCCGTCCCTACAGCAGCCGGGGGTCCCCAGGATTAAATATCTCTGACTTCTGTGATGTATCAGCAGCCTCGCACATGTAAAAATAAACATCTGTCTCCAAACTAGGAGATCAGACAGGGAGTGAGTAGCAGTGTGTTGTGATGTCTGCACTGTCCCGAGAGGCAGAGTTGCCCCCTCAATAATCTGTGTTGAACAGAGAAAGACCAGGGCTGCAGAAGGCCCTCTTCACAGATGCAGCCAAACCCCAGACCGGAAGACACAGCTCCACCCGAAGGCAATGCTTCCTGCCAGGCAAGTGCTCTCCCACGGAACTACATTCTCAGCAAATCTCTGTCCTTGAATCTGAGGCTGTGTTGTCAAAACTAGCTTTCTTGGGTGCTTACTCCTAAGACTGTCTCATGAGCTTTGTCCACAAATCTGAAACTGGGTTAGCATAGGCAGGTGCAGAAGTGCTAATAAAATCCAGACGGCTACCCGACACAAATTCTCTAAACCGTGCGAGTGATCACAGAGGACCCATGAGATTCAAGGACACAGATTTGCTGTGAATATAGTTCAGTGGCCGAGCACTTGCTTGGTATCCACAAAGCTGTGAGTTCGATCCCCAGCACCACAGCTAGGCAAACGGCTTAACTCTCATGAAGTTCATGGGCAAAATGGGTAGCTGGTGAGCTAAATTTCAATTAAGGCCAATTTTTTTTTTTTTATGGTTTAACAAAGCTAAAGAAAGGAGAAAGAAAAGGAATTAAGTCATTCCCTGTACATCTGACAAGTTGAAGAACACTTTGTTCCTGAAGATAGAACCAAGGGATGGTTAAGATTTGAAGTTGGCTCTTGATTGGCAGTTTTAGGAGTTACAGGGACTGACAATAAGAAGGGAACCATGGGAGGATGGACAGATAGGTAGTTGCTTAGAGGGAAGGTAGTAGAAAAACTGGTTTGGACTTTTGCTTTCCCACCAGAGGTTTTTAGCCTAGGTTTGCAAAGTTTGCATTCACTTAGGTACTAATTAATCTACCGTCAGATGCCATCCTCAAAGACAGATTAACTGGGTCAAGGATCGCTATGCTTTTTATTAAAAAAAAAATAGCAATGCTAAAGGAGCTAAGCATAAATAATTTCCAGAATTTTCCCTAAGTGCAAAGAACTTAAACTCAACTAGATATTTCAAAAAAAAAAAAAAAAAAAAAAACACAAACAAAAACAAACAAACAAAAAAAAACCACACTTAGGTGTAATAAATTATGTTTCATAGTATTTTGTTTTTACTCCCCACTGACTATTCTAATGTTATTCTGTGTGCTTCATTTTACCCACACCACAGTTGGGATGGAACAACTGTAATAATTGTATAATACTTATAATAATAGAAATAAGTATATTTTGAGTCCTTTTACTTGATGGGTCTAAGTAACAAATGGGTATCAATGGTTATTGAGAGTTGATTAGATAAAAAGGATCAAATATTCCTATCTCATATCCCTACATTTCCCCCCCCAACCTCAGTTTTAAGGGCTGGACTTCCGGTTCTGGAATCTTTGGCAACGATGTTGGAATTCAAAGCCACGAGATCGCTGTCTGTTACTTTCAAATAACGAACTTTAGCTTCCCTTTTCCAGAGCCCCTGTGTATGTCCTAGAGTTTCAGAGTTGTTTTCCTTCCTCAGTGGGAAAATAACAGGGGACAAATACTCCTTGATTAGCTTTAAATGGGTGATTTCATGCATCGAGTTGGCTAAGATGCTATGCACAGTAGGTCAACTCCCACGGCAGATGGTACAGCACACCAGGGGGCATTTTAAAATGTGGCTAGAATTTAAATAATTGGATTTGGGGTATAGATTTCATCAGTCAGCTGAGGACTAGCATGTCAAGACTGACAGTATCTGAAGGAGAAAGAATTCTCAGACTGCAACATGGAAACCCAGCCTGAGCAGCCTGTGGCCCCACCCTAGGAGTTTTGGATTCAAGACTGGCAGCCACAGTTTCTGACCTGAGTATTCAGCCTACCACTCTGCCGTGCAAATGGCAGACTTGCCAGATCCAGCAACTTCCTGAGCCCAGTCCTTAAGAATCTCAGACTCACTTCTCCGGAGAGCCACGACTAATACAAACTTCCCTTACTTATGACCTGTTTTCTCTCACACCAAGTTTCTATGAGTTGTATACTAGCATCGATTTATAAAACGTTCTCTGGGAGGCCATGGGTTTCCTCGCTCTAACAGGTGTCTATTGTTTATTTCGCCTTATTTTCCGAAGCCTATCATTCCTTTACCTTTCTTAGGAAAAAAAAAACAAAACATAATGCTAGAACACAAATACAGGGCCCCAGATAATGAACATTTACAGAACAAAATCATAAGCACAAAGACTTGTTTGCAGTTGGTGCTCTCAGCGTTACAAGCCCCGAGAACACCTAGTTAGTGATGTCCATTTTCTCCTTTTAGGATACAGTTTACTGTGTTTGTGGAAACATGGATGAAAGAGAAGAAGGTTATTTAGGTGGATTGAAGATTAAAAGCCCCACAAAACTACATGATTAGTAGCAGGGGTGATGGTGAAACACAGGCTGGATGGTAAGAGTGGAAGCTAGGAGATTCTGTAGCGTTTCTTCTGATGGGTTGGTAGCAGAGAGAGCATCTGAGCGCATCCTGAGCACAGTAGGTCCTTTTCTCGTCTCTTCCTTCCCTGTGCTCGCCTTCCCTATGACCTTCCTAAAACTGCCATGAAGTCCTCTCCCACTGGAGTCCCATGTGAGTCCAACATTTGTCAAGTGGCAAGTAGATGCTTCTTTGAGCCTTGGTGATGTAAACACACAGAAATGATTCAGTCCACAAGGAATGGATGAATTAGTAGCTCGTGGAACAGAAGTTTACAAGAATCAGAAGCTTTTGTTTTTATACCATCCACATGTGAAATAACTTCCTTAGTCACACTTCTTGGAGGGGTGGGTGGGGAGGGCAGCTAATAGGGCTGGAGAGAAGGCTTGTTGGCTAAAGCACTTGCTATGCAGCAGGGGACCTGAGTTTGGATTCCCAGCACCTATGCAAGAAATACGAAGTAGACATTGCTCACCTACGGTTCCAGCTCTGGGAAGGCACAGTCCAGAGAGGGCTTGCAGATTGGTTTCACTAAATTGGCAAATGCTGTGTTCACTGAGAGACCTTGTCCCCAAAAACAAGGAATTGAGCAATTGAAGAAGTTGACATTTCT